>NW_028152194.1:0-417132 GCF_964638095.1 Poromitra crassiceps
AAAATCAGACTTGACACCAGAGAGGCTGAATACCGCACTGAGTCAATGTGGTCTTAGCCTCTCTGGTGTCAACACTCTGTCCTGATTTTGGATTTTTTTTTTTTTTTTCCCAAAATCAGACTTGACACCAGAGAGGCTGAATACCGCACTGAGTCAATGCGGTCTTAGCCTCTCTGGTCTCAACACTCTGTCTGATTTTGGATTTTTTTTTTTTTTTTTCCAGAGAAATCAGACTTGACACCAGAGAGGCTGAATACCGCACTGAGTCAATGCGGTCTTAGCCTCTCTGGTGTCAACACTCTGTCTGATTTTGGATTTTTTTTTTTTTTTTCCAAAATCAGACTTGACACCAGAGAGGCTGAATACCGCACTGAGTCAATGCGGTCTTAGCCTCTCTGGTCTCAACACTCTGTCTGATTTTGGATTTTTTTTTTTTTTTTTTCCAAAATCAGACTTGACACCAGAGAGGCTGAATACCGCACTGAGTCAATGCGGTCTTAGCCTCTCTGGTGTCAACACTCTGTCTGATTTTGGATTTTTTTTTTTTTTTTTTCCAAAATCAGACTTGACACCAGAGAGGCTGAATACCGCACTGAGTCAATGCGGTCTTAGCCTCTCTGGTGTCAACACTCTGTCTGATTTTGGATTTTTTTTTTTTTTTTCCAAAATCAGACTTGACACCAGAGAGGCTGAATACCGCACTGAGTCAATGCGGTCTTAGCCTCTCTGGTCTCAACACTCTGTCTGATTTTGGATTTTTTTTTTTTTTTCCAAAATCAGACTTGACACCAGAGAGGCTGAATACCGCACTGAGTCAATGCGGTCTTAGCCTCTCTGGTGTCAACACTCTGTCTGATTTTGGATTTTTTTTTTTTTTTTTCCAAAATCAGACTTGACACCAGAGAGGCTGAATACCGCACTGAGTCAATGCGGTCTTAGCCTCTCTGGTGCTCAACACTCTGTCTGATTTTGGATTTTTTTTTTTTTTTTTCCAAAATCAGACTTGACACCAGAGAGGCTGAATACCGCACTGAGTCAATGCGGTCTTAGCCTCTCTGGTGTCAACACTCTGTCTGATTTTGGATTTTTTTTTTTTTTTTCCAAAATCAGACTTGACACCAGAGAGGCTGAATACCGCACTGAGTCAATGCGGTCTTAGCCTCTCTGGTGTCAACACTCTGTCTGATTTTGGATTTTTTTTTTTTTTTTTCCAAAATCAGACTTGACACCAGAGAGGCTGAATACCGCACTGAGTCAATGCGGTCTTAGCCTCTCTGGTCTCAACACTCTGTCTGATTTTGGATTTTTTTTTTCTTTTTTTCCAAAATCAGACTTGACACCAGAGAGGCTGAATAACGCACTGAGTCAATGCGGTCTTAGCCTCTCTGGTCTCAACACTCTGTCTGATTTTGGATTTTTTTTTTTTTTTTCCAAAATCAGACTTGACACCAGAGAGGCTGAATACCGCACTGAGTCAATGCGGTCTTAGCCTCTCTGGTGTCAACACTCTGTCTGATTTTGGATTTTTTTTTTTTTTTTTTCCAAAATCAGACTTGACACCAGAGAGGCTGAATACCGCACTGAGTGAATGCGGCCTTAGCCTCTCTGGTCTCAACACTCTGTCTGATTTTGGATTTTTTTTTTTTTTTTCCAAAATCAGACTTGACACCAGAGAGGCTGAATACCGCACTGAGTCAATGCGGTCTTAGCCTCTCTGGTGTCAACACTCTGTCTGATTTTTGATTTTTTTTTTTTTTTTTCCAAAATCAGACGACACCAGAGAGGCTGAATACTGCACTGAGTGAATGCGGTCTTAGCCTCTCTGGTCTCAACACTCTGTCTGATTTTGGATTTTTTTTTTTTTTTTTCAAAAATCAGACTTGACACCAGAGAGGCTGAATACCGCACTGAGTCAATGCGGTCTTAGCCTCTCTGGTGTCAACACTCTGTCTGATTTTTGATTTTTTTTTTTTTTTCCAAAATCAGACTTGACACCAGAGAGGCTGAATACCGCACTGAGTCAATGCGGTCTTAGCCTCTCTGGTCTCAACACTCTGTCTGATTTTGGATTTTTTTTTTCTTTTTTTCCAAAATCAGACTTGACACCAGAGAGGCTGAATACCGCACTGAGTCAATGCGGTCTTAGCCTCTCTGGTCTCAACACTCTGTCTGATTTTGGATTTTTTTTTTTTTTTTCCAAAATCAGACTTGACACCAGAGAGGCTGAATACCGCACTGAGTGAATGCGGTCTTAGCCTCTCTGGTCTCAACACTCTGTCTGATTTTGGATTTTTTTTTTTTTTTTCCAAAATCAGACTTGACACCAGAGAGGCTGAATACCGCACTGAGTCAATGCGGTCTTAGCCTCTCTGGTGTCAACACTCTGTCTGATTTTTGATTTTTTTTTTTTTTTTTCCAAAATCAGACGACACCAGAGAGGCTGAATACCGCACTGAGTGAATGCGGTCTTAGCCTCTCTGGTCTCAACACTCTGTCTGATTTTGGATTTTTTTTTTTTTTTTTCAAAAATCAGACTTGACACCAGAGAGGCTGAATACCGCACTGAGTCAATGCGGTCTTAGCCTCTCTGGTCTCAACACTCTGTCTGATTTTGGATTTTTTTTTTTTTTTTTTCCAAAATCAGACTTGACACCAGAGAGGCTGAATACCGCACTGAGTGAATGCGGTCTTAGCCTCTCTGGTCTCAACACTCTGTCTGATTTTGGATTTTTTTTTTTTTTTCCAAAATCAGACTTGACACCAGAGAGGCTGAATACCGCACTGAGTGAATGCGGTCTTAGCCTCTCTGGTCTCAACACTCTGTCTGATTTTGGATTTTTTTTTTTTTTTTCCAAAATCAGACTTGACACCAGAGAGGCTGAATACCGCACTGAGTCAATGCGGTCTTAGCCTCTCTGTTGTCAACACTCTGTCTGATTTTGGATTTTTTTTTTTTTTTTTTCCAAAATCAGACTTGACACCAGAGAGGCTGAATACCGCACTGAGTCAATGCGGTCTTAGCCTCTCTGGTCTCAACACTCTGTCTGATTTTGGATTTTTTTTTTCTTTTTTTCCAAAATCAGACTTGACACCAGAGAGGCTGAATAACGCACTGAGTCAATGCGGTCTTAGCCTCTCTGGTCTCAACACTCTGTCTGATTTTGGATTTTTTTTTTTTTTTTCCAAAATCAGACTTGACACCAGAGAGGCTGAATACCGCACTGAGTCAATGCGGTCTTAGCCTCTCTGGTGTCAACACTCTGTCTGATTTTGGATTTTTTTTTTTTTTTTTTCCAAAATCAGACTTGACACCAGAGAGGCTGAATACCGCACTGAGTGAATGCGGCCTTAGCCTCTCTGGTCTCAACACTCTGTCTGATTTTGGATTTTTTTTTTTTTTTTTCCAAAATCAGACTTGACACCAGAGAGGCTGAATACCGCACTGAGTCAATGCGGTCTTAGCCTCTCTGGTGTCAACACTCTGTCTGATTTTTGATTTTTTTTTTTTTTTTCCAAAATCAGACGACACCAGAGAGGCTGAATACTGCACTGAGTGAATGCGGTCTTAGCCTCTCTGGTCTCAACACTCTGTCTGATTTTGGATTTTTTTTTTTTTTTTTTCAAAAATCAGACTTGACACCAGAGAGGCTGAATACCGCACTGAGTCAATGCGGTCTTAGCCTCTCTGGTGTCAACACTCTGTCTGATTTTGGATTTTTTTTTTTTTTTTTTTCCAAAATCAGACTTGACACCAGAGAGGCTGAATACTGCACTGAGTCAATGCAGTCTTAGCCTCTCTGGTGTCAACACTCTGTCTGATTTTTTTTTTTTTTTTTTTTTTTTTCCAAAATCAGACTTGACACCAGAGAGGCTGAATACCGCACTGAGTGAATGCGGTCTTAGCCTCTCTGGTCTCAACACTCTGTCTGATTTTGGATTTTTTTTTTTTTTTTTCCAAAATCAGACTTGACACCAGAGAGGCTGAATACCGCACTGAGTCAATGCGGTCTTAGCCTCTCTGGTCTCAACACTGTCTGATTTTGGATTTTTTTTTTTTTTTTTTCCAAAATCAGACTTGACACCAGAGAGGCTGAATACCGCACTGAGTCAATGCGGTCTTAGCCTCTCTGGTGTCAACACTCTGTCTGATTTTGGATTTTTTTTTTTTTTTTTCCAAAATCAGACTTGACACCAGAGAGGCTGAATACCGCACTGAGTCAATGCGGTCTTAGCCTCTCTGGTCTCAACACTCTGTCTGATTTTGGATTTTTTTTTTTTTTTTTTCCAAAATCAGACTTGACACCAGAGAGACTGAATACCGCACTGAGTCAATGCGGTCTTAGCCTCTCTGGTGTCAACACTCTGTCTGATTTTGGATTTTTTTTTTTTTTTTTTCAAAATCAGACTTGACACCAGAGAGGCTGAATACCGCACTGAGTCAATGCGGTCTTAGCCTCTCTGGTCTCAACACTCTGTCTGATTTTGGATTTTTTTTTTTTTTTTTTCAAAATCAGACTTGACACCAGAGAGGCTGAATACCGCACTGAGTCAATGCGGTCTTAGCCTCTCTGGTCTCAACACTCTGTCTGATTTTGGATTTTTTTTTTTTTTTTTCCAAAATCAGACTTGACACCAGAGAGGCTGAATACCGCACTGAGTCAATGCGGTCTTAGCCTCTCTGGTGTCAACACTCTGTCTGATTTTGGATTTTTTTTTTTTTTTTTTCCAAAATCAGACTTGACAACAGAGAGGCTGAATATCGCACTGAGTCAATGCGGTCTTAGCCTCTCTGGTGTCAACACTCTGTCTGATTTTGGATTTTTTTTTTTTTTTTTCCAAAATCAGACTTGACAACAGAGAGGCTGAATATCGCACTGAGTCAATGCGGTCTTAGCCTCTCTGGTCTCAACACTCTGTCTGATTTTGGATTTTTTTTTTTTTTTTTCCAAAATCAGACTTGACACCAGAGAGGCTGAATACCGCACTGAGTCAATGCGGTCTTAGCCTCTCTGGTGTCAACACTCTGTCTGATTTTGGATTTTTTTTTTTTTTTTTTCCAAAATCAGACTTGACACCAGAGAGGCTGAATACCGCACTGAGTCAATGCGGTCTTAGCCTCTCTGGTGTCAACACTCTGTCTGATTTTGGATTTTTTTTTTTTTTTTTCCAAAATCAGACTTGACACCAGAGAGGCTGAATACCGCACTGAGTTAATGCGGTCTTAGCCTCTCTGGTCTCAACACTCTGTCTGATTTTGGATTTTTTTTTTTTTTTTCCAAAATCAGACTTGACACCAGAGAGGCTGAATACCGCACTGAGTCAATGCGGTCTTAGCCTCTCTGTTGTCAACACTCTGTCTGATTTTGGATTTTTTTTTTTTTTTTTTTCCAAAATCAGACTTGACACCAGAGAGGCTGAATACCGCACTGAGTCAATGCGGTCTTAGCCTCTCTGGTCTCAACACTCTGTCTGATTTTGGATTTTTTTTTTCTTTTTTTCCAAAATCAGACTTGACACCAGAGAGGCTGAATAACGCACTGAGTCAATGCGGTCTTAGCCTCTCTGGTCTCAACACTCTGTCTGATTTTGGATTTTTTTTTTTTTTTTTCCAAAATCAGACTTGACACCAGAGAGGCTGAATACTGCACTGAGTCAATGCGGTCTTAGCCTCTCTGGTGTCAACACTCTGTCTGATTTTGGATTTTTTTATTTTTTTTTTCCAAAATCAGACTTGACACCAGAGAGGCTGAATACCGCACTGAGTCAATGCAGTCTTAGCCTCTCTGGTCTCAACACTCTGTCTGATTTTGGATTTTTTTTTTTTTTTTTCCAAAATCAGACTTGACACCAGAGAGACTGAATACCGCACTGAGTCAATGCGGTCTTAGCCTCTCTGGTGTCAACACTCTGTCTGATTTTGGATTTTTTTTTTTTTTTTTTTAAATCAGACTTGACACCAGAGAGGCTGAATACCGCACTGAGTCAATGCGGTCTTAGCCTCTCTGGTGTCAACACTCTGTCTGATTTTGGATTTTTTTTTTTTTTTTTTTTCCAAAATCAGACTTGACACCAGAGAGGCTGAATACCGCACTGAGTCAATGCAGTCTTAGCCTCTCTGGTGTCAACACTCTGTCTGATTTTTGATTTTTTTTTTTTTTTTTCCAAAATCAGACTTGACACCAGAGAGGCTGAATACCGCACTGAGTGAATGCGGTCTTAGCCTCTCTGGTCTCAACACTCTGTCTGATTTTGGATTTTTTTTTTTTTTTTTCCAAAATCAGACTTGACACCAGAGAGGCTGAATACCGCACTGAGTCAATGCGGTCTTAGCCTCTCTGGTCTCAACACTGTCTGATTTTGGATTTTTTTTTTTTTTTTTTCCAAAATCAGACTTGACACCAGAGAGGCTGAATACCGCACTGAGTCAATGCGGTCTTAGCCTCTCTGGTGTCAACACTCTGTCTGATTTTGGATTTTTTTTTTTTTTTTTCCAAAATCAGACTTGACACCAGAGAGGCTGAATACCGCACTGAGTCAATGCGGTCTTAGCCTCTCTGGTCTCAACACTCTGTCTGATTTTGGATTTTTTTTTTTTTTTTTTCCAAAATCAGACTTGACACCAGAGAGACTGAATACCGCACTGAGTCAATGCGGTCTTAGCCTCTCTGGTGTCAACACTCTGTCTGATTTTGGATTTTTTTTTTTTTTTTTTCAAAATCAGACTTGACACCAGAGAGGCTGAATACCGCACTGAGTCAATGCGGTCTTAGCCTCTCTGGTGTCAACACTCTGTCTGATTTTGGATTTTTTTTTTTTTTTTTTTCCAAAATCAGACTTGACACCAGAGAGGCTGAATACCGCACTGAGTCAATGCGGTCTTAGCCTCTCTGGTGTCAACACTCTGTCTGATTTTTTTTTTTTTTTTTTTTTTTTTCCAAAATCAGACTTGACACCAGAGAGGCTGAATACCGCACTGAGTCAATGCGGTCTTAGCCTCTCTGGTGTCAACACTCTGTCTGATTTTGGATTTTTTTTTTTTTTTTTCAAAATCAGACTTGACACCAGAGAGGCTGAATACCGCACTGAGTCAATGCGGTCTTAGCCTCTCTGGTGTCAACACTCTGTCTGATTTTGGATTTTTTTTTTTTTTTTTTTCCAAAATCAGACTTGACACCAGAGAGGCTGAATACCGCACTGAGTCAATGCAGTCTTAGCCTCTCTGGTGTCAACACTCTGTCTGATTTTTGATTTTTTTTTTTTTTTTTTCCAAAATCAGACTTGACACCAGAGAGGCTGAATACCGCACTGAGTGAATGCGGTCTTAGCCTCTCTGGTCTCAACACTCTGTCTGATTTTGGATTTTTTTTTTTTTTTTTC
Source organism: Poromitra crassiceps (assembly GCF_964638095.1). Taxonomy (NCBI): domain Eukaryota; kingdom Metazoa; phylum Chordata; class Actinopteri; order Beryciformes; family Melamphaidae; genus Poromitra; species Poromitra crassiceps. Next base: position 7,378 of record NW_028152194.1, read on the forward strand.
CAAAATCAGACTTGACACCAGAGAGGCTGAATACCGCACTGAGTCAATGCGGTCTTAGCCTCTCTGGTCTCAACACTGTCTGATTTTGGATTTTTTTTTTTTTTTTTTCCAAAATCAGACTTGACACCAGAGAGGCTGAATACCGCACTGAGTCAATGCGGTCTTAGCCTCTCTGGTGTCAACACTCTGTCTGATTTTGGATTATTTTTATTTTTTTTCCAAAATCAGACTTGACACCAGAGAGGCTGAATACCGCACTGAGTCAATGCGGTCTTAGCCTCTCTGGTCTCAACACTCTGTCTGATTTTGGATTTTTTTTTTTTTTTTTTCCAAAATCAGACTTGACACCAGAGAGACTGAATACCGCACTGAGTCAATGCGGTCTTAGCCTCTCTGGTGTCAACACTCTGTCTGATTTTGGATTTTTTTTTTTTTTTTTTCAAAATCAGACTTGACACCAGAGAGGCTGAATACCGCACTGAGTCAATGCGGTCTTAGCCTCTCTGGTGTCAACACTCTGTCTGATTTTGGATTTTTTTTTTTTTTTTTTCCAAAATCAGACTTGACACCAGAGAGGCTGAATACCGCACTGAGTCAATGCGGTCTTAGCCTCTCTGGTGTCAACACTCTGTCTGATTTTTTTTTTTTTTTTTTTTTTTTCCAAAATCAGACTTGACACCAGAGAGGCTGAATACCGCACTGAGTCAATGCGGTCTTAGCCTCTCTGGTCTCAACACTCTGTCTGATTTTGGATTTTTTTTTTTTTTTTTCCAAAATCAGACTTGACACCAGAGAGGCTGAATACCGCACTGAGTCAATGCGGTCTTAGCCTCTCTGGTCTCAACACTCTGTCTGATTTTGGATTTTTTTTTTTTTTTTTCCAAAATCAGACTTGACACCAGAGAGGCTGAATACCGCACTGAGTCAATGCGGTCTTAGCCTCTCTGGTCTCAACACTGTCTGATTTTGGATTTTTTTTTTTTTTTTTCCAAAATCAGACTTGACACCAGAGAGGCTGAATACCGCACTGAGTCAATGCGGTCTTAGCCTCTCTGGTGTCAACACTCTGTCTGATTTTGGATTTTTTTTTTTTTTTTTTCAAAATCAGACTTGACACCAGAGAGGCTGAATACCGCACTGAGTCAATGCGGTCTTAGCCTCTCTGGTGTCAACACTCTGTCTGATTTTGGATTTTTTTATTTTTTTTTTCAAAATCAGACTTGACACCAGAGAGGCTGAATACCGCACTGAGTCAATGCGGTCTTAGCCTCTCTGGTCTCAACACTCTGTCTGATTTTGGATTTTTTTTTTTTTTTTTCCAAAATCAGACTTGACACCAGAGAGGCTGAATACCGCACTGAGTCAATGCGGTCTTAGCCTCTCTGGTGTCAACACTCTGTCTGATTTTGGATTTTTTTTTTTTTTTTCCAAAATCAGACTTGACAACAGAGAGGCTGAATATCGCACTGAGTCAATGCGGTCTTAGCCTCTCTGGTCTCAACACTCTGTCTGATTTTGGATTTTTTTTTTTTTTTTCCAAAATCAGACTTGACACCAGAGAGGCTGAATACCGCACTGAGTCAATGCGGTCTTAGCCTCTCTGGTGTCAACACTCTGTCTGATTTTGGATTTTTTTTTTCTTTTTTTCCAAAATCAGACTTGACACCAGAGAGGCTGAATACCGCACTGAGTCAATGCGGTCTTAGCCTCTCTGGTGTCAACACTCTGTCTGATTTTGGATTTTTTTTTTTTTTTTTCCAAAATCAGACTTGACACCAGAGAGGCTGAATACCGCACTGAGTTAATGCGGTCTTAGCCTCTCTGGTCTCAACACTCTGTCTGATTTTGGATTTTTTTTTTTTTTTTCCAAAATCAGACTTGACACCAGAGAGGCTGAATACCGCACTGAGTCAATGCGGTCTTAGCCTCTCTGTTGTCAACACTCTGTCTGATTTTGGATTTTTTTTTTTTTTTTTTCCAAAATCAGACTTGACACCAGAGAGGCTGAATACCGCACTGAGTCAATGCGGTCTTAGCCTCTCTGGTCTCAACACTCTGTCTGATTTTGGATTTTTTTTTTCTTTTTTTCCAAAATCAGACTTGACACCAGAGAGGCTGAATAACGCACTGAGTCAATGCGGTCTTAGCCTCTCTGGTCTCAACACTCTGTCTGATTTTGGATTTTTTTTTTTTTTTTCCAAAATCAGACTTGACACCAGAGAGGCTGAATACTGCACTGAGTCAATGCGGTCTTAGCCTCTCTGGTGTCAACACTCTGTCTGATTTTGGATTTTTTTATTTTATTTTTCCAAAATCAGACTTGACACCAGAGAGGCTGAATACCGCACTGAGTCAATGCAGTCTTAGCCTCTCTGGTCTCAACACTCTGTCTGATTTTGGATTTTTTTTTTTTTTTTTTCCAAAATCAGACTTGACACCAGAGAGACTGAATACCGCACTGAGTCAATGCGGTCTTAGCCTCTCTGGTGTCAACACTCTGTCTGATTTTGGATTTTTTTTTTTTTTTTTCAAAATCAGACTTGACACCAGAGAGGCTGAATACCGCACTGAGTCAATGCGGTCTTAGCCTCTCTGGTGTCAACACTCTGTCTGATTTTGGATTTTTTTTTTTTTTTTTTTCCAAAATCAGACTTGACACCAGAGAGGCTGAATACCGCACTGAGTCAATGCAGTCTTAGCCTCTCTGGTGTCAACACTCTGTCTGATTTTTTTTTTTTTTTTTTTTTTTTCCAAAATCAGACTTGACACCAGAGAGGCTGAATACCGCACTGAGTGAATGCGGTCTTAGCCTCTCTGGTCTCAACACTCTGTCTGATTTTGGATTTTTTTTTTTTTTTTCCAAAATCAGACTTGACACCAGAGAGGCTGAATACCGCACTGAGTCAATGCGGTCTTAGCCTCTCTGGTCTCAACACTGTCTGATTTTGGATTTTTTTTTTTTTTTTTCCAAAATCAGACTTGACACCAGAGAGGCTGAATACCGCACTGAGTCAATGCGGTCTTAGCCTCTCTGGTGTCAACACTCTGTCTGATTTTGGATTTTTTTTTTTTTTTTTCCAAAATCAGACTTGACACCAGAGAGGCTGAATACCGCACTGAGTCAATGCGGTCTTAGCCTCTCTGGTCTCAACACTCTGTCTGATTTTGGATTTTTTTTTTTTTTTTTTCCAAAATCAGACTTGACACCAGAGAGACTGAATACCGCACTGAGTCAATGCGGTCTTAGCCTCTCTGGTGTCAACACTCTGTCTGATTTTGGATTTTTTTTTTTTTTTTCAAAATCAGACTTGACACCAGAGAGGCTGAATACCGCACTGAGTCAATGCGGTCTTAGCCTCTCTGGTGTCAACACTCTGTCTGATTTTGGATTTTTTTTTTTTTTTTTTCCAAAATCAGACTTGACACCAGAGAGGCTGAATACCGCACTGAGTCAATGCGGTCTTAGCCTCTCTGGTGTCAACACTCTGTCTGATTTTTTTTTTTTTTTTTTTTTTTTCCAAAATCAGACTTGACACCAGAGAGGCTGAATACCGCACTGAGTCAATGCGGTCTTAGCCTCTCTGGTCTCAACACTCTGTCTGATTTTGGATTTTTTTTTTTTTTTTTCCAAAATCAGACTTGACACCAGAGAGGCTGAATACCGCACTGAGTCAATGCGGTCTTAGCCTCTCTGGTCTCAACACTGTCTGATTTTGGATTTTTTTTTTTTTTTTTTCCAAAATCAGACTTGACACCAGAGAGGCTGAATACCGCACTGAGTCAATGCGGTCTTAGCCTCTCTGGTGTCAACACTCTGTCTGATTTTGGATTTTTTTTTTTTTTTTTTCAAAATCAGACTTGACACCAGAGAGGCTGAATACCGCACTGAGTCAATGCGGTCTTAGCCTCTCTGGTGTCAACACTCTGTCTGATTTTGGATTTTTTTTTTTTTTTTTTTCAAAATCAGACTTGACACCAGAGAGGCTGAATACCGCACTGAGTCAATGCGGTCTTAGCCTCTCTGGTGTCAACACTCTGTCTGATTTTTTTTTTTTTTTTTTTTTTTTCCAAAATCAGACTTGACACCAGAGAGGCTGAATACCGCACTGAGTCAATGCGGTCTTAGCCTCTCTGGTCTCAACACTCTGTCTGATTTTGGATTTTTTTTTTTTTTTTTCCAAAATCAGACTTGACACCAGAGAGGCTGAATACCGCACTGAGTCAATGCGGTCTTAGCCTCTCTGGTCTCAACACTGTCTGATTTTGGATTTTTTTTTTTTTTTTTTCCAAAATCAGACTTGACACCAGAGAGGCTGAATACCGCACTGAGTCAATGCGGTCTTAGCCTCTCTGGTGTCAACACTCTGTCTGATTTTGGATTTTTTTTTTTTTTTTTTCAAAATCAGACTTGACACCAGAGAGGCTGAATACTGCACTGAGTCAATGCGGTCTTAGCCTCTCTGGTGTCAACACTCTGTCTGATTTTGGATTTTTTTTTTTTTTTTTTCAAAATCAGACTTGACACCAGAGAGGCTGAATACCGCACTGAGTCAATGCGGTCTTAGCCTCTCTGGTCTCAACACTCTGTCTGATTTTGGATTTTTTTTTTTTTTTTTCCAAAATCAGACTTGACACCAGAGAGGCTGAATACCGCACTGAGTCAATGCGGTCTTAGCCTCTCTGGTGTCAACACTCTGTCTGATTTTGGATTTTTTTTTTTTTTTTTCCAAAATCAGACTTGACAACAGAGAGGCTGAATATCGCACTGAGTCAATGCGGTCTTAGCCTCTCTGGTCTCAACACTCTGTCTGATTTTGGATTTTTTTTTTTTTTTTCCAAAATCAGACTTGACACCAGAGAGGCTGAATACCGCACTGAGTCAATGCGGTCTTAGCCTCTCTGGTGTCAACACTCTGTCTGATTTTGGATTTTTTTTTTTTTTTTTCCAAAATCAGACTTGACACCAGAGAGGCTGAATACCGCACTGAGTCAATGCGGTCTTAGCCTCTCTGGTGTCAACACTCTGTCTGATTTTGGATTTTTTTTTTTTTTTTCCAAAATCAGACTTGACACCAGAGAGGCTGAATACCGCACTGAGTCAATGCGGTCTTAGCCTCTCTGTTGTCAACACTCTGTCTGATTTTGGATTTTTTTTTTTTTTTTTTCCAAAATCAGACTTGACACCAGAGAGGCTGAATACCGCACTGAGTCAATGCGGTCTTAGCCTCTCTGGTCTCAACACTCTGTCTGATTTTGGATTTTTTTTTTCTTTTTTTCCAAAATCAGACTTGACACCAGAGAGGCTGAATAACGCACTGAGTCAATGCGGTCTTAGCCTCTCTGGTCTCAACACTCTGTCTGATTTTGGATTTTTTTTTTTTTTTTCCAAAATCAGACTTGACACCAGAGAGGCTGAATACTGCACTGAGTCAATGCGGTCTTAGCCTCTCTGGTGTCAACACTCTGTCTGATTTTGGATTTTTTTATTTTTTTTTTCCAAAATCAGACTTGACACCAGAGAGGCTGAATACCGCACTGAGTCAATGCAGTCTTAGCCTCTCTGGTCTCAACACTCTGTCTGATTTTGGATTTTTTTTTTTTTTTTTTCCAAAATCAGACTTGACACCAGAGAGACTGAATACCGCACTGAGTCAATGCGGTCTTAGCCTCTCTGGTGTCAACACTCTGTCTGATTTTGGATTTTTTTTTTTTTTTTTCAAAATCAGACTTGACACCAGAGAGGCTGAATACCGCACTGAGTCAATGCGGTCTTAGCCTCTCTGGTGTCAACACTCTGTCTGATTTTGGATTTTTTTTTTTTTTTTTTTCCAAAATCAGACTTGACACCAGAGAGGCTGAATACTGCACTGAGTCAATGCAGTCTTAGCCTCTCTGGTGTCAACACTCTGTCTGATTTTTTTTTTTTTTTTTTTTTTTCCAAAATCAGACTTGACACCAGAGAGGCTGAATACCGCACTGAGTGAATGCGGTCTTAGCCTCTCTGGTCTCAACACTCTGTCTGATTTTGGATTTTTTTTTTTTTTTTTCCAAAATCAGACTTGACACCAGAGAGGCTGAATACCGCACTGAGTCAATGCGGTCTTAGCCTCTCTGGTCTCAACACTGTCTGATTTTGGATTTTTTTTTTTTTTTTTTTCCAAAATCAGACTTGACACCAGAGAGGCTGAATACCGCACTGAGTCAATGCGGTCTTAGCCTCTCTGGTGTCAACACTCTGTCTGATTTTGGATTTTTTTTTTTTTTTTTCCAAAATCAGACTTGACACCAGAGAGGCTGAATACCGCACTGAGTCAATGCGGTCTTAGCCTCTCTGGTCTCAACACTCTGTCTGATTTTGGATTTTTTTTTTTTTTTTTCCAAAATCAGACTTGACACCAGAGAGACTGAATACCGCACTGAGTCAATGCGGTCTTAGCCTCTCTGGTGTCAACACTCTGTCTGATTTTGGATTTTTTTTTTTTTTTTTTCAAAATCAGACTTGACACCAGAGAGGCTGAATACCGCACTGAGTCAATGCGGTCTTAGCCTCTCTGGTCTCAACACTCTGTCTGATTTTGGATTTTTTTTTTTTTTTTTTCAAAATCAGACTTGACACCAGAGAGGCTGAATACCGCACTGAGTCAATGCGGTCTTAGCCTCTCTGGTCTCAACACTCTGTCTGATTTTGGATTTTTTTTTTTTTTTTTCCAAAATCAGACTTGACACCAGAGAGGCTGAATACCGCACTGAGTCAATGCGGTCTTAGCCTCTCTGGTGTCAACACTCTGTCTGATTTTGGATTTTTTTTTTTTTTTTTCCAAAATCAGACTTGACAACAGAGAGGCTGAATATCGCACTGAGTCAATGCGGTCTTAGCCTCTCTGGTGTCAACACTCTGTCTGATTTTGGATTTTTTTTTTTTTTTTTCCAAAATCAGACTTGACAACAGAGAGGCTGAATATCGCACTGAGTCAATGCGGTCTTAGCCTCTCTGGTCTCAACACTCTGTCTGATTTTGGATTTTTTTTTTTTTTTTCCAAAATCAGACTTGACACCAGAGAGGCTGAATACCGCACTGAGTCAATGCGGTCTTAGCCTCTCTGGTGTCAACACTCTGTCTGATTTTGGATTTTTTTTTTTTTTTTTTTCCAAAATCAGACTTGACACCAGAGAGGCTGAATACTGCACTGAGTCAATGCAGTCTTAGCCTCTCTGGTGTCAACACTCTGTCTGATTTTTTTTTTTTTTTTTTTTTTTCCAAAATCAGACTTGACACCAGAGAGGCTGAATACCGCACTGAGTGAATGCGGTCTTAGCCTCTCTGGTCTCAACACTCTGTCTGATTTTGGATTTTTTTTTTTTTTTTTCCAAAATCAGACTTGACACCAGAGAGGCTGAATACCGCACTGAGTCAATGCGGTCTTAGCCTCTCTGGTCTCAACACTGTCTGATTTTGGATTTTTTTTTTTTTTTTTTTCCAAAATCAGACTTGACACCAGAGAGGCTGAATACCGCACTGAGTCAATGCGGTCTTAGCCTCTCTGGTGTCAACACTCTGTCTGATTTTGGATTTTTTTTTTTTTTTTTCCAAAATCAGACTTGACACCAGAGAGGCTGAATACCGCACTGAGTCAATGCGGTCTTAGCCTCTCTGGTCTCAACACTCTGTCTGATTTTGGATTTTTTTTTTTTTTTTTTCCAAAATCAGACTTGACACCAGAGAGACTGAATACCGCACTGAGTCAATGCGGTCTTAGCCTCTCTGGTGTCAACACTCTGTCTGATTTTGGATTTTTTTTTTTTTTTTTTCAAAATCAGACTTGACACCAGAGAGGCTGAATACCGCACTGAGTCAATGCGGTCTTAGCCTCTCTGGTCTCAACACTCTGTCTGATTTTGGATTTTTTTTTTTTTTTTTTCAAAATCAGACTTGACACCAGAGAGGCTGAATACCGCACTGAGTCAATGCGGTCTTAGCCTCTCTGGTCTCAACACTCTGTCTGATTTTGGATTTTTTTTTTTTTTTTTCCAAAATCAGACTTGACACCAGAGAGGCTGAATACCGCACTGAGTCAATGCGGTCTTAGCCTCTCTGGTGTCAACACTCTGTCTGATTTTGGATTTTTTTTTTTTTTTTTCCAAAATCAGACTTGACAACAGAGAGGCTGAATATCGCACTGAGTCAATGCGGTCTTAGCCTCTCTGGTGTCAACACTCTGTCTGATTTTGGATTTTTTTTTTTTTTTTTCCAAAATCAGACTTGACAACAGAGAGGCTGAATATCGCACTGAGTCAATGCGGTCTTAGCCTCTCTGGTCTCAACACTCTGTCTGATTTTGGATTTTTTTTTTTTTTTTCCAAAATCAGACTTGACACCAGAGAGGCTGAATACCGCACTGAGTCAATGCGGTCTTAGCCTCTCTGGTGTCAACACTCTGTCTGATTTTGGATTTTTTTTTTTTTTTTTCCAAAATCAGACTTGACACCAGAGAGGCTGAATACCGCACTGAGTCAATGCGGTCTTAGCCTCTCTGGTGTCAACACTCTGTCTGATTTTGGATTTTTTTTTTTTTTTTTCCAAAATCAGACTTGACACCAGAGAGGCTGAATACCGCACTGAGTTAATGCGGTCTTAGCCTCTCTGGTCTCAACACTCTGTCTGATTTTGGATTTTTTTTTTTTTTTTCCAAAATCAGACTTGACACCAGAGAGGCTGAATACCGCACTGAGTCAATGCGGTCTTAGCCTCTCTGTTGTCAACACTCTGTCTGATTTTGGATTTTTTTTTTTTTTTTTTCCAAAATCAGACTTGACACCAGAGAGGCTGAATACCGCACTGAGTCAATGCGGTCTTAGCCTCTCTGGTCTCAACACTCTGTCTGATTTTGGATTTTTTTTTTCTTTTTTTCCAAAATCAGACTTGACACCAGAGAGGCTGAATAACACACTGAGTCAATGCGGTCTTAGCCTCTCTGGTCTCAACACTCTGTCTGATTTTGGATTTTTTTTTTTTTTTTCCAAAATCAGACTTGACACCAGAGAGGCTGAATACTGCACTGAGTCAATGCAGTCTTAGCCTCTCTGGTGTCAACACTCTGTCTGATTTTGGATTTTTTTATTTTTTTTTTCCAAAATCAGACTTGACACCAGAGAGGCTGAATACCGCACTGAGTCAATGCAGTCTTAGCCTCTCTGGTCTCAACACTCTGTCTGATTTTGGATTTTTTTTTTTTTTTTTTCCAAAATCAGACTTGACACCAGAGAGACTGAATACCGCACTGAGTCAATGCGGTCTTAGCCTCTCTGGTGTCAACACTCTGTCTGATTTTTTTTTTTTTTTTTTTTTTTTCCAAAATCAGACTTGACACCAGAGAGGCTGAATACCGCACTGAGTCAATGCGGTCTTAGCCTCTCTGGTGTCAACACTCTGTCTGATTTTTTTTTTTTTTTTTTTTTTTCCAAAATCAGACTTGACACCAGAGAGGCTGAATACCGCACTGAGTGAATGCGGTCTTAGCCTCTCTGGTCTCAACACTCTGTCTGATTTTGGATTTTTTTTTTTTTTTTTCCAAAATCAGACTTGACACCAGAGAGGCTGAATACCGCACTGAGTCAATGCGGTCTTAGCCTCTCTGGTGTCAACACTCTGTCTGATTTTTGATTTTTTTTTTTTTTTCCAAAATCAGACTTGACACCAGAGAGGCTGAATACTGCACTGAGTCAATGCGGTCTTAGCCTCTCTGGTCTCAACACTCTGTCTGATTTTGGATTTTTTTTTTCTTTTTTTCCAAAATCAGACTTGACACCAGAGAGGCTGAATACCGCACTGAGTCAATGCGGTCTTAGCCTCTCTGGTCTCAACACTCTGTCTGATTTTGGATTTTTTTTTTCTTTTTTTCCAAAATCAGACTTGACACCAGAGAGGCTGAATACCGCACTGAGTCAATGCGGTCTTAGCCTCTCTGTTGTCAACACTCTGTCTGATTTTGGATTTTTTTTTTTTTTTTTTCCAAAATCAGACTTGACACCAGAGAGGCTGAATACCGCACTGAGTCAATGCGGTCTTAGCCTCTCTGGTCTCAACACTCTGTCTGATTTTGGATTTTTTTTTTCTTTTTTTCCAAAATCAGACTTGACACCAGAGAGGCTGAATAACGCACTGAGTCAATGCGGTCTTAGCCTCTCTGGTCTCAACACTCTGTCTGATTTTGGATTTTTTTTTTTTTTTTCCAAAATCAGACTTGACACCAGAGAGGCTGAATACCGCACTGAGTCAATGCGGTCTTAGCCTCTCTGGTGTCAATACTCTGTCTGATTTTGGATTTTTTTTTTTTTTTTTCCAAAATCAGACTTGACACCAGAGAGTCTGAATACCGCACTGAGTGAATGCGGTCTTAGCCTCTCTGGTCTCAACACTCTGTCTGATTTTGGATTTTTTTTTTTTTTTCCAAAATCAGACTTGACACCAGAGAGGCTGAATACCGCACTGAGTCAATGCGGTCTTAGCCTCTCTGGTGTCAACACTCTGTCTGATTTTTGATTTTTTTTTTTTTTTTCCAAAATCAGACGACACCAGAGAGGCTGAATACCGCACTGAGTGAATGCGGTCTTAGCCTCTCTGGTCTCAACACTCTGTCTGATTTTGGATTTTTTTTTTTTTTTTCAAAAATCAGACTTGACACCAGAGAGGCTGAATACCGCACTGAGTCAATGCGGTCTTAGCCTCTCTGGTGTCAACACTCTGTCTGATTTTTGATTTTTTTTTTTTTTTCCAAAATCAGACTTGACACCAGAGAGGCTGAATACCGCACTGAGTCAATGCGGTCTTAGCCTCTCTGGTCTCAACACTCTGTCTGATTTTGGATTTTTTTTTTCTTTTTTTCCAAAATCAGACTTGACACCAGAGAGGCTGAATACCGCACTGAGTCAATGCGGTCTTAGCCTCTCTGGTCTCAACACTCTGTCTGATTTTGGATTTTTTTTTTTTTTCCAAAATCAGACTTGACACCAGAGAGGCTGAATACCGCACTGAGTCAATGCGGTCTTAGCCTCTCTGGTGTCAACACTCTGTCTGATTTTGGATTTTTTTTTTTTTTTTTCCAAAATCAGACTTGACACCAGAGAGGCTGAATACCGCACTGAGTGAATGCGGTCTTAGCCTCTCTGGTCTCAACACTCTGTCTGATTTTGGATTTTTTTTTTTTTTTCCAAAATCAGACTTGACACCAGAGAGGCTGAATACCGCACTGAGTGAATGCGGTCTTAGCCTCTCTGGTCTCAACACTCTGTCTGATTTTGGATTTTTTTTTTTTTTTTCCAAAATCAGACTTGACACCAGAGAGGCTGAATACCGCACTGAGTCAATGCGGTCTTAGCCTCTCTGGTGTCAACACTCTGTCTGATTTTTGATTTTTTTTTTTTTTTTTCCAAAATCAGACGACACCAGAGAGGCTGAATACCGCACTGAGTGAATGCGGTCTTAGCCTCTCTGGTCTCAACACTCTGTCTGATTTTGGATTTTTTTTTTTTTTTTTCAAAAATCAGACTTGACACCAGAGAGGCTGAATACCGCACTGAGTCAATGCGGTCTTAGCCTCTCTGGTGTCAACACTCTGTCTGATTTTTGATTTTTTTTTTTTTTTCCAAAATCAGACTTGACACCAGAGAGGCTGAATACCGCACTGAGTCAATGCGGTCTTAGCCTCTCTGGTCTCAACACTCTGTCTGATTTTGGATTTTTTTTTTCTTTTTTTCCAAAATCAGACTTGACACCAGAGAGGCTGAATACCGCACTGAGTCAATGCGGTCTTAGCCTCTCTGGTCTCAACACTCTGTCTGATTTTGGATTTTTTTTTTTTTTTTTCCAAAATCAGACTTGACACCAGAAAGGCTGAATACCGCACTGAGTCAATGCGGTCTTAGCCTCTCTGGTGTCAACACTCTGTCTGATTTTGGATTTTTTCTTTTTTTTTTCCAAAATCAGACTTGACACCAGAGAGGCTGAATACCGCACTGAGTCAATGTGGTCTTAGCCTCTCTGGTGTCAACACTCTGTCTGATTTTGGATTTTTTTTTTTTTTTCCAAAATCAGACTTGACACCAGAGAGGCTGAATACCGCACTGAGTCAATGCGGTCTTAGCCTCTCTGGTCTCAACACTCTGTCTGATTTTGGATTTTTTTTTTTTTTTTTCCAAAATCAGACTTGACACCAGAGAGGCTGAATACCGCACTGAGTCAATGCGGTCTTAGCCTCTCTGGTGTCAACACTCTGTCTGATTTTGGATTTTTTTTTTTTTTTTCCAAAATCAGACTTGACACCAGAGAGGCTGAATACCGCACTGAGTCAATGCGGTCTTAGCCTCTCTGGTGTCAACACTCTGTCTGATTTTGGATTTTTTTTTTTTTTTCCAAAATCAGACTTGACACCAGAGAGGCTGAATACCGCACTGAGTCAATGCGGTCTTAGCCTCTCTGGTGTCAACACTCTGTCTGATTTTGGATTTTTTTTTTTTTTTCCAAAATCAGACTTGACACCAGAGAGGCTGAATACCGCACTGAGTCAATGCGGTCTTAGCCTCTCTGGTCTCAACACTCTGTCTGATTTTAGATTTTTTTTTTTTTTTCCAAAATCAGACTTGACACCAGAGAGGCTGAATACCGCACTGAGTCAATGCGGTCTTAGCCTCTCTGGTCTCAACACTCTGTCTGATTTTGGATTTATTTTTTATTTTTTCCAAAATCAGACTTGACACCAGAGAGGCTGAATACCGCACTGAGTCAATGCGGTCTTAGCCTCTCTGGTCTCAACACTCTGTCTGATTTTGGATTTTTTTTTTTTTTTTCCAAAATCAGACTTGACACCAGAGAGGCTGAATACCGCACTGAGTCAATGCGGTCTTAGCCTCTCTGGTGTCAACACTCTGTCTGATTTTGGATTTTTTTTTTTTTTTTCCAAAATCAGACTTGACACCAGAGAGGCTGAATACCGCACTGAGTCAATGCGGTCTTAGCCTCTCTGGTCTCAACACTCTGTCTGATTTTGGATTTTTTTTTTCTTTTTTTCCAAAATCAGACTTGACACCAGAGAGGCTGAATACCGCACTGAGTCAATGCGGTCTTAGCCTCTCTGGTCTCAACACTCTGTCTGATTTTGGATTTTTTTTTTTTTTTTCCAAAATCAGACTTGACACCAGAGAGGCTGAATACCGCACTGAGTCAATGCGGTCTTAGCCTCTCTGGTGTCAACACTCTGTCTGATTTTGGATTTTTTTTTTTTTTTTTCCAAAATCAGACTTGACACCAGAAAGGGCTGAATACCGCACTGAGTGAATGCGGTCTTAGCCTCTCTGGTCTCAACACTCTGTCTGATTTTGGATTTTTTTTTTTTTTTTCCAAAATCAGACTTGACACCAGAGAGGCTGAATACCGCACTGAGTCAATGCGGTCTTAGCCTCTCTGGTGTCAACACTCTGTCTGATTTTTGATTTTTTTTTTTTTTTTCCAAAATCAGACGACACCAGAGAGGCTGAATACCGCACTGAGTGAATGCGGTCTTAGCCTCTCTGGTCTCAACACTCTGTCTGATTTTGGATTTTTTTTTTTTTTTTTCAAAAATCAGACTTGACACCAGAGAGGCTGAATACCGCACTGAGTCAATGCGGTCTTAGCCTCTCTGGTGTCAACACTCTGTCTGATTTTTGATTTTTTTTTTTTTTCCAAAATCAGACTTGACACCAGAGAGGCTGAATACCGCACTGAGTCAATGCGGTCTTAGCCTCTCTGGTCTCAACACTCTGTCTGATTTTGGATTTTTTTTTTCTTTTTTTCCAAAATCAGACTTGACACCAGAGAGGCTGAATACCGCACTGAGTCAATGCGGTCTTAGCCTCTCTGGTCTCAACACTCTGTCTGATTTTGGATTTTTTTTTTTTTTTCCAAAATCAGACTTGACACCAGAGAGGCTGAATACCGCACTGAGTCAATGCGGTCTTAGCCTCTCTGGTGTCAACACTCTGTCTGATTTTGGATTTTTTTTTTTTTTTTTCCAAAATCAGACTTGACACCAGAGAGGCTGAATACCGCACTGAGTGAATGCGGTCTTAGCCTCTCTGGTCTCAACACTCTGTCTGATTTTGGATTTTTTTTTTTTTTTCCAAAATCAGACTTGACACCAGAGAGGCTGAATACCGCACTGAGTGAATGCGGTCTTAGCCTCTCTGGTCTCAACACTCTGTCTGATTTTGGATTTTTTTTTTTTTTTTCCAAAATCAGACTTGACACCAGAGAGGCTGAATACCGCACTGAGTCAATGCGGTCTTAGCCTCTCTGGTGTCAACACTCTGTCTGATTTTTGATTTTTTTTTTTTTTTTCCAAAATCAGACGACACCAGAGAGGCTGAATACCGCACTGAGTGAATGCGGTCTTAGCCTCTCTGGTCTCAACACTCTGTCTGATTTTGGATTTTTTTTTTTTTTTTCAAAAATCAGACTTGACACCAGAGAGGCTGAATACCGCACTGAGTCAATGCGGTCTTAGCCTCTCTGGTGTCAACACTCTGTCTGATTTTTGATTTTTTTTTTTTTTCCAAAATCAGACTTGACACCAGAGAGGCTGAATACCGCACTGAGTCAATGCGGTCTTAGCCTCTCTGGTCTCAACACTCTGTCTGATTTTGGATTTTTTTTTTCTTTTTTTCCAAAATCAGACTTGACACCAGAGAGGCTGAATACCGCACTGAGTCAATGCGGTCTTAGCCTCTCTGGTCTCAACACTCTGTCTGATTTTGGATTTTTTTTTTTTTTTTTTCCAAAATCAGACTTGACACCAGAAAGGCTGAATACCGCACTGAGTCAATGCGGTCTTAGCCTCTCTGGTGTCAACACTCTGTCTGATTTTGGATTTTTTCTTTTTTTTTTCCAAAATCAGACTTGACACCAGAGAGGCTGAATACCGCACTGAGTCAATGTGGTCTTAGCCTCTCTGGTGTCAACACTCTGTCTGATTTTGGATTTTTTTTTTTTTTTCCAAAATCAGACTTGACACCAGAGAGGCTGAATACCGCACTGAGTCAATGCGGTCTTAGCCTCTCTGGTCTCAACACTCTGTCTGATTTTGGATTTTTTTTTTTTTTTTTCCAAAATCAGACTTGACACCAGAGAGGCTGAATACCGCACTGAGTCAATGCGGTCTTAGCCTCTCTGGTGTCAACACTCTGTCTGATTTTGGATTTTTTTTTTTTTTTTCCAAAATCAGACTTGACACCAGAGAGGCTGAATACTGCACTGAGTCAATGCGGTCTTAGCCTCTCTGGTGTCAACACTCTGTCTGATTTTTGATTTTTTTTTTTTTTTTTTCCAAAATCAGACTTGACACCAGAGAGGCTGAATACCGCACTGAGTCAATGCGGTCTTAGCCTCTCTGGTGTCAACACTCTGTCTGATTTTGGATTTTTTTTTTTTTTTCCAAAATCAGACTTGACACCAGAGAGGCTGAATACCGCACTGAGTCAATGCGGTCTTAGCCTCTCTGGTCTCAACACTCTGTCTGATTTTAGATTTTTTTTTTTTTTTCCAAAATCAGACTTGACACCAGAGAGGCTGAATACCGCACTGAGTCAATGCGGTCTTAGCCTCTCTGGTCTCAACACTCTGTCTGATTTTGGATTTTTTTTTTTTTTTCCAAAATCAGACTTGACACCAGAGAGGCTGAATACCGCACTGAGTCAATGCGGTCTTAGCCTCTCTGGTGTCAACACTCTGTCTGATTTTGGATTTTTTTTTTTTTTTTTCCAAAATCAGACTTACACCAGAGAGGCTGAATACCGCACTGAGTCAATGCGGTCTTAGCCTCTCTGGTCTCAACACTCTGTCTGATTTTGGATTTTTTTTTTTTTTTTCCAAAATCAGACTTGACACCAGAGAGGCTGAATACCGCACTGAGTCAATGCGGTCTTAGCCTCTCTGGTCTCAACACTCTGTCTGATTTTGGATTTTTTTTTTTTTTTCCAAAGTCAGACTTGACACCAGAGAGGCTGAATACCGCACTGAGTCAATGCGGTCTTAGCCTCTCTGGTCTCAACACTCTGTCTGATTTTGGATTTATTTTTTATTTTTTCCAAAATCAGACTTGACACCAGAGAGGCTGAATACCGCACTGAGTCAATGCGGTCTTAGCCTCTCTGGTCTCAACACTCTGTCTGATTTTGGATTTTTTTTTTTTTTTTCCAAAATCAGACTTGACACCAGAGAGGCTGAATGCCGCACTGAGTCAATGCGGTCTTAGCCTCTCTGGTGTCAACACTCTGTCTGATTTTGGATTTTTTTTTTTTTTTTTCCAAAATCAGACTTGACACCAGAGAGGCTGAATACCGCACTGAGTCAATGCGGTCTTAGCCTCTC
The DNA here is from genome assembly GCF_964638095.1 of Poromitra crassiceps. NCBI lineage: Eukaryota > Metazoa > Chordata > Actinopteri > Beryciformes > Melamphaidae > Poromitra > Poromitra crassiceps. The sequence goes on from NW_028152194.1 coordinate 23,777, forward strand.
TGGTCTCAACACTCTGTCTGATTTTGGATTTTTTTTTTCTTTTTTTCCAAAATCAGACTTGACACCAGAGAGGCTGAATACCGCACTGAGTCAATGCGGTCTTAGCCTCTCTGGTCTCAACACTCTGTCTGATTTTGGATTTTTTTTTTTTTTTCCAAAATCAGCCTTGACACCAGAGAGGCTGAATACCGCACTGAGTCAATGCGGTCTTAGCCTCTCTGGTGTCAACACTCTGTCTGATTTTGGATTTTTTTTTTTTTTTTTCCAAAATCAGACTTGACACCAGAGAGGCTGAATACCGCACTGAGTGAATGCGGTCTTAGCCTCTCTGGTCTCAACACTCTGTCTGATTTTGGATTTTTTTTTTTTTTTCCAAAATCAGACTTGACACCAGAGAGGCTGAATACCGCACTGAGTGAATGCGGTCTTAGCCTCTCTGGTCTCAACACTCTGTCTGATTTTGGATTTTTTTTTTTTTTTTCCAAAATCAGACTTGACACCAGAGAGGCTGAATACCGCACTGAGTCAATGCGGTCTTAGCCTCTCTGGTGTCAACACTCTGTCTGATTTTTGATTTTTTTTTTTTTTTTCCAAAATCAGACGACACCAGAGAGGCTGAATACCGCACTGAGTGAATGCGGTCTTAGCCTCTCTGGTCTCAACACTCTGTCTGATTTTGGATTTTTTTTTTTTTTTTTCAAAAATCAGACTTGACACCAGAGAGGCTGAATACCGCACTGAGTCAATGCGGTCTTAGCCTCTCTGGTGTCAACACTCTGTCTGATTTTTGATTTTTTTTTTTTTTCCAAAATCAGACTTGACACCAGAGAGGCTGAATACCGCACTGAGTCAATGCGGTCTTAGCCTCTCTGGTCTCAACACTCTGTCTGATTTTGGATTTTTTTTTTCTTTTTTTCCAAAATCAGACTTGACACCAGAGAGGCTGAATACCGCACTGAGTCAATGCGGTCTTAGCCTCTCTGGTCTCAACACTCTGTCTGATTTTGGATTTTTTTTTTTTTTTTTTCCAAAATCAGACTTGACACCAGAAAGGCTGAATACCGCACTGAGTCAATGCGGTCTTAGCCTCTCTGGTGTCAACACTCTGTCTGATTTTGGATTTTTTCTTTTTTTTTTCCAAAATCAGACTTGACACGAGAGAGGCTGAATACCGCACTGAGGCAATGTGGTCTTAGCCTCTCTGGTGTCAACACTCTGTCTGATTTTGGATTTTTTTTTTTTTTTCCAAAATCAGACTTGACACCAGAGAGGCTGAATACCGCACTGAGTCAATGCGGTCTTAGCCTCTCTGGTCTCAACACTCTGTCTGATTTTGGATTTTTTTTTTTTTTTTTCCAAAATCAGACTTGACACCAGAGAGGCTGAATACCGCACTGAGTCAATGCGGTCTTAGCCTCTCTGGTGTCAACACTCTGTCTGATTTTGGATTTTTTTTTTTTTTTTCCAAAATCAGACTTGACACCAGAGAGGCTGAATACCGCACTGAGTCAATGCGGTCTTAGCCTCTCTGGTGTCAACACTCTGTCTGATTTTGGATTTTTTTTTTTTTTTTTTCCAAAATCAGACTTGACACCAGAGAGGCTGAATACCGCACTGAGTCAATGCGGTCTTAGCCTCTCTGGTGTCAACACTCTGTCTGATTTTGGATTTTTTTTTTTTTTTCCAAAATCAGACTTGACACCAGAGAGGCTGAATACCGCACTGAGTCAATGCGGTCTTAGCCTCTCTGGTCTCAACACTCTGTCTGATTTTAGATTTTTTTTTTTTTTCCAAAATCAGACTTGACACCAGAGAGGCTGAATACCGCACTGAGTCAATGCGGTCTTAGCCTCTCTGGTCTCAACACTCTGTCTGATTTTGGATTTTTTTTTTTTTTTCCAAAATCAGACTTGACACCAGAGAGGCTGAATACCGCACTGAGTCAATGCGGTCTTAGCCTCTCTGGTGTCAACACTCTGTCTGATTTTGGATTTTTTTTTTTTTTTTTCCAAAATCAGACTTGACACCAGAGAGGCTGAATACCGCACTGAGTCAATGCGGTCTTAGCCTCTCTGGTGTCAACACTCTGTCTGATTTTGGATTTTTTTTTTTTTTTTCCAAAATCAGACTTGACACCAGAGAGGCTGAATACCGCACTGAGTCAATGCGGTCTTAGCCTCTCTGGTCTCAACACTCTGTCTGATTTTAGATTTTTTTTTTTTTTTCCAAAATCAGACTTGACACCAGAGAGGCTGAATACCGCACTGAGTCAATGCGGTCTTAGCCTCTCTGGTCTCAACACTCTGTCTGATTTTGGATTTTTTTTTTCTTTTTTTCCAAAATCAGACTTGACACCAGAGAGGCTGAATACCGCACTGAGTCAATGCGGTCTTAGCCTCTCTGGTCTCAACACTCTGTCTGATTTTGGATTTTTTTTTTTTTTTTTTCCAAAATCAGACTTGACACCAGAAAGGCTGAATACCGCACTGAGTCAATGCGGTCTTAGCCTCTCTGGTGTCAACACTCTGTCTGATTTTGGATTTTTTCTTTTTTTTTTCCAAAATCAGACTTGACACCAGAGAGGCTGAATACCGCACTGAGTCAATGTGGTCTTAGCCTCTCTGGTGTCAACACTCTGTCTGATTTTGGATTTTTTTTTTTTTTTTCCAAAATCAGACTTGACACCAGAGAGGCTGAATACCGCACTGAGTCAATGCGGTCTTAGCCTCTCTGGTCTCAACACTCTGTCTGATTTTGGATTTTTTTTTTTTTTTTTCCAAAATCAGACTTGACACCAGAGAGGCTGAATACCGCACTGAGTCAATGCGGTCTTAGCCTCTCTGGTGTCAACACTCTGTCTGATTTTGGATTTTTTTTTTTTTTTTCCAAAATCAGACTTGACACCAGAGAGGCTGAATACCGCACTGAGTCAATGCGGTCTTAGCCTCTCTGGTGTCAACACTCTGTCTGATTTTGGATTTTTTTTTTTTTTTTTTCCAAAATCAGACTTGACACCAGAGAGGCTGAATACCGCACTGAGTCAATGCGGTCTTAGCCTCTCTGGTGTCAACACTCTGTCTGATTTTGGATTTTTTTTTTTTTTTCCAAAATCAGACTTGACACCAGAGAGGCTGAATACCGCACTGAGTCAATGCGGTCTTAGCCTCTCTGGTCTCAACACTCTGTCTGATTTTAGATTTTTTTTTTTTTTTCCAAAATCAGACTTGACACCAGAGAGGCTGAATACCGCACTGAGTCAATGCGGTCTTAGCCTCTCTGGTCTCAACACTCTGTCTGATTTTGGATTTTTTTTTTTTTTTCCAAAATCAGACTTGACACCAGAGAGGCTGAATACCGCACTGAGTCAATGCGGTCTTAGCCTCTCTGGTGTCAACACTCTGTCTGATTTTGGATTTTTTTTTTTTTTTTTCCAAAATCAGACTTACACCAGAGAGGCTGAATACCGCACTGAGTCAATGCGGTCTTAGCCTCTCTGGTCTCAACACTCTGTCTGATTTTGGATTTTTTTTTTTTTTTTCCAAAATCAGACTTGACACCAGAGAGGCTGAATACCGCACTGAGTCAATGCGGTCTTAGCCTCTCTGGTCTCAACACTCTGTCTGATTTTGGATTTTTTTTTTTTTTCCAAAGTCAGACTTGACACCAGAGAGGCTGAATACCGCACTGAGTCAATGCGGTCTTAGCCTCTCTGGTCTCAACACTCTGTCTGATTTTGGATTTATTTTTTATTTTTTCCAAAATCAGACTTGACACCAGAGAGGCTGAATACCGCACTGAGTCAATGCGGTCTTAGCCTCTCTGGTCTCAACACTCTGTCTGATTTTGGATTTTTTTTTTTTTTTTCCAAAATCAGACTTGACACCAGAGAGGCTGAATACCGCACTGAGTCAATGCGGTCTTAGCCTCTCTGGTGTCAACACTCTGTCTGATTTTGGATTTTTTTTTTTTTTTTTCCAAAATCAGACTTGACACCAGAGAGGCTGAATACCGCACTGAGTCAATGCGGTCTTAGCCTCTCTGGTCTCAACACTCTGTCTGATTTTGGATTTTTTTTTTCTTTTTTTCCAAAATCAGACTTGACACCAGAGAGGCTGAATACCGCACTGAGTCAATGCGGTCTTAGCCTCTCTGGTCTCAACACTCTGTCTGATTTTGGATTTTTTTTTTTTTTTCCAAAATCAGCCTTGACACCAGAGAGGCTGAATACCGCACTGAGTCAATGCGGTCTTAGCCTCTCTGGTGTCAACACTCTGTCTGATTTTGGATTTTTTTTTTTTTTTTTCCAAAATCAGACTTGACACCAGAGAGGCTGAATACCGCACTGAGTGAATGCGGTCTTAGCCTCTCTGGTCTCAACACTCTGTCTGATTTTGGATTTTTTTTTTTTTTTCCAAAATCAGACTTGACACCAGAGAGGCTGAATACCGCACTGAGTGAATGCGGTCTTAGCCTCTCTGGTCTCAACACTCTGTCTGATTTTGGATTTTTTTTTTTTTTTTCCAAAATCAGACTTGACACCAGAGAGGCTGAATACCGCACTGAGTCAATGCTGTCTTAGCCTCTCTGGTGTCAACACTCTGTCTGATTTTTGATTTTTTTTTTTTTTTTCCAAAATCAGACGACACCAGAGAGGCTGAATACCGCACTGAGTGAATGCGGTCTTAGCCTCTCTGGTCTCAACACTCTGTCTGATTTTGGATTTTTTTTTTTTTTTTTCAAAAATCAGACTTGACACCAGAGAGGCTGAATACCGCACTGAGTCAATGCGGTCTTAGCCTCTCTGGTGTCAACACTCTGTCTGATTTTTGATTTTTTTTTTTTTTCCAAAATCAGACTTGACACCAGAGAGGCTGAATACCGCACTGAGTCAATGCGGTCTTAGCCTCTCTGGTCTCAACACTCTGTCTGATTTTGGATTTTTTTTTTCTTTTTTTCCAAAATCAGACTTGACACCAGAGAGGCTGAATACCGCACTGAGTCAATGCGGTCTTAGTCTCTCTGGTGTCAACACTCTGTCTGATTTTGGATTTTTTTTTTTTTTTCCAAAATCAGACTTGACACCAGAGAGGCTGAATACCGCACTGAGTCAATGCGGTCTTAGCCTCTCTGGTCTCAACACTCTGTCTGATTTTAGATTTTTTTTTTTTTTTCCAAAATCAGACTTGACACCAGAGAGGCTGAATACCGCACTGAGTCAATGCGGTCTTAGCCTCTCTGGTCTCAACACTCTGTCTGATTTTGGATTTTTTTTTTTTTTTTCCAAAATCAGACTTGACACCAGAGAGGCTGAATACCGCACTGAGTCAATGCGGTCTTAGCCTCTCTGGTGTCAACACTCTGTCTGATTTTGGATTTTTTTTTTTTTTTTTCCAAAATCAGACTTGACACCAGAGAGGCTGAATACCGCACTGAGTCAATGCGGTCTTAGCCTCTCTGGTGTCAACACTCTGTCTGATTTTGGATTTTTTTTTTTTTTTTCCAAAATCAGACTTGACACCAGAGAGGCTGAATACCGCACTGAGTCAATGCGGTCTTAGCCTCTCTGGTCTCAACACTCTGTCTGATTTTGGATTTTTGTTTTTGTTTTTCCAAAATCAGACTTGACACCAGAGAGGCTGAATACCGCACTGAGTCAATGCGGTCTTAGCCTCTCTGGTGTCAACACTCTGTCTGATTTTGGATTTTTTTTTTTTTTTTCCAAAATCAGACTTGACACCAGAGAGGCTGAATACCGCACTGAGTCAATGCGGTCTTAGCCTCTCTGGTGTCAACACTCTGTCTGATTTTGGATTTTTTTTTTTTTTTTTCCAAAATCAGACTTGACACCAGAGAGGCTGAATACCGCACTGAGTCAATGCGGTCTTAGCCTCTCTGGTGTCAACACTCTGTCTGATTTTGGATTTTTTTTTTTTTTCCGAAATCAGACTTGACACCAGAGAGGCTGAATACCGCACTGAGTCAATGCGGTCTTAGCCTCTCTGGTGTCAACACTCTGTCTGATTTTGGATTTTTTTTTTTTTTTTTCCAAAATCAGACTTGACACCAGAGAGGCTGAATACCGCACTGAGTCAATGCGATCTTAGCCTCTCTGGTCTCAACACTCTGTCTGATTTTGGATTTTTTTTTTTTTTTTCCAAAATCAGACTTGACACCAGAGAGGCTGAATACCGCACTGAGTCAATGCGGTCTTAGCCTCTCTGGTGTCAACACTCTGTCTGATTTTGGATTTTTTTTTTTTTTTTTCCAAGATCAGACTTGACACCAGAGAGGCTGAATACCGCACTGAGTCAATGCGGTCTTAGCCTCTCTGGTCTCAACACTCTGTCTGATTTTGGATTTTTTTTTTTTTTTCCAAAATCAGACTTGACACCAGAGAGGCTGAATACCGCACTGAGTCAATGCGGTCTTAGCCTCTCTGGTGTCAACACTCTGTCTGATTTTGGATTTTTTTTTTTTTTTTTCCAAAATCAGACTTGACACCAGAGAGGCTGAATACCGCACTGAGTCAATGCAGTCTTAGCCTCTCTGGTCTCAACACTCTGTCTGATTTTGGATTTTTTTTTTTTTTTTCCAAAATCAGACTTGACACCAGAGAGGCTGAATACCGCACTGAGTCAATGCGGTCTTAGCCTCTCTGGTCTCAACACTCTGTCTGATTTTGGATTTTTTTTTTTTTTCCAAAGTCAGACTTGACACCAGAGAGGCTGAATACCGCACTGAGTCAATGCGGTCTTAGCCTCTCTGGTCTCAACACTCTGTCTGATTTTGGATTTATTTTTTATTTTTTCCAAAATCAGACTTGACACCAGAGAGGCTGAATACCGCACTGAGTCAATGCGGTCTTAGCCTCTCTGGTCTCAACACTCTGTCTGATTTTGGATTTTTTTTTTTTTTTTCCAAAATCAGACTTGACACCAGAGAGGCTGAATACCGCACTGAGTCAATGCGGTCTTAGCCTCTCTGGTGTCAACACTCTGTCTGATTTTGGATTTATTTTTTATTTTTTCCAAAATCAGACTTGACACCAGAGAGGCTGAATACCGCACTGAGTCAATGCGGTCTTAGCCTCTCTGGTCTCAACACTCTGTCTGATTTTTGATTTTTTTTTTTTTTTTCCAAAATCAGACGACACCAGAGAGGCTGAATACCGCACTGAGTGAATGCGGTCTTAGCCTCTCTGGTCTCAACACTCTGTCTGATTTTGGATTTTTTTTTTTTTTTTTCAAAAATCAGACTTGACACCAGAGAGGCTGAATACCGCACTGAGTCAATGCGGTCTTAGCCTCTCTGGTGTCAACACTCTGTCTGATTTTTGATTTTTTTTTTTTTTCCAAAATCAGACTTGACACCAGAGAGGCTGAATACCGCACTGAGTCAATGCGGTCTTAGCCTCTCTGGTCTCAACACTCTGTCTGATTTTGGATTTTTTTTTTCTTTTTTTCCAAAATCAGACTTGACACCAGAGAGGCTGAATACCGCACTGAGTCAATGCGGTCTTAGTCTCTCTGGTGTCAACACTCTGTCTGATTTTGGATTTTTTTTTTTTTTTCCAAAATCAGACTTGACACCAGAGAGGCTGAATACCGCACTGAGTCAATGCGGTCTTAGCCTCTCTGGTCTCAACACTCTGTCTGATTTTAGATTTTTTTTTTTTTTTCCAAAATCAGACTTGACACCAGAGAGGCTGAATACCGCACTGAGTCAATGCGGTCTTAGCCTCTCTGGTCTCAACACTCTGTCTGATTTTGGATTTTTTTTTTTTTTTTCCAAAATCAGACTTGACACCAGAGAGGCTGAATACCGCACTGAGTCAATGCGGTCTTAGCCTCTCTGGTGTCAACACTCTGTCTGATTTTGGATTTTTTTTTTTTTTTTTCCAAAATCAGACTTGACACCAGAGAGGCTGAATACCGCACTCAGTCAATGCGGTCTTAGCCTCTCTGGTGTCAACACTCTGTCTGATTTTGGATTTTTTTTTTTTTTTTCCAAAATCAGACTTGACACCAGAGAGGCTGAATACCGCACTGAGTCAATGCGGTCTTAGCCTCTCTGGTCTCAACACTCTGTCTGATTTTGGATTTTTGTTTTTGTTTTTCCAAAATCAGACTTGACACCAGAGAGGCTGAATACCGCACTGAGTCAATGCGGTCTTAGCCTCTCTGGTGTCAACACTCTGTCTGATTTTGGATTTTTTTTTTTTTTTTCCAAAATCAGACTTGACACCAGAGAGGCTGAATACCGCACTGAGTCAATGCGGTCTTAGCCTCTCTGGTGTCAACACTCTGTCTGATTTTGGATTTTTTTTTTTTTTTTTCCAAAATCAGACTTGACACCAGAGAGGCTGAATACCGCACTGAGTCAATGCGGTCTTAGCCTCTCTGGTGTCAACACTCTGTCTGATTTTGGATTTTTTTTTTTTTTCCGAAATCAGACTTGACACCAGAGAGGCTGAATACCGCACTGAGTCAATGCGGTCTTAGCCTCTCTGGTGTCAACACTCTGTCTGATTTTGGATTTTTTTTTTTTTTTTTCCAAAATCAGACTTGACACCAGAGAGGCTGAATACCGCACTGAGTCAATGCGATCTTAGCCTCTCTGGTCTCAACACTCTGTCTGATTTTGGATTTTTTTTTTTTTTTTCCAAAATCAGACTTGACACCAGAGAGGCTGAATACCGCACTGAGTCAATGCGGTCTTAGCCTCTCTGGTGTCAACACTCTGTCTGATTTTGGATTTTTTTTTTTTTTTTTCCAAGATCAGACTTGACACCAGAGAGGCTGAATACCGCACTGAGTCAATGCGGTCTTAGCCTCTCTGGTCTCAACACTCTGTCTGATTTTGGATTTTTTTTTTTTTTTCCAAAATCAGACTTGACACCAGAGAGGCTGAATACCGCACTGAGTCAATGCGGTCTTAGCCTCTCTGGTGTCAACACTCTGTCTGATTTTGGATTTTTTTTTTTTTTTTTCCAAAATCAGACTTGACACCAGAGAGGCTGAATACCGCACTGAGTCAATGCAGTCTTAGCCTCTCTGGTCTCAACACTCTGTCTGATTTTGGATTTTTTTTTTTTTTTTCCAAAATCAGACTTGACACCAGAGAGGCTGAATACCGCACTGAGTCAATGCGGTCTTAGCCTCTCTGGTCTCAACACTCTGTCTGATTTTGGATTTTTTTTTTTTTTCCAAAGTCAGACTTGACACCAGAGAGGCTGAATACCGCACTGAGTCAATGCGGTCTTAGCCTCTCTGGTCTCAACACTCTGTCTGATTTTGGATTTATTTTTTATTTTTTCCAAAATCAGACTTGACACCAGAGAGGCTGAATACCGCACTGAGTCAATGCGGTCTTAGCCTCTCTGGTCTCAACACTCTGTCTGATTTTGGATTTTTTTTTTTTTTTTCCAAAATCAGACTTGACACCAGAGAGGCTGAATACCGCACTGAGTCAATGCGGTCTTAGCCTCTCTGGTGTCAACACTCTGTCTGATTTTGGATTTATTTTTTATTTTTTCCAAAATCAGACTTGACACCAGAGAGGCTGAATACCGCACTGAGTCAATGCGGTCTTAGCCTCTCTGGTCTCAACACTCTGTCTGATTTTGGATTTTTTTTTTTTTTTTCCAAAATCAGACTTGACACCAGAGAGGCTGAATACCGCACTGAGTCAATGCGGTCTTAGCCTCTCTGGTGTCAACACTCTGTCTGATTTTGGATTTTTTTTTTTTTTTTCCAAAATCAGACTTGACACCAGAGAGGCTGAATACCGCACTGAGTCAATGCGGTCTTAGCCTCTCTGGTCTCAACACTCTGTCTGATTTTGGATTTTTTTTTTTTTTTTCCAAAATCAGACTTGACACCAGAGAGGCTGAATACCGCACTGAGTCAATGCGGTCTTAGCCTCTCTGGTGTCAACACTCTGTCTGATTTTTGATTTTTTTTTTTTTTTCCAAAATCAGACTTGACACCAGAGAGGCTGAATACCGCACTGAGTCAATGCGGTCTTAGCCTCTCTGGTCTCAACACTCTGTCTGATTTTGGATTTTTTTTTTTTTTTCCAAAATCAGACTTGACACCAGAGAGGCTGAATACCGCACTGAGTCAATGCGGTCTTAGCCTCTCTGGTGTCAACACTCTGTCTGATTTTGGATTTTTTTTTTTTTTTTCCAAAATCAGACTTGACACCAGAGAGGCTGAATACCGCACTGAGTCAATGCGGTCTTAGCCTCTCTGGTGTCAACACTCTGTCTGATTTTGGATTTTTTTTTTTTTTTTTCCAAAATCAGACTTGACACCAGAGAGGCTGAATACCGCACTGAGTCAATGCGGTCTTAGCCTCTCTGGTGTCAACACTCTGTCTGATTTTGGATTTTTTTTTTTTTTTTCCAAAATCAGACTTGACACCAGAGAGGCTGAATACCGCACTGAGTCAATGCGGTCTTAGCCTCTCTGGTCTCAACACTCTGTCTGATTTTGGATTTTTGTTTTTGTTTTTCCAAAATCAGACTTGACACCAGAGAGGCTGAATACCGCACTGAGTCAATGCGGTCTTAGCCTCTCTGGTGTCAACACTCTGTCTGATTTTGGATTTTTTTTTTTTTTTTCCAAAATCAGACTTGACACCAGAGAGGCTGAATACCGCACTGAGTCAATGCGGTCTTAGCCTCTCTGGTGTCAACACTCTGTCTGATTTTTGATTTTTGATTTTTTTTTCCAAAATCAGACTTGACACCAGAGAGGCTGAATACCGCACTGAGTCAATGCGGTCTTAGCCTCTCTGGTCTCAACACTCTGTCTGATTTTGGATTTTTTTTTTTTTTTTTTCAAAAATCAGACTTGACACCAGAGAGGCTGAATACCGCACTGAGTCAATGCGGTCTTAGCCTCTCTGGTGTCAACACTCTGTCTGATTTTTGATTTTTTTTTTTTTCCAAAATCAGACTTGACACCAGAGAGGCTGAATACCGCACTGAGTCAATGCGGTCTTAGCCTCTCTGGTCTCAACACTCTGTCTGATTTTGGATTTTTTTTTTCTTTTTTTCCAAAATCAGACTTGACACCAGAGAGGCTGAATACCGCACTGAGTCAATGCGGTCTTAGCCTCTCTGGTCTCAACACTCTGTCTGATTTTGGATTTTTTTTTTTTTTTTTTCCAAAATCAGACTTGACACCAGAAAGGCTGAATACCGCACTGAGTCAATGCGGTCTTAGCCTCTCTGGTGTCAACACTCTGTCTGATTTTGGATTTTTTCTTTTTTTTTTCCAAAATCAGACTTGACACCAGAGAGGCTGAATACCGCACTGAGTCAATGTGGTCTTAGCCTCTCTGGTGTCAACACTCTGTCTGATTTTGGATTTTTTTTTTTTTTTCCAAAATCAGACTTGACACCAGAGAGGCTGAATACCGCACTGAGTCAATGCGGTCTTAGCCTCTCTGGTCTCAACACTCTGTCTGATTTTGGATTTTTTTTTTTTTTTTTCCAAAATCAGACTTGACACCAGAGAGGCTGAATACCGCACTGAGTCAATGCGGTCTTAGCCTCTCTGGTGTCAACACTCTGTCTGATTTTGGATTTTTTTTTTTTTTTTCCAAAATCAGACTTGACACCAGAGAGGCTGAATACCGCACTGAGTCAATGCGGTCTTAGCCTCTCTGGTGTCAACACTCTGTCTGATTTTGGATTTTTTTTTTTTTTTTTTCCAAAATCAGACTTGACACCAGAGAGGCTGAATACCGCACTGAGTCAATGCGGTCTTAGCCTCTCTGGTGTCAACACTCTGTCTGATTTTGGATTTTTTTTTTTTTTTCCAAAATCAGACTTGACACCAGAGAGGCTGAATACCGCACTGAGTCAATGCGGTCTTAGCCTCTCTGGTCTCAACACTCTGTCTGATTTTAGATTTTTTTTTTTTTTTCCAAAATCAGACTTGACACCAGAGAGGCTGAATACCGCACTGAGTCAATGCGGTCTTAGCCTCTCTGGTCTCAACACTCTGTCTGATTTTGGATTTTTTTTTTTTTTTCCAAAATCAGACTTGACACCAGAGAGGCTGAATACTGCACTGAGTCAATGCGGTCTTAGCCTCTCTGGTGTCAACACTCTGTCTGATTTTGGATTTTTTTTTTTTTTTTTCCAAAATCAGACTTGACACCAGAGAGGCTGAATACCGCACTGAGTCAATGCGGTCTTAGCCTCTCTGGTGTCAACACTCTGTCTGATTTTGGATTTTTTTTTTTTTTTCCAAAATCAGACTTGACACCAGAGAGGCTGAATACCGCACTGAGTCAATGCGGTCTTAGCCTCTCTGGTCTCAACACTCTGTCTGATTTTGGATTTTTGTTTTTGTTTTTCCAAAATCAGACTTGACACCAGAGAGGCTGAATACCGCACTGAGTCAATGCGGTCTTAGCCTCTCTGGTGTCAACACTCTGTCTGATTTTGGATTTTTTTTTTTTTTTTCCAAAATCAGACTTGACACCAGAGAGGCTGAATACCGCACTGAGTCAATGCGGTCTTAGCCTCTCTGGTGTCAACACTCTGTCTGATTTTGGATTTTTTTTTTTTTTTTTCCAAAATCAGACTTGACACCAGAGAGGCTGAATACCGCACTGAGTCAATGCGGTCTCAGCCTCTCTGGTGTCAACACTCTGTCTGATTTTGGATTTTTTTTTTTTTTTTTCCAAAATCAGACTTGACACCAGAGAGGCTGAATACCGCACTGAGTCAATGCGATCTTAGCCTCTCTGGTCTCAACACTCTGTCTGATTTTGGATTTTTTTTTTTTTTTTCCAAAATCAGACTTGACACCAGAGAGGCTGAATACCGCACTGAGTCAATGCGGTCTTAGCCTCTCTGGTGTCAACACTCTGTCTGATTTTGGATTTTTTTTTTTTTTTTCCAAGATCAGACTTGACACCAGAGAGGCTGAATACCGCACTGAGTCAATGCGGTCTTAGCCTCTCTGGTCTCAACACTCTGTCTGATTTTGGATTTTTTTTTTTTTTTCCAAAATCAGACTTGACACCAGAGAGGCTGAATACCGCACTGAGTCAATGCGGTCTTAGCCTCTCTGGTCTCAACACTCTGTCTGATTTTGGATTTTTTTTTTTTTTTCCAAAATCAGACTTGAGACCAGAGAGGCTGAATACCGCACTGAGTCAATGCGGTCTTAGCCTCTCTGGTCTCAACACTCTGTCTGATTTTGGATTTTTTTTTTTTTTTCCAAAATCAGACTTGACACCAGAGAGGCTGAATACCGCACTGAGTCAATGCGGTCTTAGCCTCTCTGGTGTCAACACTCTGTCTGATTTTGGATTTTTTTTTTTTTTTTTCCAAAATCAGACTTGACACCAGAGAGGCTGAATACCGCACTGAGTCAATGCGGTCTTAGCCTCTCTGGTGTCAACACTCTGTCTGATTTTGGATTTTTTTTTTTTTTTTCCAAAATCAGACTTGACACCAGAGAGGCTGAATACCGCACTGAGTCAATGCGGTCTTAGCCTCTCTGGTCTCAACACTCTGTCTGATTTTGGATTTTTGTTTTTGTTTTTCCAAAATCAGACTTGACACCAGAGAGGCTGAATACCGCACTGAGTCAATGCGGTCTTAGCCTCTCTGGTGTCAACACTCTGTCTGATTTTGGATTTTTTTTTTTTTTTCCAAAATCAGACTTGACACCAGAGAGGCTGAATACCGCACTGAGTCAATGCGGTCTTAGCCTCTCTGGTGTCAACACTCTGTCTGATTTTGGATTTTTTTTTTTTTTTTTCCAAAATCAGACTTGACACCAGAGAGGCTGAATACCGCACTGAGTCAATGCGGTCTTAGCCTCTCTGGTGTCAACACTCTGTCTGATTTTGGATTTTTTTTTTTTTTCCGAAATCAGACTTGACACCAGAGAGGCTGAATACCGCACTGAGTCAATGCGGTCTTAGCCTCTCTGGTGTCAACACTCTGTCTGATTTTGGATTTTTTTTTTTTTTTTTCCAAAATCAGACTTGACACCAGAGAGGCTGAATACCGCACTGAGTCAATGCGATCTTAGCCTCTCTGGTCTCAACACTCTGTCTGATTTTGGATTTTTTTTTTTTTTTTCCAAAATCAGACTTGACACCAGAGAGGCTGAATACCGCACTGAGTCAATGCGGTCTTAGCCTCTCTGGTGTCAACACTCTGTCTGATTTTGGATTTTTTTTTTTTTTTTTCCAAGATCAGACTTGACACCAGAGAGGCTGAATACCGCACTGAGTCAATGCGGTCTTAGCCTCTCTGGTCTCAACACTCTGTCTGATTTTGGATTTTTTTTTTTTTTTCCAAAATCAGACTTGACACCAGAGAGGCTGAATACCGCACTGAGTCAATGCGGTCTTAGCCTCTCTGGTGTCAACACTCTGTCTGATTTTGGATTTTTTTTTTTTTTTTTCCAAAATCAGACTTGACACCAGAGAGGCTGAATACCGCACTGAGTCAATGCGGTCTTAGCCTCTCTGGTCTCAACACTCTGTCTGATTTTGGATTTTTTTTTTTTTTTTTCCAAAATCAGACTTGACACCAGAGAGGCTGAATACCGCACTGAGTCAATGCGGTCTTAGCCTCTCTGGTCTCAACACTCTGTCTGATTTTGGATTTTTTTTTTTTTTTCCAAAGTCAGACTTGACACCAGAGAGGCTGAATACCGCACTGAGTCAATGCGGTCTTAGCCTCTCTGGTCTCAACACTCTGTCTGATTTTGGATTTTTTTTTTATTTTTTCCAAAATCAGACTTGACACCAGAGAGGCTGAATACCGCACTGAGTCAATGCGGTCTTAGCCTCTCTGGTCTCAACACTCTGTCTGATTTTGGATTTTTTTTTTTTTTTTCCAAAATCAGACTTGACACCAGAGAGGCTGAATACCGCACTGAGTCAATGCGGTCTTAGCCTCTCTGGTGTCAACACTCTGTCTGATTTTGGATTTTTTTTTTTTTTTTTCCAAAATCAGACTTGACACCAGAGAGGCTGAATACCGCACTGAGTCAATGCGGTCTTAGCCTCTCTGGTCTCAACACTCTGTCTGATTTTGGATTTTTTTTTTTTTTTTCCAAAATCAGACTTGACACCAGAGAGGCTGAATACCGCACTGAGTCAATGCGGTCTTAGCCTCTCTGGTCTCAACACTCTGTCTGATTTTGGATTTTTTTTTTTTTTTTCCAAAATCAGACTTGACACCAGAGAGGCTGAATACCGCACTGAGTCAATGCGGTCTTAGCCTCTCTGGTGTCAACACTCTGTCTGATTTTGGATTTTTTTTTTTTTTTTCCAAAATCAGACTTGACACCAGAGAGGCTGAATACCGCACTGAGTCAATGCGGTCTTAGCCTCTCTGGTGTCAACACTCTGTCTGATTTTGGATTTTTTTTTTTTTTTCCAAAATCAGACTTGACACCAGAGAGGCTGAATACCGCACTGAGTCAATGCGGTCTTAGCCTCTCTGGTCTCAACACTCTGTCTGATTTTGGATTTTTTTTTTTTTTTCCAAAATCAGACTTGACACCAGAGAGGCTGAATACCGCACTGAGTCAATGCGGTCTTAGCCTCTCTGGTGTCAACACTCTGTCTGATTTTGGATTTTTTTTTTTTTTTTCCAAAATCAGACTTGACACCAGAGAGGCTGAATACCGCACTGAGTGAATGCGGTCTTAGCCTCTCTGGTCTCAACACTCTGTCTGATTTTGGATTTTTTTTTTTTTTTCCAAAATCAGACTTGACACCAGAGAGGCTGAATACCGCACTGAGTGAATGCGGTCTTAGCCTCTCTGGTCTCAACACTCTGTCTGATTTTGGATTTTTTTTTTTTTTTTCCAAAATCAGACTTGACACCAGAGAGGCTGAATACCGCACTGAGTCAATGCGGTCTTAGCCTCTCTGGTGTCAACACTCTGTCTGATTTTTGATTTTTTTTTTTTTTTTCCAAAATCAGACGACACCAGAGAGGCTGAATACCGCACTGAGTGAATGCGGTCTTAGCCTCTCTGGTCTCAACACTCTGTCTGATTTTGGATTTTTTTTTTTTTTTTTTTTAAATCAGACTTGACACCAGAGAGGCTGAATACCGCACTGAGTCAATGCGGTCTTAGCCTCTCTGGTGTCAACACTCTGTCTGATTTTTGATTTTTTTTTTTTTTCCAAAATCAGACTTGACACCAGAGAGGCTGAATACCGCACTGAGTCAATGCGGTCTTAGCCTCTCTGGTCTCAACACTCTGTCTGATTTTGGATTTTTTTTTTCTTTTTTTCCAAAATCAGACTTGACACCAGAGAGGCTGAATACCGCACTGAGTCAATGCGGTCTTAGCCTCTCTGGTCTCAACACTCTGTCTGATTTTGGATTTTTTTTTTTTTTTTTTCCAAAATCAGACTTGACACCAGAAAGGCTGAATACCGCACTGAGTCAATGCGGTCTTAGCCTCTCTGGTGTCAACACTCTGTCTGATTTTGGATTTTTTCTTTTTTTTTTCCAAAATCAGACTTGACACCAGAGAGGCTGAATACCACACTGAGTCAATGTGGTCTTAGCCTCTCTGGTGTCAACACTCTGTCTGATTTTGGATTTTTTTTTTGTTTCCAAAATCAGACTTGACACCAGAGAGGCTGAATACCGCACTGAGTCAATGCGGTCTTAGCCTCTCTGGTCTCAACACTCTGTCTGATTTTGGATTTTTTTTTTTTTTTTTCCAAAATCAGACTTGACACCAGAGAGGCTGAATACCGCACTGAGTCAATGCGGTCTTAGCCTCTCTGGTGTCAACACTCTGTCTGATTTTGGATTTTTTTTTTTTTTTTCCAAAATCAGACTTGACACCAGAGAGGCTGAATACCGCACTGAGTCAATGCGGTCTTAGCCTCTCTGGTGTCAACACTCTGTCTGATTTTGGATTTTTTTTTTTTTTTTTCCAAAATCAGACTTGACACCAGAGAGGCTGAATACCGCACTGAGTCAATGCGGTCTTAGCCTCTCTGGTGTCAACACTCTGTCTGATTTTGGATTTTTTTTTTTTTTTATAAAATCAGACTTGACACCAGAGAGGCTGAATACCGCACTGAGTCAATGCGGTCTTAGCCTCTCTGGTCTCAACACTCTGTCTGATTTTAGATTTTTTTTTTTTTTTCCAAAATCAGACTTGACACCAGAGAGGCTGAATACCGCACTGAGTCAATGCGGTCTTAGCCTCTCTGGTCTCAACACTCTGTCTGATTTTGGATTTTTTTTTTTTTTTCCAAAATCAGACTTGACACCAGAGAGGCTGAATACCGCACTGAGTCAATGCGGTCTTAGCCTCTCTGGTGTCAACACTCTGTCTGATTTTGGATTTTTTTTTTTTTTTTCCAAAATCAGACTTGACACCAGAGAGGCTGAATACCGCACTGAGTCAATGCGGTCTTAGCCTCTCTGGTGTCAACACTCTGTCTGATTTTGGATTTTTTTTTTTTTTTTTCCAAAATCAGACTTGACACCAGAGAGGCTGAATACCGCACTGAGTCAATGCGGTCTTAGCCTCTCTGGTGTCAACACTCTGTCTGATTTTGGATTTTTTTTTTTTTTCCGAAATCAGACTTGACACCAGAGAGGCTGAATACCGCACTGAGTCAATGCGGTCTTAGCCTCTCTGGTGTCAACACTCTGTCTGATTTTGGATTTTTTTTTTTTTTTTTCCAAAATCAGACTTGACACCAGAGAGGCTGAATACCGCACTGAGTCAATGCGATCTTAGCCTCTCTGGTCTCAACACTCTGTCTGATTTTGGATTTTTTTTTTTTTTTTCCAAAATCAGACTTGACACCAGAGAGGCTGAATACCGCACTGAGTCAATGCGGTCTTAGCCTCTCTGGTGTCAACACTCTGTCTGATTTTGGATTTTTTTTTTTTTTTTTCCAAGATCAGACTTGACACCAGAGAGGCTGAATACCGCACTGAGTCAATGCGGTCTTAGCCTCTCTGGTCTCAACACTCTGTCTGATTTTGGATTTTTTTTTTTTTTTCCAAAATCAGACTTGACACCAGAGAGGCTGAATACCGCACTGAGTCAATGCGGTCTTAGCCTCTCTGGTGTCAACACTCTGTCTGATTTTGGATTTTTTTTTTTTTTTTTCCAAAATCAGACTTGACACCAGAGAGGCTGAATACCGCACTGAGTCAATGCGGTCTTAGCCTCTCTGGTCTCAACACTCTGTCTGATTTTGGATTTTTTTTTTTTTTTTCCAAAATCAGACTTGACACCAGAGAGGCTGAATACCGCACTGAGTCAATGCGGTCTTAGCCTCTCTGGTGTCAACACTCTGTCTGATTTTGGATTTTTTTTTTTTTTCCAAAGTCAGACTTGACACCAGAGAGGCTGAATACCGCACTGAGTCAATGCGGTCTTAGCCTCTCTGGTCTCAACACTCTGTCTGATTTTGGATTTATTTTTTATTTTTTCCAAAATCAGACTTGACACCAGAGAGGCTGAATACCGCACTGAGTCAATGTGGTCTTAGCCTCTCTGGTGTCAACACTCTGTCTGATTTTGGATTTTTTTTTTTTTTTCCAAAATCAGACTTGACACCAGAGAGGCTGAATACCGCACTGAGTCAATGCGGTCTTAGCCTCTCTGGTGTCAACACTCTGTCTGATTTTGGATTTTTTTTTTTTTTTTTCCAAAATCAGACTTGACACCAGAGAGGCTGAATACCGCACTGAGTCAATGCGGTCTTAGCCTCTCTGGTCTCAACACTCTGTCTGATTTTGGATTTTTTTTTTTTTTTTTCCAAAATCAGACTTGACACCAGAAAGGCTGAATACCGCACTGAGTCAATGCGGTCTTAGCCTCTCTGGTGTCAACACTCTGTCTGATTTTGGATTTTTTCTTTTTTTTTCCAAAATCAGACTTGACACCAGAGAGGCTGAATACCGCACTGAGTCAATGCGGTCTTAGCCTCTCTGGTGTCAACACTCTGTCTGATTTTGGATTTTTTTTTTTTTTTTCCAAAATCAGACTTGACACCAGAGAGGCTGAATACCGCACTGAGTCAATGCGGTCTTAGCCTCTCTGGTCTCAACACTCTGTCTGATTTTGGATTTTTTTTTTTTTTTTTCCAAAATCAGACTTGACACCAGAGAGGCTGAATACCGCACTGAGTCAATGCGGTCTTAGCCTCTCTGGTGTCAACACTCTGTCTGATTTTGGATTTTTTTTTTTTTTTACCAAAATCAGACTTGACACCAGAGAGGCTGAATACCGCACTGAGTCAATGCGGTCTTAGCCTCTCTGGTGTCAACACTCTGTCTGATTTTGGATTTTTTTTTTTTTTTTCCAAAATCAGACTTGACACCAGAGAGGCTGAATACCGCACTGAGTCAATGCGGTCTTAGCCTCTCTGGTGTCAACACTCTGTTTGATTTTGGATTTTTTTTTTTTTTTCCAAAATCAGACTTGACACCAGAGAGGCTGAATACTGCACTGAGTCAATGCGGTCTTAGCCTCTCTGGTGTCAACGCTCTGTCTGATTTTGGATTTTTTTTTTTTTTTTTCCAAAATCAGACTTGACACCAGAGAGGCTGAATACCGCACTGAGTCAATGCGGTCTTAGCCTCTCTGGTGTCAACACTCTGTCTGATTTTGGATTTTTTTTTTTTTTTTCCAAAATCAGACTTGACACCAGAGAGGCTGAATACCGCACTGACTCAATGCGGTCTTAGCCTCTCTGGTCTCAACACTCTGTCTGATTTTGGATTTTTTTTTTTTTTTTCCAAAATCAGACTTGACACCAGAGAGGCTGAATACCGCACTGAGTCAATGCGGTCTTAGCCTCTCTGGTGTCAACACTCTGTCTGATTTTGGATTTTTTTTTTTTTTTCCAAAATCAGACTTGACACCAGAGAGGCTGAATACCGCACTGAGTCAATGCGGTCTTAGCCTCTCTGGTCTCAACACTCTGTCTGATTTTGGATTTTTTTTTTTTTTTTCCAAAATCAGACTTGACACCAGAGAGGCTGAATACCGCACTGAGTCAATGCGGTCTTAGCCTCTCTGGTGTCAACACTCTGTCTGATTTTGGATTTTTTTTTTTCCAAAGTCAGACTTGACACCAGAGAGGCTGAATACCGCACTGAGTCAATGTGGTCTTAGCCTCTCTGGTGTCAACACTCTGTCTGATTTTGGATTTTTTTTTTTTTTTCCAAAATCAGACTTGACACCAGAGAGGCTGAATACCGCACTGAGTCAATGCGGTCTTAGCCTCTCTGGTGTCAACACTCTGTCCGATTTTGGATTTTTTTTTTTTTTTTTCCAAAATCAGACTTGACACCAGAGAGGCTGAATACCGCACTGAGTCAATGCAGTCTTAGCCTCTCTGGTGTCAACACTCTGTCTGATTTTGGATTTTTTCTTTTTTTTTTCCAAAATCAGACTTGACACCAGAGAGGCTGAATACCGCACTGAGTCAATGCAGTCTTAGCCTCTCTGGTGTCAACACTCTGTCTGATTTTGGATTTTTTTTTTTTTTTTCCAAAATCAGACTTGACACCAGAGAGGCTGAATACCGCACTGAGTCAATGCGGTCTTAGCCTCTCTGGTCTCAACACTCTGTCTGATTTTGGATTTTTTTTTTTTTTTTTCCAAAATCAGACTTGACACCAGAGAGGCTGAATACCGCACTGAGTCAATGCGGTCTTAGCCTCTCTGGTGTCAACACGCTGTCTGATTTTGGATTTTTTTTTTTTTTTACCAAAATCAGACTTGACACCAGAGAGGCTGAATACCGCACTGAGTCAATGCGGTCTTAGCCTCTCTGGTGTCAACACTCTGTCTGATTTTGGATTTTTTTTTTTTTTTTTCCAAAATCAGACTTGACACCAGAGAGGCTGAATACCGCACTGAGTCAATGCGGTCTTAGCCTCTCTGGTGTCAACACTCTGTCTGATTTTGGATTTTTTTTTTTTTTTCCAAAATCAGACTTGACACCAGAGAGGCTGAATACTGCACTGAGTCAATGCGGTCTTAGCCTCTCTGGTGTCAACACTCTGTCTGATTTTGGATTTTTTTTTTTTTTTTTCCAAAATCAGACTTGACACCAGAGAGGCTGAATACCGCACTGAGTCAATGCGGTCTTAGCCTCTCTGGTCTCAACACTCTGTCTGATTTTGGATTTTTTTTTTTTTTTTCCAAAATCAGACTTGACACCAGAGAGGCTGAATACCGCACTGAGTCAATGCGGTCTTAGCCTCTCTGGTGTCAACACTCTGTCTGATTTTGGATTTTTATTTTTATTTTTCCAAAATCAGACTTGACACCAGAGAGGCTGAATACCGCACTGAGTCAATGCGGTCTTAGCCTCTCTGGTGTCAACACTCTGTCTGATTTTGGATTTTTTTTTTTTTTTTTCCAAAATCAGACTTGACACCAGAGAGGCTGAATACCGCACTGAGTCAATGCGGTCTTAGCCTCTCTGGTCTCAACACTCTGTCTGATTTTGGATTTTTTTTTTTTTTTTTCCAAAATCAGACTTGACACCAGAAAGGCTGAATACCGCACTGAGTCAATGCGGTCTTAGCCTCTCTGGTGTCAACACTCTGTCTGATTTTGGATTTTTTCTTTTTTTTTCCAAAATCAGACTTGACACCAGAGAGGCTGAATACCGCACTGAGTCAATGCGGTCTTAGCCTCTCTGGTGTCAACACTCTGTCTGATTTTGGATTTTTTTTTTTTTTTTCCAAAATCAGACTTGACACCAGAGAGGCTGAATACCGCACTGAGTCAATGCGGTCTTAGCCTCTCTGGTCTCAACACTCTGTCTGATTTTGGATTTTTTTTTTTTTTTTCCAAAATCAGACTTGACACCAGAGAGGCTGAATACCGCACTGAGTCAATGCGGTCTTAGCCTCTCTGGTGTCAACACTCTGTCTGATTTTGGATTTTTTTTTTTTTTTACCAAAATCAGACTTGACACCAGAGAGGCTGAATACCGCACTGAGTCAATGCGGTCTTAGCCTCTCTGGTGTCAACCCTCTGTCTGATTTTGGATTTTTTTTTTTTTTTTCCAAAATCAGACTTGACACCAGAGAGGCTGAATACCGCACTGAGTCAATGCGGTCTTAGCCTCTCTGGTGTCAACACTCTGTTTGATTTTGGATTTTTTTTTTTTTTTCCAAAATCAGACTTGACACCAGAGAGGCTGAATACTGCACTGAGTCAATGCGGTCTTAGCCTCTCTGGTGTCAACACTCTGTCTGATTTTGGATTTTTTTTTTTTTTTTTCCAAAATCAGACTTGACACCAGAGAGGCTGAATACCGCACTGAGTCAATGCGGTCTTAGCCTCTCTGGTGTCAACACTCTGTCTGATTTTGGATTTTTTTTTTTTTTTTCCAAAATCAGACTTGACACCAGAGAGGCTGAATACCGCACTGACTCAATGCGGTCTTAGCCTCTCTGGTCTCAACACTCTGTCTGATTTTGGATTTTTTTTTTTTTTTTCCAAAATCAGACTTGACACCAGAGAGGCTGAATACCGCACTGAGTCAATGCGGTCTTAGCCTCTCTGGTGTCAACACTCTGTCTGATTTTGGATTTTTTTTTTTTTTTTCCAAAATCAGACTTGACACCAGAGAGGCTGAATACCGCACTGAGTCAATGCGGTCTTAGCCTCTCTGGTCTCAACACTCTGTCTGATTTTGGATTTTTTTTTTTTTTTCCAAAATCAGACTTGACACCAGAGAGGCTGAATACCGCACTGAGTCAATGCGGTCTTAGCCTCTCTGGTGTCAACACTCTGTCTGATTTTGGATTTTTTTTTTTCCAAAGTCAGACTTGACACCAGAGAGGCTGAATACCGCACTGAGTCAATGTGGTCTTAGCCTCTCTGGTGTCAACACTCTGTCTGATTTTGGATTTTTTTTTTTTTTTCCAAAATCAGACTTGACACCAGAGAGGCTGAATACCGCACTGAGTCAATGCGGTCTTAGCCTCTCTGGTGTCAACACTCTGTCCGATTTTGGATTTTTTTTTTTTTTTTTCCAAAATCAGACTTGACACCAGAGAGGCTGAATACCGCACTGAGTCAATGCAGTCTTAGCCTCTCTGGTGTCAACACTCTGTCTGATTTTGGATTTTTTCTTTTTTTTTCCAAAATCAGACTTGACACCAGAGAGGCTGAATACCGCACTGAGTCAATGCAGTCTTAGCCTCTCTGGTGTCAACACTCTGTCTGATTTTGGATTTTTTTTTTTTTTTTCCAAAATCAGACTTGACACCAGAGAGGCTGAATACCGCACTGAGTCAATGCGGTCTTAGCCTCTCTGGTGTCAACACTCTGTCTGATTTTGGATTTTTTTTTTTTTTTCCAAAATCAGACTTGACACCAGAGAGGCTGAATACTGCACTGAGTCAATGCGGTCTTAGCCTCTCTGGTGTCAACACTCTGTCTGATTTTGGATTTTTTTTTTTTTTTTTCCAAAATCAGACTTGACACCAGAGAGGCTGAATACCGCACTGAGTCAATGCGGTCTTAGCCTCTCTGGTCTCAACACTCTGTCTGATTTTGGATTTTTTTTTTTTTTTTCCAAAATCAGACTTGACACCAGAGAGGCTGAATACCGCACTGAGTCAATGCGGTCTTAGCCTCTCTGGTGTCAACACTCTGTCTGATTTTGGATTTTTATTTTTATTTTTCCAAAATCAGACTTGACACCAGAGAGGCTGAATACCGCACTGAGTCAATGCGGTCTTAGCCTCTCTGGTCTCAACACTCTGTCTGATTTTGGATTTTTTTTTTTTTTCCAAAATCAGACTTGACACCAGAGAGGCTGAATACCGCACTGAGTCAATGCGGTCTTAGCCTCTCTGGTGTCAACACTCTGTCTGATTTTGGATTTTTTTTTTTTTTCCAAAGTCAGACTTGACACCAGAGAGGCTGAATACCGCACTGAGTCAATGCGGTCTTAGCCTCTCTGGTCTCAACACTCTGTCTGATTTTGGATTTTTTTTTTTTTTTTTCCAAAATCAGACTTGACACCAGAGAGGCTGAATACCGCACTGAGTCAATGCGGTCTTAGCCTCTCTGGTCTCAACACTCTGTCTGATTTTGGATTTTTTTTTTTTTTTTCCAAAATCAGACTTGACACCAGAGAGGCTGAATACCGCACTGAGTCAATGCGGTCTTAGCCTCTCTGGTGTCAACACTCTGTCTGATTTTGGATTTTTTTTTTTTTTTTTCCAAAATCAGACTTGACACCAGAGAGGCTGAATACCGCACTGAGTCAATGCGGTCTTAGCCTCTCTGGTCTCAACACTCTGTCTGATTTTGGATTTTTTTTTTTTTTTTCCAAAATCAGACTTGACACCAGAGAGGCTGAATACCGCACTGAGTCAATGCGGTCTTAGCCTCTCTGGTGTCAACACTCTGTCTGATTTTGGATTTTTTTTTTTTTCCAAAGTCAGACTTGACACCAGAGAGGCTGAATACCGCACTGAGTCAATGCGGTCTTAGCCTCTCTGGTCTCAACACTCTGTCTGATTTTGGATTTTTTTTTTTTTTTTTCCAAAATCAGACTTGACACCAGAGAGGCTGAATACCGCACTGAGTCAATGTGGTCTTAGCCTCTCTGGTGTCAACACTCTGTCTGATTTTGGATTTTTTTTTTTTTTTTCCAAAATCAGACTTGACACCAGAGAGGCTGAATACCGCACTGAGTCAATGCGGTCTTAGCCTCTCTGGTGTCAACACTCTGTCTGATTTTGGATTTTTTTTTTTTTTTTCAAAAATCAGACTTGACACCAGAGAGGCTGAATACCGCACTGAGTCAATGCGGTCTTAGCCTCTCTGGTGTCAACACTCTGTCTGATTTTGGATTTTTTTTTTTTTTTCCAAAATCAGACTTGACACCAGAGAGGCTGAATACCGCACTGAGTCAATGCGGTCTTAGCCTCTCTGGTGTCAACACTCTGTCTGATTTTGGATTTTTTTTTTTTTTTTTCCAAAATCAGACTTGACACCAGAGAGGCTGAATACCGCACTGAGTCAATGCGGTCTTAGCCTCTCTGGTCTCAACACTCTGTCTGATTTTGGATTTTTTTTTTTTTTTTCCAAAATCAGACTTGACACCAGAGAGGCTGAATACCGCACTGAGTCAATGCGGTCTTAGCCTCTCTGGTGTCAACACTCTGTCTGATTTTGGATTTTTTTTTTTTTTTTCCAAAATCAGACTTGACACCAGAGAGGCTGAATACCGCACTGAGTCAATGCGGTCTTAGCCGCTCTGGTCTCAACACTCTGTCTGATTTTTTATTATTTATTTTTTTTTCAAAAATCAGACTTGACACCAGAGAGGCTGAATACCGCACTGAGTCAATGCGGTCTTAGCCTCTCTGGTCTCAACACTCTGTCTGATTTTGGATTTTTTTTTTTTTTTTCCAAAATCAGACTTGACACCAGAGAGGCTGAATACCGCACTGAGTCAATGCGGTCTTAGCCTCTCTGGTGTCAACACTCTGTCTGATTTTGGATTTTTTTTTTTTTTTTCCAAAATCAGACTTGACACCAGAGAGGCTGAATACCGCACTGAGTCAATGCGGTCTTAGCCTCTCTGGTCTCAACACTCTGTCTGATTTTGGATTTTTTTTTTTTTTTCCAAAATCAGACTTGACACCAGAGAGGCTGAATACCGCACTGAGTCAATGCGGTCTTAGCCTCTCTGGTGTCAACACTCCGTCTGATTTTGGATTTTTTTTTTTTTTTTCCAAAGTCAGACTTGACACCAGAGAGGCTGAATACCGCACTGAGTCAATGTGGTCTTAGCCTCTCTGGTGTCAACACTCTGTCTGATTTTGGATTTTTTTTTTTTTTTTTCCAAAATCAGACTTGACACCAGAGAGGCTGAATAGCGCACTGAGTCAATGCTGTCTTAGCCTCTCTGGTCTGAACACTCTGTCTGATTTTGGATTTTTTTTTTTTTTCCAAAATCAGACTTGACACCAGAGAGGCTGAATACCGCACTGAGTCAATGCGGTCTTAGCCTCTCTGGTCTCAACACTCTGTCTGATTTTGGATTTTTTTTTTTTTCCAAAGTCAGACTTGACACCAGAGAGGCTGAATACCGCACTGAGTCAATGCGGTCTTAGCCTCTCTGGTCTCAACACTCTGTCTGATTTTGGATTTATTTTATTTTTTTTCCAAAATCAGACTTGACACCAGAGAGGCTGAATACCGCACTGAGTCAATGCGGTCTTAGCCTCTCTGGTCTCAACACTCTGTCTGATTTTGGATTTTTTTTTTTTTTTCCAAAATCAGACTTGACACCAGAGAGGCTGAATACCGCACTGAGTCAATGCGGTCTTAGCCTCTCTGGTCTCAACACTCTGTCTGATTTTGGATTTTTTTTTTTTTTTTCCAAAATCAGACTTGACACCAGAGAGGCTGAATACCGCACTGAGTCAATGCGGTCTTAGCCTCTCTGGTGTCAACACTCTGTCTGATTTTGGATTTTTTTTTTTTTTTTCCAAAATCAGACTTGACACCAGAGAGGCTGAATACCGCACTGAGTCAATGCGGTCTTAGCCTCTCTGGTCTCAACACTCTGTCTGATTTTGGATTTTTTTTTTTTTTTTTCCAAAATCAGACTTGACACCAGAGAGGCTGAATACCGCACTGAGTCAATGTGGTCTTAGCCTCTCTGGTGTCAACACTCTGTCTGATTTTGGATTTTTTTTTTTTTTTTCCAAAATCAGACTTGACACCAGAGAGGCTGAATACCGCACTGAGTCAATGCGGTCTTAGCCTCTCTGGTGTCAACACTCTGTCTGATTTTGGATTTTTTTTTTTTTTTTCCAAAATCAGACATGACACCAGAGAGGCTGAATACCGCACTGAGTCAATGCGGTCTTAGCCTCTCTGGTGTCAACACTCTGTCTGATTTTGGATTTTTTTTTTTTTTTCCAAAATCAGACTTGACACCAGAGAGGCTGAATACCGCACTGAGTCAATGCGGTCTTAGCCTCTCTGGTGTCAACACTCTGTCTGATTTTGGATTTTTTTTTTTTTTTTCAAAAATCAGACTTGACACCAGAGAGGCTGAATACCGCACTGAGTCAATGCGGTCTTAGCCTCTCTGGTCTCAACACTCTGTCTGATTTTGGATTTTTTTTTTTTTTTTCCAAAATCAGACTTGACACCAGAGAGGCTGAATACCGCACTGAGTCAATGCGGTCTTAGCCTCTCTGGTGTCAACACTCTGTCTGATTTTGGATTTTTTTTTTTTTTTTTCCAAAATCAGACTTGACACCAGAGAGGCTGAATACCGCACTGAGTCAATGCGGTCTTAGCCTCTCTGGTGTCAACACTCTGTCTGATTTTGGATTTTTTTTTTTTTTTTCCAAAATCAGACTTGACACCAGAGAGGCTGAATACCGCACTGAGTCAATGCGGTCTTAGCCGCTCTGGTCTCAACACTCTGTCTGATTTTTTATTATTTATTTTTTTTTCAAAAATCAGACTTGACACCAGAGAGGCTGAATACCGCACTGAGTCAATGCGGTCTTAGCCTCTCTGGTCTCAACACTCTGTCTGATTTTGGATTTTTTTTTTTTTTTTCCAAAATCAGACTTGACACCAGAGAGGCTGAATACCGCACTGAGTCAATGCGGTCTTAGCCTCTCTGGTGTCAACACTCTGTCTGATTTTGGATTTTTTTTTTTTTTTTCCAAAATCAGACTTGACACCAGAGAGGCTGAATACCGCACTGAGTCAATGCGGTCTTAGCCTCTCTGGTGTCAACACTCTGTCTGATTTTGGATTTTTTTTTTTTTTTTTTCCAAAATCAGACTTGACACCAGAGAGGCTGAATAGCGCACTGAGTCAATGCGGTCTTAGCCTCTCTGGTCTGAACACTCTGTCTGATTTTGGATTTTTTTTTTTTTTTCCAAAATCAGACTTGACACCAGAGAGGCTGAATACCGCACTGAGTCAATGCGGTCTTAGCCTCTCTGGTCTCAACACTCTGTCTGATTTTGGATTTTTTTTTTTTTTCCAAAGTCAGACTTGACACCAGAGAGGCTGAATACCGCACTGAGTCAATGCGGTCTTAGCCTCTCTGGTCTCAACACTCTGTCTGATTTTGGATTTATTTTATTTTTTTTCCAAAATCAGACTTGACACCAGAGAGGCTGAATACCGCACTGAGTCAATGCGGTCTTAGCCTCTCTGGTCTCAACACTCTGTCTGATTTTGGATTTTTTTTTTTTTTTTCCAAAATCAGACTTGACACCAGAGAGGCTGAATACCGCACTGAGTCAATGCGGTCTTAGCCTCTCTGGTGTCAACACTCTGTCTGATTTTGGATTTTTTTTTTTTTTTTTCCAAAATCAGACTTGACACCAGAGAGGCTGAATACCGCACTGAGTCAATGCGGTCTTAGCCTCTCTGGTCTCAACACTCTGTCTGATTTTGGATTTTTTTTTTTTTTTTCCAAAATCAGACTTGACACCAGAGAGGCTGAATACCGCACTGAGTCAATGCGGTCTTAGCCTCTCTGGTGTCAACACTCCGTCTGATTTTGGATTTTTTTTTTTTTTTTCCAAAGTCAGACTTGACACCAGAGAGGCTGAATACCGCACTGAGTCAATGTGGTCTTAGCCTCTCTGGTGTCAACACTCTGTCTGATTTTGGATTTTTTTTTTTTTTTTTCCAAAATCAGACTTGACACCAGAGAGGCTGAATAGCGCACTGAGTCAATGCGGTCTTAGCCTCTCTGGTCTGAACACTCTGTCTGATTTTGGATTTTTTTTTTTTTTCCAAAATCAGACTTGACACCAGAGAGGCTGAATACCGCACTGAGTCAATGCGGTCTTAGCCTCTCTGGTCTCAACACTCTGTCTGATTTTGGATTTTTTTTTTTTTTCCAAAGTCAGACTTGACACCAGAGAGGCTGAATACCGCACTGAGTCAATGCGGTCTTAGCCTCTCTGGTCTCAACACTCTGTCTGATTTTGGATTTTTTTTTTTTTTTTTCCAAAATCAGACTTGACACCAGAGAGGCTGAATACCGCACTGAGTCAATGTGGTCTTAGCCTCTCTGGTGTCAACACTCTGTCTGATTTTGGATTTTTTTTTTTTTTTTCCAAAATCAGACTTGACACCAGAGAGGCTGAATACCGCACTGAGTCAATGCGGTCTTAGCCTCTCTGGTGTCAACACTCTGTCTGATTTTGGATTTTTTTTTTTTTTTTCCAAAATCAGACTTGACACCAGAGAGGCTGAATACCGCACTGAGTCAATGCGGTCTTAGCCTCTCTGGTGTCAACACTCTGTCTGATTTTGGATTTTTTTTTTTTTTTCCAAAATCAGACTTGACACCAGAGAGGCTGAATACCGCACTGAGTCAATGCGGTCTTAGCCTCTCTGGTGTCAACACTCTGTCTGATTTTGGATTTTTTTTTTTTTTTTTCCAAAATCAGACTTGACACCAGAGAGGCTGAATACCGCACTGAGTCAATGCGGTCTTAGCCTCTCTGGTCTCAACACTCTGTCTGATTTTGGATTTTTTTTTTTTTTTTCCAAAATCAGACTTGACACCAGAGAGGCTGAATACCGCACTGAGTCAATGCGGTCTTAGCCTCTCTGGTGTCAACACTCTGTCTGATTTTGGATTTTTTTTTTTTTTTTCCAAAATCAGACTTGACACCAGAGAGGCTGAATACCGCACTGAGTCAATGCGGTCTTAGCCGCTCTGGTCTCAACACTCTGTCTGATTTTTTATTATTTTTTTTTTTTTCAAAAATCAGACTTGACACCAGAGAGGCTGAATACCGCACTGAGTCAATGCGGTCTTAGCCTCTCTGGTCTCAACACTCTGTCTGATTTTGGATTTTTTTTTTTTTTTTCCAAAATCAGACTTGACACCAGAGAGGCTGAATACCGCACTGAGTCAATGCGGTCTTAGCCTCTCTGGTGTCAACACTCTGTCTGATTTTGGATTTTTTTTTTTTTTTTCCAAAATCAGACTTGACACCAGAGAGGCTGAATACCGCACTGAGTCAATGCGGTCTTAGCCTCTCTGGTCTCAACACTCTGTCTGATTTTGGATTTTTTTTTTTTTTTTCCAAAATCAGACTTGACACCAGAGAGGCTGAATACCGCACTGAGTCAATGCGGTCTTAGCCTCTCTGGTGTCAACACTCCGTCTGATTTTGGATTTTTTTTTTTTTTTTCCAAAGTCAGACTTGACACCAGAGAGGCTGAATACCGCACTGAGTCAATGTGGTCTTAGCCTCTCTGGTGTCAACACTCTGTCTGATTTTGGATTTTTTTTTTTTTTTTTCCAAAATCAGACTTGACACCAGAGAGGCTGAATAGCGCACTGAGTCAATGCTGTCTTAGCCTCTCTGGTCTGAACACTCTGTCTGATTTTGGATTTTTTTTTTTTTTTCCAAAATCAGACTTGACACCAGAGAGGCTGAATACCGCACTGAGTCAATGCGGTCTTAGCCTCTCTGGTCTCAACACTCTGTCTGATTTTGGATTTTTTTTTTTTTTCCAAAGTCAGACTTGACACCAGAGAGGCTGAATACCGCACTGAGTCAATGCGGTCTTAGCCTCTCTGGTCTCAACACTCTGTCTGATTTTGGATTTATTTTATTTTTTTTCCAAAATCAGACTTGACACCAGAGAGGCTGAATACCGCACTGAGTCAATGCGGTCTTAGCCTCTCTGGTCTCAACACTCTGTCTGATTTTGGATTTTTTTTTTTTTTTCCAAAATCAGACTTGACACCAGAGAGGCTGAATACCGCACTGAGTCAATGCGGTCTTAGCCTCTCTGGTCTCAACACTCTGTCTGATTTTGGATTTTTTTTTTTTTTTTCCAAAATCAGACTTGACACCAGAGAGGCTGAATACCGCACTGAGTCAATGCGGTCTTAGCCTCTCTGGTGTCAACACTCTGTCTGATTTTGGATTTTTTTTTTTTTTTTTCCAAAATCAGACTTGACACCAGAGAGGCTGAATACCGCACTGAGTCAATGCGGTCTTAGCCTCTCTGGTCTCAACACTCTGTCTGATTTTGGATTTTTTTTTTTTTTTTTCCAAAATCAGACTTGACACCAGAGAGGCTGAATACCGCACTGAGTCAATGTGGTCTTAGCCTCTCTGGTGTCAACACTCTGTCTGATTTTGGATTTTTTTTTTTTTTTTCCAAAATCAGACTTGACACCAGAGAGGCTGAATACCGCACTGAGTCAATGCGGTCTTAGCCTCTCTGGTGTCAACACTCTGTCTGATTTTGGATTTTTTTTTTTTTTTTCCAAAATCAGACTTGACACCAGAGAGGCTGAATACCGCACTGAGTCAATGCGGTCTTAGCCTCTCTGGTGTCAACACTCTGTCTGATTTTGGATTTTTTTTTTTTTTCCAAAATCAGACTTGACACCAGAGAGGCTGAATACCGCACTGAGTCAATGCGGTCTTAGCCTCTCTGGTGTCAACACTCTGTCTGATTTTGGATTTTTTTTTTTTTTTTCAAAAATCAGACTTGACACCAGAGAGGCTGAATACCGCACTGAGTCAATGCGGTCTTAGCCTCTCTGGTCTCAACACTCTGTCTGATTTTGGATTTTTTTTTTTTTTTTCTAAAATCAGACTTGACACCAGAGAGGCTGAATACCGCACTGAGTCAATGCGGTCTTAGCCTCTCTGGTGTCAACACTCTGTCTGATTTTGGATTTTTTTTTTTTTTTTCCAAAATCAGACTTGACACCAGAGAGGCTGAATACCGCACTGAGTCAATGCGGTCTTAGCCTCTCTGGTGTCAACACTCTGTCTGATTTTGGATTTTTTTTTTTTTTTTTTCCAAAATCAGACTTGACACCAGAGAGGCTGAATAGCGCACTGAGTCAATGCGGTCTTAGCCTCTCTGGTCTGAACACTCTGTCTGATTTTGGATTTTTTTTTTTTTTTCCAAAATCAGACTTGACACCAGAGAGGCTGAATACCGCACTGAGTCAATGCGGTCTTAGCCTCTCTGGTCTCAACACTCTGTCTGATTTTGGATTTTTTTTTTTTTTTCCAAAGTCAGACTTGACACCAGAGAGGCTGAATACCGCACTGAGTCAATGCGGTCTTAGCCTCTCTGGTCTCAACACTCTGTCTGATTTTGGATTTATTTTATTTTTTTTCCAAAATCAGACTTGACACCAGAGAGGCTGAATACCGCACTGAGTCAATGCGGTCTTAGCCTCTCTGGTCTCAACACTCTGTCTGATTTTGGATTTTTTTCTTTTTTTTTCCAAAATCAGACTTGACACCAGAGAGGCTGAATACCGCACTGAGTCAATGCGGTCTTAGCCTCTCTGGTCTCAACACTCTGTCTGATTTTGGATTTTTTTTTTTTTTTTTCCAAAATCAGACTTGACACCAGAGAGGCTGAATACCGCACTGAGTCAATGTGGTCTTAGCCTCTCTGGTGTCAACACTCTGTCTGATTTTGGATTTTTTTTTTTTTTTTCCAAAATCAGACTTGACACCAGAGAGGCTGAATACCGCACTGAGTCAATGCGGTCTTAGCCTCTCTGGTGTCAACACTCTGTCTGATTTTGGATTTTTTTTTTTTTTTTCCAAAATCAGACTTGACACCAGAGAGGCTGAATACCGCACTGAGTCAATGCGGTCTTAGCCTCTCTGGTGTCAACACTCTGTCTGATTTTGGATTTTTTTTTTTTTTCCAAAATCAGACTTGACACCAGAGAGGCTGAATACCGCACTGAGTCAATGCGGTCTTAGCCTCTCTGGTGTCAACACTCTGTCTGATTTTGGATTTTTTTTTTTTTTTTTCCAAAATCAGACTTGACACCAGAGAGGCTGAATACCGCACTGAGTCAATGCGGTCTTAGCCTCTCTGGTCTCAACACTCTGTCTGATTTTGGATTTTTTTTTTTTTTTTCCAAAATCAGACTTGACACCAGAGAGGCTGAATACCGCACTGAGTCAATGCGGTCTTAGCCTCTCTGGTGTCAACACTCTGTCTGATTTTGGATTTTTTTTTTTTTTTTCCAAAATCAGACTTGACACCAGAGAGGCTGAATACCGCACTGAGTCAATGCGGTCTTAGCCGCTCTGGTCTCAACACTCTGTCTGATTTTTTATTATTATTTTTTTTTTCCAAAATCAGACTTGACACCAGAGAGGCTGAATACCGCACTGAGTCAATGCGGTCTTAGCCTCTCTGGTGTCAACACTCTGTCTGATTTTGGATTTTTTTTTTTTTTTTCCAAAATCAGACTTGACACCAGAGAGGCTGAATACCGCACTGAGTCAATGCGGTCTTAGCCTCTCTGGTCTCAACACTCTGTCTGATTTTGTATTTTTTTTTTTTTTTTCCAAAATCAGACTTGACACCAGAGAGGCTGAATACCGCACTGAGTCAATGCGGTCTTAGCCTCTCTGGTGTCAACACTCTGTCTGATTTTGGATTTTTTTTTTTTTTTTCCAAAATCAGACTTGACACCAGAGAGGCTGAATACCGCACTGAGTCAATGCGGTCTTAGCCTCTCTGGTCTCAACACTCTGTCTGATTTTGGATTTTTTTTTTTTTTTTCCAAAATCAGACTTGACACCAGAGAGGCTGAATACCGCACTGAGTCAATGCGGTCTTAGCCTCTCTGGTGTCAACACTCCGTCTGATTTTGGATTTTTTTTTTTTTTTTCCAAAGTCAGACTTGACACCAGAGAGGCTGAATACCGCACTGAGTCAATGTGGTCTTAGCCTCTCTGGTGTCAACACTCTGTCTGATTTTGGATTTTTTTTTTTTTTTTTTCCAAAATCAGACTTGACACCAGAGAGGCTGAATAGCGCACTGAGTCAATGCGGTCTTAGCCTCTCTGGTCTGAACACTCTGTCTGATTTTGGATTTTTTTTTTTTTTTTCCAAAATCAGACTTGACACCAGAGAGGCTGAATACCGCACTGAGTCAATGCGGTCTTAGCCTCTCTGGTCTCAACACTCTGTCTGATTTTGGATTTTTTTTTTTTTCCAAAGTCAGACTTGACACCAGAGAGGCTGAATACCGCACTGAGTCAATGCGGTCTTAGCCTCTCTGGTCTCAACACTCTGTCTGATTTTGGATTTATTTTATTTTTTTTCCAAAATCAGACTTGACACCAGAGAGGCTGAATACCGCACTGAGTCAATGCGGTCTTAGCCTCTCTGGTCTCAACACTCTGTCTGATTTTGGATTTTTTTTTTTTTTTCCAAAATCAGACTTGACACCAGAGAGGCTGAATACCGCACTGAGTCAATGCGGTCTTAGCCTCTCTGGTCTCAACACTCTGTCTGATTTTGGATTTTTTTTTTTTTTTTCCAAAATCAGACTTGACACCAGAGAGGCTGAATACCGCACTGAGTCAATGCGGTCTTAGCCTCTCTGGTGTCAACACTCTGTCTGATTTTGGATTTTTTTTTTTTTTTTCCAAAATCAGACTTGACACCAGAGAGGCTGAATACCGCACTGAGTCAATGCGGTCTTAGCCTCTCTGGTCTCAACACTCTGTCTGATTTTGGATTTTTTTTTTTTTTTTTCCAAAATCAGACTTGACACCAGAGAGGCTGAATACCGCACTGAGTCAATGTGGTCTTAGCCTCTCTGGTGTCAACACTCTGTCTGATTTTGGATTTTTTTTTTTTTTTTTCCAAAATCAGACTTGACACCAGAGAGGCTGAATACTGCACTGAGTCAATGCGGTCTTAGCCTCTCTGGTGTCAACACTCTGTCTGATTTTGGATTTTTTTTTTTTTTTTCCAAAATCAGACTTGACACCAGAGAGGCTGAATACCGCACTGAGTCAATGCGGTCTTAGCCTCTCTGGTGTCAACACTCTGTCTGATTTTGGATTTTTTTTTTTTTTCCAAAATCAGACTTGACACCAGAGAGGCTGAATACCGCACTGAGTCAATGCGGTCTTAGCCTCTCTGGTGTCAACACTCTGTCTGATTTTGGATTTTTTTTTTTTTTTTCAAAAATCAGACTTGACACCAGAGAGGCTGAATACCGCACTGAGTCAATGCGGTCTTAGCCTCTCTGGTGTCAACACTCTGTCTGATTTTGGATTTTTTTTTTTTTTTTTCCAAAATCAGACTTGACACCAGAGAGGCTGAATACCGCACTGAGTCAATGCGGTCTTAGCCTCTCTGGTCTCAACACTCTGTCTGATTTTGGATTTTTTTTTTTTTTTTCCAAAATCAGACTTGACACCAGAGAGGCTGAATACCGCACTGAGTCAATGCGGTCTTAGCCTCTCTGGTGTCAACACTCCGTCTGATTTTGGATTTTTTTTTTTTTTTTCCAAAGTCAGACTTGACACCAGAGAGGCTGAATACCGCACTGAGTCAATGTGGTCTTAGCCTCTCTGGTGTCAACACTCTGTCTGATTTTGGATTTTTTTTTTTTTTTTTCCAAAATCAGACTTGACACCAGAGAGGCTGAATAGCGCACTGAGTCAATGCGGTCTTAGCCTCTCTGGTGTCAACACTCTGTCTGATTTTGGATTTTTTTTTTTTTTTTTCCAAAATCAGACTTGACACCAGAGAGGCTGAATACCGCACTGAGTCAATGCGGTCTTAGCCTCTCTGGTGTCAACACTCTGTCTGATTTTGGATTTTTTTTTTTTTTTTCCAAAATCAGACTTGACACCAGAGAGGCTGAATACCGCACTGAGTCAATGCGGTCTTAGCCTCTCTGGTCTCAACACTCTGTCTGATTTTGGATTTTTTTTTTTTTTTTTCCAAAATCAGACTTGACACCAGAGAGGCTGAATACCGCACTGAGTCAATGTGGTCTTAGCCTCTCTGGTGTCAACACTCTGTCTGATTTTGGATTTTTTTTTTTTTTTTCCAAAATCAGACTTGACACCAGAGAGGCTGAATACTGCACTGAGTCAATGCGGTCTTAGCCTCTCTGGTGTCAACACTCTGTCTGATTTTGGATTTTTTTTTTTTTTTTCCAAAATCAGACTTGACACCAGAGAGGCTGAATACCGCACTGAGTCAATGCGGTCTTAGCCTCTCTGGTGTCAACACTCTGTCTGATTTTGGATTTTTTTTTTTTTTCCAAAATCAGACTTGACACCAGAGAGGCTGAATACCGCACTGAGTCAATGCGGTCTTAGCCTCTCTGGTGTCAACACTCTGTCTGATTTTGGATTTTTTTTTTTTTTTTCAAAAATCAGACTTGACACCAGAGAGGCTGAATACCGCACTGAGTCAATGCGGTCTTAGCCTCTCTGGTGTCAACACTCTGTCTGATTTTGGATTTTTTTTTTTTTTTTTCCAAAATCAGACTTGACACCAGAGAGGCTGAATACCGCACTGAGTCAATGCGGTCTTAGCCTCTCTGGTCTCAACACTCTGTCTGATTTTGGATTTTTTTTTTTTTTTTCCAAAATCAGACTTGACACCAGAGAGGCTGAATACCGCACTGAGTCAATGCGGTCTTAGCCTCTCTGGTGTCAACACTCCGTCTGATTTTGGATTTTTTTTTTTTTTTTCCAAAGTCAGACTTGACACCAGAGAGGCTGAATACCGCACTGAGTCAATGTGGTCTTAGCCTCTCTGGTGTCAACACTCTGTCTGATTTTGGATTTTTTTTTTTTTTTTTCCAAAATCAGACTTGACACCAGAGAGGCTGAATAGCGCACTGAGTCAATGCTGTCTTAGCCTCTCTGGTCTGAACACTCTGTCTGATTTTGGATTTTTTTTTTTTTTTTCCAAAATCAGACTTGACACCAGAGAGGCTGAATACCGCACTGAGTCAATGCGGTCTTAGCCTCTCTGGTGTCAACACTCTGTCTGATTTTGGATTTTTTTTTTTTTTCCAAAATCAGACTTGACACCAGAGAGGCTGAATACCGCACTGAGTCAATGCGGTCTTAGCCTCTCTGGTGTCAACACTCTGTCTGATTTTGGATTTTTTTTTTTTTTTTCAAAAATCAGACTTGACACCAGAGAGGCTGAATACCGCACTGAGTCAATGCGGTCTTAGCCTCTCTGGTCTCAACACTCTGTCTGATTTTGGATTTTTTTTTTTTTTTTCTAAAATCAGACTTGACACCAGAGAGGCTGAATACCGCACTGAGTCAATGCGGTCTTAGCCTCTCTGGTGTCAACACTCTGTCTGATTTTGGATTTTTTTTTTTTTTTTCCAAAATCAGACTTGACACCAGAGAGGCTGAATACCGCACTGAGTCAATGCGGTCTTAGCCTCTCTGGTGTCAACACTCTGTCTGATTTTGGATTTTTTTTTTTTTTTTTCCAAAATCAGACTTGACACCAGAGAGGCTGAATACCGCACTGAGTCAATGCGGTCTTAGCCTCTCTGGTGTCAACACTCTGTCTGATTTTGGATTTTTTTTTTTTTTTCCAAAGTCAGACTTGACACCAGAGAGGCTGAATACCGCACTGAGTCAATGCGGTCTTAGCCTCTCTGGTGTCAACACTCTGTCTGATTTTGGATTTTTTTTTTTTTTTCTAAAATCATACTTGACACCAGAGAGGCTGAATAGCGCACTGAGTCAATGCGGTCTTAGCCTCTCTGGTCTGAACACTCTGTCTGATTTTGGATTTTTTTTTTTTTCCAAAATCAGACTTGACACCAGAGAGGCTGAATACCGCACTGAGTCAATGCGGTCTTAGCCGCTCTGGTCTCAACACTCTGTCTGATTTTTTATTATTTTTTTTTTTTTCAAAAATCAGACTTGACACCAGAGAGGCTGAATACCGCACTGAGTCAATGCGGTCTTAGCCTCTCTGGTCTCAACACTCTGTCTGATTTTGGATTTTTTTTTTTTTTTTCCAAAATCAGACTTGACACCAGAGAGGCTGAATACCGCACTGAGTCAATGCGGTCTTAGCCTCTCTGGTGTCAACACTCTGTCTGATTTTGGATTTTTTTTTTTTTTTTCCAAAATCAGACTTGACACCAGAGAGGCTGAATACCGCACTGAGTCAATGCGGTCTTAGCCTCTCTGGTCTCAACACTCTGTCTGATTTTGGATTTTTTTTTTTTTTTTCCAAAATCAGACTTGACACCAGAGAGGCTGAATACCGCACTGAGTCAATGCGGTCTTAGCCTCTCTGGTGTCAACACTCCGTCTGATTTTGGATTTTTTTTTTTTTTTTCCAAAGTCAGACTTGACACCAGAGAGGCTGAATACCGCACTGAGTCAATGTGGTCTTAGCCTCTCTGGTGTCAACACTCTGTCTGATTTTGGATTTTTTTTTTTTTTTTTCCAAAATCAGACTTGACACCAGAGAGGCTGAATAGCGCACTGAGTCAATGCTGTCTTAGCCTCTCTGGTCTGAACACTCTGTCTGATTTTGGATTTTTTTTTTTTTTTCCAAAATCAGACTTGACACCAGAGAGGCTGAATACCGCACTGAGTCAATGCGGTCTTAGCCTCTCTGGTCTCAACACTGTCTGATTTTGGATTTTTTTTTTTTTTCCAAAGTCAGACTTGACACCAGAGAGGCTGAATACCGCACTGAGTCAATGCGGTCTTAGCCTCTCTGGTCTCAACACTCTGTCTGATTTTGGATTTATTTTATTTTTTTTCCAAAATCAGACTTGACACCAGAGAGGCTGAATACCGCACTGAGTCAATGCGGTCTTAGCCTCTCTGGTCTCAACACTCTGTCTGATTTTGGATTTTTTTTTTTTTTTCCAAAATCAGACTTGACACCAGAGAGGCTGAATACCGCACTGAGTCAATGCGGTCTTAGCCTCTCTGGTCTCAACACTCTGTCTGATTTTGGATTTTTTTTTTTTTTTTCCAAAATCAGACTTGACACCAGAGAGGCTGAATACCGCACTGAGTCAATGCGGTCTTAGCCTCTCTGGTGTCAACACTCTGTCTGATTTTGGATTTTTTTTTTTTTTTTCCAAAATCAGACTTGACACCAGAGAGGCTGAATACCGCACTGAGTCAATGCGGTCTTAGCCTCTCTGGTCTCAACACTCTGTCTGATTTTGGATTTTTTTTTTTTTTTTTCCAAAATCAGACTTGACACCAGAGAGGCTGAATACCGCACTGAGTCAATGTGGTCTTAGCCTCTCTGGTGTCAACACTCTGTCTGATTTTGGATTTTTTTTTTTTTTTTCCAAAATCAGACTTGACACCAGAGAGGCTGAATACCGCACTGAGTCAATGCGGTCTTAGCCTCTCTGGTGTCAACACTCTGTCTGATTTTGGATTTTTTTTTTTTTTTTCCAAAATCAGACTTGACACCAGAGAGGCTGAATACCGCACTGAGTCAATGCGGTCTTAGCCTCTCTGGTCTCAACACTCTGTCTGATTTTGGATTTTTTTTTTTTTTTTCCAAAATCAGACTTGACACCAGAGAGGCTGAATACCGCACTGAGTCAATGCGGTCTTAGCCTCTCTGGTGTCAACACTCCATCTGATTTTGGATTTTTTTTTTTTTTTTCCAAAGTCAGACTTGACACCAGAGAGGCTGAATACCGCACTGAGTCAATGTGGTCTTAGCCTCTCTGGTGTCAACACTCTGTCTGATTTTGGATTTTTTTTTTTTTTTTTCCAAAATCAGACTTGACACCAGAGAGGCTGAATAGCGCACTGAGTCAATGCGGTCTTAGCCTCTCTGGTCTGAACACTCTGTCTGATTTTGGATTTTTTTTTTTTTTTCCAAAATCAGACTTGACACCAGAGAGGCTGAATACCGCACTGAGTCAATGCGGTCTTAGCCTCTCTGGTCTCAACACTCTGTCTGATTTTGGATTTTTTTTTTTTTTCCAAAGTCAGACTTGACACCAGAGAGGCTGAATACCGCACTGAGTCAATGCGGTCTTAGCCTCTCTGGTCTCAACACTCTGTCTGATTTTGGATTTTTTTTTTTTTTTTTCCAAAATCAGACTTGACACCAGAGAGGCTGAATACCGCACTGAGTCAATGTGGTCTTAGCCTCTCTGGTGTCAACACTCTGTCTGATTTTGGATTTTTTTTTTTTTTTTCCAAAATCAGACTTGACACCAGAGAGGCTGAATACCGCA
Organism: Poromitra crassiceps; assembly: GCF_964638095.1. Classification (NCBI taxonomy): domain Eukaryota; kingdom Metazoa; phylum Chordata; class Actinopteri; order Beryciformes; family Melamphaidae; genus Poromitra; species Poromitra crassiceps. The sequence continues at coordinate 63,854 of NW_028152194.1, forward strand.
CTGAGTCAATGCGGTCTTAGCCTCTCTGGTGTCAACACTCTGTCTGATTTTGGATTTTTTTTTTTTTTTTCCAAAATCAGACTTGACACCAGAGAGGCTGAATACCGCACTGAGTCAATGCGGTCTTAGCCTCTCTGGTGTCAACACTCTGTCTGATTTTGGATTTTTTTTTTTTTTTCCAAAATCAGACTTGACACCAGAGAGGCTGAATACCGCACTGAGTCAATGCGGTCTTAGCCTCTCTGGTGTCAACACTCTGTCTGATTTTGGATTTTTTTTTTTTTTTTTCCAAAATCAGACTTGACACCAGAGAGGCTGAATACCGCACTGAGTCAATGCGGTCTTAGCCTCTCTGGTCTCAACACTCTGTCTGATTTTGGATTTTTTTTTTTTTTTTCCAAAATCAGACTTGACACCAGAGAGGCTGAATACCGCACTGAGTCAATGCGGTCTTAGCCTCTCTGGTGTCAACACTCTGTCTGATTTTGGATTTTTTTTTTTTTTTTCCAAAATCAGACTTGACACCAGAGAGGCTGAATACCGCACTGAGTCAATGCGGTCTTAGCCGCTCTGGTCTCAACACTCTGTCTGATTTTTTATTATTATTTTTTTTTTCAAAAATCAGACTTGACACCAGAGAGGCTGAATACCGCACTGAGTCAATGCGGTCTTAGCCTCTCTGGTCTCAACACTCTGTCTGATTTTGGATTTTTTTTTTTTTTTTCCAAAATCAGACTTGACACCAGAGAGGCTGAATACCGCACTGAGTCAATGCGGTCTTAGCCTCTCTGGTGTCAACACTCTGTCTGATTTTGGATTTTTTTTTTTTTTTTCCAAAATCAGACTTGACACCAGAGAGGCTGAATACCGCACTGAGTCAATGCGGTCTTAGCCTCTCTGGTCTCAACACTCTGTCTGATTTTGGATTTTTTTTTTTTTTTCCAAAATCAGACTTGACACCAGAGAGGCTGAATACCGCACTGAGTCAATGCGGTCTTAGCCTCTCTGGTGTCAACACTCCGTCTGATTTTGGATTTTTTTTTTTTTTTTCCAAAGTCAGACTTGACACCAGAGAGGCTGAATACCGCACTGAGTCAATGTGGTCTTAGCCTCTCTGGTGTCAACACTCTGTCTGATTTTGGATTTTTTTTTTTTTTTTTCCAAAATCAGACTTGACACCAGAGAGGCTGAATAGCGCACTGAGTCAATGCTGTCTTAGCCTCTCTGGTCTGAACACTCTGTCTGATTTTGGATTTTTTTTTTTTTTTCCAAAATCAGACTTGACACCAGAGAGGCTGAATACCGCACTGAGTCAATGCGGTCTTAGCCTCTCTGGTCTCAACACTCTGTCTGATTTTGGATTTTTTTTTTTTTTCCAAAGTCAGACTTGACACCAGAGAGGCTGAATACCGCACTGAGTCAATGCGGTCTTAGCCTCTCTGGTCTCAACACTCTGTCTGATTTTGGATTTATTTTATTTTTTTTCCAAAATCAGACTTGACACCAGAGAGGCTGAATACCGCACTGAGTCAATGCGGTCTTAGCCTCTCTGGTCTCAACACTCTGTCTGATTTTGGATTTTTTTTTTTTTTTTCCAAAATCAGACTTGACACCAGAGAGGCTGAATACCGCACTGAGTCAATGCGGTCTTAGCCTCTCTGGTCTCAACACTCTGTCTGATTTTGGATTTTTTTTTTTTTTTTTCCAAAATCAGACTTGACACCAGAGAGGCTGAATACCGCACTGAGTCAATGCGGTCTTAGCCTCTCTGGTGTCAACACTCTGTCTGATTTTGGATTTTTTTTTTTTTTTTCCAAAATCAGACTTGACACCAGAGAGGCTGAATACCGCACTGAGTCAATGCGGTCTTAGCCTCTCTGGTCTCAACACTCTGTCTGATTTTGGATTTTTTTTTTTTTTTTTCCAAAATCAGACTTGACACCAGAGAGGCTGAATACCGCACTGAGTCAATGTGGTCTTAGCCTCTCTGGTGTCAACACTCTGTCTGATTTTGGATTTTTTTTTTTTTTTCCCAAAATCAGACTTGACACCAGAGAGGCTGAATACCGCACTGAGTCAATGCGGTCTTAGCCTCTCTGGTGTCAACACTCTGTCTGATTTTGGATTTTTTTTTTTTTTTTCCAAAATCAGACTTGACACCAGAGAGGCTGAATACCGCACTGAGTCAATGCGGTCTTAGCCTCTCTGGTGTCAACACTCTGTCTGATTTTGGATTTTTTTTTTTTTTTCCAAAATCAGACTTGACACCAGAGAGGCTGAATACCGCACTGAGTCAATGCGGTCTTAGCCTCTCTGGTGTCAACACTCTGTCTGATTTTGGATTTATTTTTTTTTTTTCAAAAATCAGACTTGACACCAGAGAGGCTGAATACCGCACTGAGTCAATGCGGTCTTAGCCTCTCTGGTCTCAACACTCTGTCTGATTTTGGATTTTTTTTTTTTTTTTCTAAAATCAGACTTGACACCAGAGAGGCTGAATACCGCACTGAGTCAATGCGGTCTTAGCCTCTCTGGTGTCAACACTCTGTCTGATTTTGGATTTTTTTTTTTTTTTTCCAAAATCAGACTTGACACCAGAGAGGCTGAATACCGCACTGAGTCAATGCGGTCTTAGCCTCTCTGGTGTCAACACTCTGTCTGATTTTGGATTTTTTTTTTTTTTTTTCCAAAATCAGACTTGACACCAGAGAGGCTGAATAGCGCACTGAGTCAATGCGGTCTTAGCCTCTCTGGTCTGAACACTCTGTCTGATTTTGGATTTTTTTTTTTTTTTCCAAAATCAGACTTGACACCAGAGAGGCTGAATACCGCACTGAGTCAATGCGGTCTTAGCCTCTCTGGTCTCAACACTCTGTCTGATTTTGGATTTTTTTTTTTTTTCCAAAGTCAGACTTGACACCAGAGAGGCTGAATACCGCACTGAGTCAATGCGGTCTTAGCCTCTCTGGTCTCAACACTCTGTCTGATTTTGGATTTATTTTATTTTTTTTCCAAAATCAGACTTGACACCAGAGAGGCTGAATACCGCACTGAGTCAATGCGGTCTTAGCCTCTCTGGTCTCAACACTCTGTCTGATTTTGGATTTTTTTTTTTTTTTTCCAAAATCAGACTTGACACCAGAGAGGCTGAATACCGCACTGAGTCAATGCGGTCTTAGCCTCTCTGGTCTCAACACTCTGTCTGATTTTGGATTTTTTTTTTTTTTTTTCCAAAATCAGACTTGACACCAGAGAGGCTGAATACCGCACTGAGTCAATGTGGTCTTAGCCTCTCTGGTGTCAACACTCTGTCTGATTTTGGATTTTTTTTTTTTTTTTCCAAAATCAGACTTGACACCAGAGAGGCTGAATACCGCACTGAGTCAATGCGGTCTTAGCCTCTCTGGTGTCAACACTCTGTCTGATTTTGGATTTTTTTTTTTTTTTTCCAAAATCAGACTTGACACCAGAGAGGCTGAATACCGCACTGAGTCAATGCGGTCTTAGCCTCTCTGGTGTCAACACTCTGTCTGATTTTGGATTTTTTTTTTTTTTCCAAAATCAGACTTGACACCAGAGAGGCTGAATACCGCACTGAGTCAATGCGGTCTTAGCCTCTCTGGTGTCAACACTCTGTCTGATTTTGGATTTTTTTTTTTTTTTTTCCAAAATCAGACTTGACACCAGAGAGGCTGAATACCGCACTGAGTCAATGCGGTCTTAGCCTCTCTGGTCTCAACACTCTGTCTGATTTTGGATTTTTTTTTTTTTTTTCCAAAATCAGACTTGACACCAGAGAGGCTGAATACCGCACTGAGTCAATGCGGTCTTAGCCTCTCTGGTGTCAACACTCTGTCTGATTTTGGATTTTTTTTTTTTTTTTCCAAAATCAGACTTGACACCAGAGAGGCTGAATACCGCACTGAGTCAATGCGGTCTTAGCCGCTCTGGTCTCAACACTCTGTCTGATTTTTTATTATTATTTTTTTTTTCCAAAATCAGACTTGACACCAGAGAGGCTGAATACCGCACTGAGTCAATGCGGTCTTAGCCTCTCTGGTGTCAACACTCTGTCTGATTTTGGATTTTTTTTTTTTTTTTCCAAAATCAGACTTGACACCAGAGAGGCTGAATACCGCACTGAGTCAATGCGGTCTTAGCCTCTCTGGTCTCAACACTCTGTCTGATTTTGTATTTTTTTTTTTTTTTTCCAAAATCAGACTTGACACCAGAGAGGCTGAATACCGCACTGAGTCAATGCGGTCTTAGCCTCTCTGGTGTCAACACTCTGTCTGATTTTGGATTTTTTTTTTTTTTTTCCAAAATCAGACTTGACACCAGAGAGGCTGAATACCGCACTGAGTCAATGCGGTCTTAGCCTCTCTGGTCTCAACACTCTGTCTGATTTTGGATTTTTTTTTTTTTTTTCCAAAATCAGACTTGACACCAGAGAGGCTGAATACCGCACTGAGTCAATGCGGTCTTAGCCTCTCTGGTGTCAACACTCCGTCTGATTTTGGATTTTTTTTTTTTTTTTCCAAAGTCAGACTTGACACCAGAGAGGCTGAATACCGCACTGAGTCAATGTGGTCTTAGCCTCTCTGGTGTCAACACTCTGTCTGATTTTGGATTTTTTTTTTTTTTTTTTCCAAAATCAGACTTGACACCAGAGAGGCTGAATAGCGCACTGAGTCAATGCGGTCTTAGCCTCTCTGGTCTGAACACTCTGTCTGATTTTGGATTTTTTTTTTTTTTTTCCAAAATCAGACTTGACACCAGAGAGGCTGAATACCGCACTGAGTCAATGCGGTCTTAGCCTCTCTGGTCTCAACACTCTGTCTGATTTTGGATTTTTTTTTTTTTCCAAAGTCAGACTTGACACCAGAGAGGCTGAATACCGCACTGAGTCAATGCGGTCTTAGCCTCTCTGGTCTCAACACTCTGTCTGATTTTGGATTTATTTTATTTTTTTTCCAAAATCAGACTTGACACCAGAGAGGCTGAATACCGCACTGAGTCAATGCGGTCTTAGCCTCTCTGGTCTCAACACTCTGTCTGATTTTGGATTTTTTTTTTTTTTTCCAAAATCAGACTTGACACCAGAGAGGCTGAATACCGCACTGAGTCAATGCGGTCTTAGCCTCTCTGGTCTCAACACTCTGTCTGATTTTGGATTTTTTTTTTTTTTTTCCAAAATCAGACTTGACACCAGAGAGGCTGAATACCGCACTGAGTCAATGCGGTCTTAGCCTCTCTGGTGTCAACACTCTGTCTGATTTTGGATTTTTTTTTTTTTTTTCCAAAATCAGACTTGACACCAGAGAGGCTGAATACCGCACTGAGTCAATGCGGTCTTAGCCTCTCTGGTCTCAACACTCTGTCTGATTTTGGATTTTTTTTTTTTTTTTTCCAAAATCAGACTTGACACCAGAGAGGCTGAATACCGCACTGAGTCAATGTGGTCTTAGCCTCTCTGGTGTCAACACTCTGTCTGATTTTGGATTTTTTTTTTTTTTTTCCAAAATCAGACTTGACACCAGAGAGGCTGAATACTGCACTGAGTCAATGCGGTCTTAGCCTCTCTGGTGTCAACACTCTGTCTGATTTTGGATTTTTTTTTTTTTTTTCCAAAATCAGACTTGACACCAGAGAGGCTGAATACCGCACTGAGTCAATGCGGTCTTAGCCTCTCTGGTGTCAACACTCTGTCTGATTTTGGATTTTTTTTTTTTTTTCCAAAATCAGACTTGACACCAGAGAGGCTGAATACCGCACTGAGTCAATGCGGTCTTAGCCTCTCTGGTGTCAACACTCTGTCTGATTTTGGATTTTTTTTTTTTTTTTCAAAAATCAGACTTGACACCAGAGAGGCTGAATACCGCACTGAGTCAATGCGGTCTTAGCCTCTCTGGTGTCAACACTCTGTCTGATTTTGGATTTTTTTTTTTTTTTTCCAAAATCAGACTTGACACCAGAGAGGCTGAATACCGCACTGAGTCAATGCGGTCTTAGCCTCTCTGGTCTCAACACTCTGTCTGATTTTGGATTTTTTTTTTTTTTTTCCAAAATCAGACTTGACACCAGAGAGGCTGAATACCGCACTGAGTCAATGCGGTCTTAGCCTCTCTGGTGTCAACACTCCGTCTGATTTTGGATTTTTTTTTTTTTTTTCCAAAGTCAGACTTGACACCAGAGAGGCTGAATACCGCACTGAGTCAATGTGGTCTTAGCCTCTCTGGTGTCAACACTCTGTCTGATTTTGGATTTTTTTTTTTTTTTTTCCAAAATCAGACTTGACACCAGAGAGGCTGAATAGCGCACTGAGTCAATGCTGTCTTAGCCTCTCTGGTCTGAACACTCTGTCTGATTTTGGATTTTTTTTTTTTTTTTCCAAAATCAGACTTGACACCAGAGAGGCTGAATACCGCACTGAGTCAATGCGGTCTTAGCCTCTCTGGTGTCAACACTCTGTCTGATTTTGGATTTTTTTTTTTTTTCCAAAATCAGACTTGACACCAGAGAGGCTGAATACCGCACTGAGTCAATGCGGTCTTAGCCTCTCTGGTGTCAACACTCTGTCTGATTTTGGATTTTTTTTTTTTTTTTCAAAAATCAGACTTGACACCAGAGAGGCTGAATACCGCACTGAGTCAATGCGGTCTTAGCCTCTCTGGTCTCAACACTCTGTCTGATTTTGGATTTTTTTTTTTTTTTTCTAAAATCAGACTTGACACCAGAGAGGCTGAATACCGCACTGAGTCAATGCGGTCTTAGCCTCTCTGGTGTCAACACTCTGTCTGATTTTGGATTTTTTTTTTTTTTTTCCAAAATCAGACTTGACACCAGAGAGGCTGAATACCGCACTGAGTCAATGCGGTCTTAGCCTCTCTGGTGTCAACACTCTGTCTGATTTTGGATTTTTTTTTTTTTTTTTCCAAAATCAGACTTGACACCAGAGAGGCTGAATACCGCACTGAGTCAATGCGGTCTTAGCCTCTCTGGTGTCAACACTCTGTCTGATTTTGGATTTTTTTTTTTTTTTCCAAAGTCAGACTTGACACCAGAGAGGCTGAATACCGCACTGAGTCAATGCGGTCTTAGCCTCTCTGGTGTCAACACTCTGTCTGATTTTGGATTTTTTTTTTTTTTTTCTAAAATCAGACTTGACACCAGAGAGGCTGAATAGCGCACTGAGTCAATGCGGTCTTAGCCTCTCTGGTCTGAACACTCTGTCTGATTTTGGATTTTTTTTTTTTTCCAAAATCAGACTTGACACCAGAGAGGCTGAATACCGCACTGAGTCAATGCGGTCTTAGCCGCTCTGGTCTCAACACTCTGTCTGATTTTTTATTATTTTTTTTTTTTTCAAAAATCAGACTTGACACCAGAGAGGCTGAATACCGCACTGAGTCAATGCGGTCTTAGCCTCTCTGGTCTCAACACTCTGTCTGATTTTGGATTTTTTTTTTTTTTTTCCAAAATCAGACTTGACACCAGAGAGGCTGAATACCGCACTGAGTCAATGCGGTCTTAGCCTCTCTGGTGTCAACACTCTGTCTGATTTTGGATTTTTTTTTTTTTTTTCCAAAATCAGACTTGACACCAGAGAGGCTGAATACCGCACTGAGTCAATGCGGTCTTAGCCTCTCTGGTCTCAACACTCTGTCTGATTTTGGATTTTTTTTTTTTTTTTCCAAAATCAGACTTGACACCAGAGAGGCTGAATACCGCACTGAGTCAATGCGGTCTTAGCCTCTCTGGTGTCAACACTCCGTCTGATTTTGGATTTTTTTTTTTTTTTTCCAAAGTCAGACTTGACACCAGAGAGGCTGAATACCGCACTGAGTCAATGTGGTCTTAGCCTCTCTGGTGTCAACACTCTGTCTGATTTTGGATTTTTTTTTTTTTTTTTCCAAAATCAGACTTGACACCAGAGAGGCTGAATAGCGCACTGAGTCAATGCTGTCTTAGCCTCTCTGGTCTGAACACTCTGTCTGATTTTGGATTTTTTTTTTTTTTTCCAAAATCAGACTTGACACCAGAGAGGCTGAATACCGCACTGAGTCAATGCGGTCTTAGCCTCTCTGGTCTCAACACTCTGTCTGATTTTGGATTTTTTTTTTTTTTCCAAAGTCAGACTTGACACCAGAGAGGCTGAATACCGCACTGAGTCAATGCGGTCTTAGCCTCTCTGGTCTCAACACTCTGTCTGATTTTGGATTTATTTATTTTTTTTTCCAAAATCAGACTTGACACCAGAGAGGCTGAATACCGCACTGAGTCAATGCGGTCTTAGCCTCTCTGGTCTCAACACTCTGTCTGATTTTGGATTTTTTTTTTTTTTTTCCAAAATCAGACTTGACACCAGAGAGGCTGAATACCGCACTGAGTCAATGCGGTCTTAGCCTCTCTGGTCTCAACACTCTGTCTGATTTTGGATTTTTTTTTTTTTTTTCCAAAATCAGACTTGACACCAGAGAGGCTGAATACCGCACTGAGTCAATGCGGTCTTAGCCTCTCTGGTGTCAACACTCTGTCTGATTTTGGATTTTTTTTTTTTTTTTCCAAAATCAGACTTGACACCAGAGAGGCTGAATACCGCACTGAGTCAATGCGGTCTTAGCCTCTCTGGTCTCAACACTCTGTCTGATTTTGGATTTTTTTTTTTTTTTTTCCAAAATCAGACTTGACACCAGAGAGGCTGAATACCGCACTGAGTCAATGTGGTCTTAGCCTCTCTGGTGTCAACACTCTGTCTGATTTTGGATTTTTTTTTTTTTTTTCCAAAATCAGACTTGACACCAGAGAGGCTGAATACCGCACTGAGTCAATGCGGTCTTAGCCTCTCTGGTGTCAACACTCTGTCTGATTTTGGATTTTTTTTTTTTTTTTCCAAAATCAGACTTGACACCAGAGAGGCTGAATACCGCACTGAGTCAATGCGGTCTTAGCCTCTCTGGTGTCAACACTCTGTCTGATTTTGGATTTTTTTTTTTTTTTCCAAAATCAGACTTGACACCAGAGAGGCTGAATACCGCACTGAGTCAATGCGGTCTTAGCCTCTCTGGTGTCAACACTCTGTCTGATTTTGGATTTTTTTTTTTTTTTTCAAAAATCAGACTTGACACCAGAGAGGCTGAATACCGCACTGAGTCAATGCGGTCTTAGCCTCTCTGGTCTCAACACTCTGTCTGATTTTGGATTTATTTTATTTTTTTCTAAAATCAGACTTGACACCAGAGAGGCTGAATACCGCACTGAGTCAATGCGGTCTTAGCCTCTCTGGTGTCAACACTCTGTCTGATTTTGGATTTTTTTTTTTTTTTTCCAAAATCAGACTTGACACCAGAGAGGCTGAATACCGCACTGAGTCAATGCGGTCTTAGCCTCTCTGGTGTCAACACTCTGTCTGATTTTGGATTTTTTTTTTTTTTTTTTCCAAAATCAGACTTGACACCAGAGAGGCTGAATAGCGCACTGAGTCAATGCGGTCTTAGCCTCTCTGGTCTGAACACTCTGTCTGATTTTGGATTTTTTTTTTTTTTTCCAAAATCAGACTTGACACCAGAGAGGCTGAATACCGCACTGAGTCAATGCGGTCTTAGCCTCTCTGGTCTCAACACTCTGTCTGATTTTGGATTTTTTTTTTTTTTTCCAAAGTCAGACTTGACACCAGAGAGGCTGAATACCGCACTGAGTCAATGCGGTCTTAGCCTCTCTGGTCTCAACACTCTGTCTGATTTTGGATTTTTTTTTTTTTTTTTCCAAAATCAGACTTGACACCAGAGAGGCTGAATACCGCACTGAGTCAATGCGGTCTTAGCCTCTCTGGTCTCAACACTCTGTCTGATTTTGGATTTTTTTTTTTTTTTTCCAAAATCAGACTTGACACCAGAGAGGCTGAATACCGCACTGAGTCAATGCGGTCTTAGCCTCTCTGGTCTCAACACTCTGTCTGATTTTGGATTTTTTTTTTTTTTTTTCCAAAATCAGACTTGACACCAGAGAGGCTGAATACCGCACTGAGTCAATGTGGTCTTAGCCTCTCTGGTGTCAACACTCTGTCTGATTTTGGATTTTTTTTTTTTTTTTCCAAAATCAGACTTGACACCAGAGAGGCTGAATACCGCACTGAGTCAATGCGGTCTTAGCCTCTCTGGTGTCAACACTCTGTCTGATTTTGGATTTTTTTTTTTTTTTTCCAAAATCAGACTTGACACCAGAGAGGCTGAATACCGCACTGAGTCAATGCGGTCTTAGCCTCTCTGGTGTCAACACTCTGTCTGATTTTGGATTTTTTTTTTTTTTCCAAAATCAGACTTGACACCAGAGAGGCTGAATACCGCACTGAGTCAATGCGGTCTTAGCCTCTCTGGTGTCAACACTCTGTCTGATTTTGGATTTTTTTTTTTTTTTTTCCAAAATCAGACTTGACACCAGAGAGGCTGAATACCGCACTGAGTCAATGCGGTCTTAGCCTCTCTGGTCTCAACACTCTGTCTGATTTTGGATTTTTTTTTTTTTTTTCCAAAATCAGACTTGACACCAGAGAGGCTGAATACCGCACTGAGTCAATGCGGTCTTAGCCTCTCTGGTGTCAACACTCTGTCTGATTTTGGATTTTTTTTTTTTTTTTCCAAAATCAGACTTGACACCAGAGAGGCTGAATACCGCACTGAGTCAATGCGGTCTTAGCCGCTCTGGTCTCAACACTCTGTCTGATTTTTTATTATTATTTTTTTTTTCCAAAATCAGACTTGACACCAGAGAGGCTGAATACCGCACTGAGTCAATGCGGTCTTAGCCTCTCTGGTGTCAACACTCTGTCTGATTTTGGATTTTTTTTTTTTTTTTCCAAAATCAGACTTGACACCAGAGAGGCTGAATACCGCACTGAGTCAATGCGGTCTTAGCCTCTCTGGTCTCAACACTCTGTCTGATTTTGTATTTTTTTTTTTTTTTTCCAAAATCAGACTTGACACCAGAGAGGCTGAATACCGCACTGAGTCAATGCGGTCTTAGCCTCTCTGGTCTCAACACTCTGTCTGATTTTGGATTTTTTTTTTTTTTTTCCAAAATCAGACTTGACACCAGAGAGGCTGAATACCGCACTGAGTCAATGCGGTCTTAGCCTCTCTGGTGTCAACACTCCGTCTGATTTTGGATTTTTTTTTTTTTTTTCCAAAGTCAGACTTGACACCAGAGAGGCTGAATACCGCACTGAGTCAATGTGGTCTTAGCCTCTCTGGTGTCAACACTCTGTCTGATTTTGGATTTTTTTTTTTTTTTTTCCAAAATCAGACTTGACACCAGAGAGGCTGAATAGCGCACTGAGTCAATGCGGTCTTAGCCTCTCTGGTCTGAACACTCTGTCTGATTTTGGATTTTTTTTTTTTTTTTCCAAAATCAGACTTGACACCAGAGAGGCTGAATACCGCACTGAGTCAATGCGGTCTTAGCCTCTCTGGTCTCAACACTCTGTCTGATTTTGGATTTTTTTTTTTTTTCCAAAGTCAGACTTGACACCAGAGAGGCTGAATACCGCACTGAGTCAATGCGGTCTTAGCCTCTCTGGTCTCAACACTCTGTCTGATTTTGGATTTATTTTATTTTTTTTCCAAAATCAGACTTGACACCAGAGAGGCTGAATACCGCACTGAGTCAATGCGGTCTTAGCCTCTCTGGTCTCAACACTCTGTCTGATTTTGGATTTTTTTTTTTTTTCCAAAATCAGACTTGACACCAGAGAGGCTGAATACCGCACTGAGTCAATGCGGTCTTAGCCTCTCTGGTCTCAACACTCTGTCTGATTTTGGATTTTTTTTTTTTTTTTCAAAAATCAGACTTGACACCAGAGAGGCTGAATACCGCACTGAGTCAATGCGGTCTTAGCCTCTCTGGTGTCAACACTCTGTCTGATTTTGGATTTTTTATTTTTTTTTCCAAAATCAGACTTGACACCAGAGAGGCTGAATACCGCACTGAGTCAATGCGGTCTTAGCCTCTCTGGTCTCAACACTCTGTCTGATTTTGGATTTTTTTTTTTTTTTTTCCAAAATCAGACTTGACACCAGAGAGGCTGAATACCGCACTGAGTCAATGTGGTCTTAGCCTCTCTGGTGTCAACACTCTGTCTGATTTTGGATTTTTTTTTTTTTTTTCCAAAATCAGACTTGACACCAGAGAGGCTGAATACCGCACTGAGTCAATGCGGTCTTAGCCTCTCTGGTGTCAACACTCTGTCTGATTTTGGATTTTTTTTTTTTTTTTCCAAAATCAGACTTGACACCAGAGAGGCTGAATACCGCACTGAGTCAATGCGGTCTTAGCCTCTCTGGTGTCAACACTCTGTCTGATTTTGGATTTTTTTTTTTTTTCCAAAATCAGACTTGACACCAGAGAGGCTGAATACCGCACTGAGTCAATGCGGTCTTAGCCTCTCTGGTGTCAACACTCTGTCTGATTTTGGATTTTTTTTTTTTTTTTCAAAAATCAGACTTGACACCAGAGAGGCTGAATACCGCACTGAGTCAATGCGGTCTTAGCCTCTCTGGTCTCAACACTCTGTCTGATTTTGGATTTTTTTTTTTTTTTTCTAAAATCAGACTTGACACCAGAGAGGCTGAATACCGCACTGAGTCAATGCGGTCTTAGCCTCTCTGGTGTCAACACTCTGTCTGATTTTGGATTTTTTTTTTTTTTTTCAAAAATCAGACTTGACACCAGAGAGGCTGAATACCGCACTGAGTCAATGCGGTCTTAGCCTCTCTGGTGTCAACACTCTGTCTGATTTTGGATTTTTTTTTTTTTTTTTCCAAAATCAGACTTGACACCAGAGAGGCTGAATACCGCACTGAGTCAATGCGGTCTTAGCCTCTCTGGTGTCAACACTCTGTCTGATTTTGGATTTTTTTTTTTTTTTCCAAAGTCAGACTTGACACCAGAGAGGCTGAATACCGCACTGAGTCAATGCGGTCTTAGCCTCTCTGGTGTCAACACTCTGTCTGATTTTGGATTTTTTTTTTTTTTTCTAAAATCAGACTTGACACCAGAGAGGCTGAATAGCGCACTGAGTCAATGCGGTCTTAGCCTCTCTGGTCTGAACACTCTGTCTGATTTTGGATTTTTTTTTTTTTTCCAAAATCAGACTTGACACCAGAGAGGCTGAATACCGTACTGAGTCAATGCGGTCTTAGCCTCTCTGGTGTCAACACTCTGTCTGATTTTGGATTTTTTTTTTTTTTTCCAAAATCAGACTTGACACCAGAGAGGCTGAATACTGCACTGAGTCAATGCGGTCTTAGCCTCTCTGGTCTCAACACTCTGTCTGATTTTGGATTTTTTTTTTTTTTTTCCAAAATCAGACTTGACACCAGAGAGGCTGAATACTGCACTGAGTCAATGCGGTCTTAGCCTCTCTGGTGTCAACACTCTGTCTGATTTTGGATTTTTTTTTTTTTTTCCAAAATCAGACTTGACACCAGAGAGGCTGAATACCGCACTGAGTCAATGCGGTCTTAGCCTCTCTGGTCTCAACACTCTGTCTGATTTTGGATTTTTTTTTTTTTTTTTCCAAAATCAGACTTGACACCAGAGAGGCTGAATACCGCACTGAGTCAATGCGGTCTTAGCCTCTCTGGTGTCAACACTCTGTCTGATTTTGGATTTTTTTTTTTTTTTTCCAAAATCAGACTTGACACCAGAGAGGCTGAATACCGCACTGAGTCAATGCGGTCTTAGCCTATCTGGTCTCAACACTCTGTCTGATTTTGGATTTTTTTTTTTTTTTTTCCAAAATCAGACTTGACACCAGAGAGGCTGAATACCGCACTGAGTCAATGTGGTCTTAGCCTCTCTGGTGTCAACACTCTGTCTGATTTTGGATTTTTTTTTTTTTTTTTCAAAAATCAGACTTGACACCAGAGAGGCTGAATACCGCACTGAGTCAATGCGGTCTTAGCCTCTCTGGTGTCAACACTCTGTCTGATTTTGGATTTTTTTTTGTTTTTCCAAAATCAGACTTGACACCAGAGAGGCTGAATACCGCACTGAGTCAATGCGGTCTTAGCCTCTCTGGTGTCAACACTCTGTCTGATTTTGGATTTTTTCTTTTTTTTTTTCCAAAATCAGACTTGACACCAGAGAGGCTGAATACCGCACTGAGTCAATGCGGTCTTAGCCTCTCTGGTCTCAACACTCTGTCTGATTTTGGATTTTTTTTTTTTTTTTCCAAAATCAGACTTGACACCAGAGAGGCTGAATACCGCACTGAGTCAATGCGGTCTTAGCCTCTCTGGTGTCAACACTCTGTCTGATTTTGGATTTTTTTTTTTTTTTTCCAAAATCAGACTTGACACCAGAGAGGCTGAATACCGCACTGAGTCAATGCGGTCTTAGCCGCTCTGGTCTCAACACTCTGTCTGATTTTTTATTATTTATTTTTTTTTCCAAAATCAGACTTGACACCAGAGAGGCTGAATACAGCACTGAGTCAATGCGGTCTTAGCCTCTCTGGTGTCAACACTCTGTCTGATTTTGGATTTTTTTTTTTTTTTTCCAAAATCAGACTTGACACCAGAGAGGCTGAATACCGCACTGAGTCAATGCGGTCTTAGCCTCTCTGGTCTCAACACTCTGTCTGATTTTGGATTTTTTTTTTTTTTTTCCAAAATCAGACTTGACACCAGAGAGGCTGAATACCGCACTGAGTCAATGCGGTCTTAGCCTCTCTGGTGTCAACACTCTGTCTGATTTTGGATTATTTTATTTTTTTTCCAAAATCAGACTTGACACCAGAGAGGCTGAATACCGCACTGAGTCAATGCGGTCTTAGCCTCTCTGGTCTCAACACTCTGTCTGATTTTGGATTTTTTTTTTTTTTTTCCAAAATCAGACTTGACACCAGAGAGGCTGAATACCGCACTGAGTCAATGCGGTCTTAGCCTCTCTGGTGTCAACACTCCGTCTGATTTTGGATTTTTTTTTTTTTTTTCCAAAGTCAGACTTGACACCAGAGAGGCTGAATACCGCACTGAGTCAATGCGGTCTTAGCCTCTCTGGTGTCAACACTCTGTCTGATTTTGGATTTTTTTTTTTTTTTTTCCAAAATCAGACTTGACACCAGAGAGGCTGAATAGCGCACTGAGTCAATGCGGTCTTAGCCTCTCTGGTCTGAACACTCTGTCTGATTTTGGATTTTTTTTTTTTTTTCCAAAATCAGACTTGACACCAGAGAGGCTGAATACCGCACTGAGTCAATGCGGTCTTAGCCTCTCTGGTCTCAACACTCTGTCTGATTTTGGATTTTTTTTTTTTTTCCAAAGTCAGACTTGACACCAGAGAGGCTGAATACCGCACTGAGTCAATGCGGTCTTAGCCTCTCTGGTCTCAACACTCTGTCTGATTTTGGATTTATTTTTATTTTTTTCCAAAATCAGACTTGACACCAGAGAGGCTGAATACCGCACTGAGTCAATGCGGTCTTAGCCTCTCTGGTCTCAACACTCTGTCTGATTTTGGATTTTTTTTTTTTTTTTTCCAAAATCAGACTTGACACCAGAGAGGCTGAATACCGCACTGAGTCAATACGGTCTTAGCCTCTCTGATCTCAACACTCTGTCTGATTTTGGATTTTTTTTTTTTTTTTTCCAAAATCAGACTTGACACCAGAGAGGCTGAATACCGCACTGAGTCAATGTGGTCTTAGCCTCTCTGGTGTCAACACTCTGTCTGATTTTAGATTTTTTTTTTTTTTTTCCAAAATCAGACTTGACACCAGAGAGGCTGAATACCGCACTGAGTCAATGCGGTCTTAGCCTCTCTGGTGTCAACACTCTGTCTGATTTTGGATTTTTTTTTTTTTTTCCAAAATCAGACTTGACACCAGAGAGGCTGAATACCACACTGAGTCAATGCGGTCTTAGCCTCTCTGGTGTCAACACTCTGTCTGATTTTGGATTTTTTTTTTTTTCCAAAATCAGACTTGACACCAGAGAGGCTGAATACCGCACTGAGTCAATGCGGTCTTAGCCTCTCTGGTGTCAACACTCTGTCTGATTTTGGATTTTTTTTTTTTTCCAAAATCAGACTTGACACCAGAGAGGCTGAATACCGCACTGAGTCAATGCGGTCTTAGCCTCTCTGGTCTCAACACTCTGTCTGATTTTGGATTTTTTTTTTTTTTTTCCAAAATCAGACTTGACACCAGAGAGGCTGAATACCGCACTGAGTCAATGCGGTCTTAGCCTCTCTGGTGTCAACACTCTGTCTGATTTTGGATTTTTTTTTTTTTTTTCCAAAATCAGACTTGACACCAGAGAGGCTGAATACCGCACTGAGTCAATGCGGTCTTAGCCGCTCTGGTCTCAACACTCTGTCTGATTTTTTATTATTATTTTTTTTTTCCAAAATCAGACTTGACACCAGAGAGGCTGAATACCGCACTGAGTCAATGCGGTCTTAGCCTCTCTGGTGTCAACACTCTGTCTGATTTTGGATTTTTTTTTTTTTTTTCCAAAATCAGACTTGACACCAGAGAGGCTGAATACCGCACTGAGTCAATGCGGTCTTAGCCTCTCTGGTCTCAACACTCTGTCTGATTTTGGATTTTTTTTTTTTTTTTCCAAAATCAGACTTGACACCAGAGAGGCTGAATACCGCACTGAGTCAATGCGGTCTTAGCCTCTCTGGTGTCAACACTCTGTCTGATTTTGGATTTTTTTTTTTTTTTTCCAAAATCAGACTTGACACCAGAGAGGCTGAATACCGCACTGAGTCAATGCGGTCTTAGCCTCTCTGGTGTCAACACTCCGTCTGATTTTGGATTTTTTTTTTTTTTTTCCAAAGTCAGACTTGACACCAGAGAGGCTGAATACCGCACTGAGTCAATGTGGTCTTAGCCTCTCTGGTGTCAACACTCTGTCTGATTTTGGATTTTTTTTTTTTTTTTTTCCAAAATCAGACTTGACACCAGAGAGGCTGAATAGCGCACTGAGTCAATGCGGTCTTAGCCTCTCTGGTCTGAACACTCTGTCTGATTTTGGATTTTTTTTTTTTTTTCCAAAATCAGACTTGACACCAGAGAGGCTGAATACCGCACTGAGTCAATGCGGTCTTATCCTCTCTGGTCTCAACACTCTGTCTGATTTTGGATTTTTTTTTTTTTTCAAAAGTCAGACTTGACACCAGAGAGGCTGAATACCGCACTGAGTGAATGCGGTCTTAGCCTCTCTGGTCTCAACACTCTGTCTGATTTTGGATTTTTTTTTTTTTTTTTCCAAAATCAGACTTGACACCAGAGAGGCTGAATACCGCACTGAGTCAATGTGGTCTTAGCCTCTCTGGTGTCAACACTCTGTCTGATTTTGGATTTTTTTTTTTTTTTTTCCAAAATCAGACTTGACACCAGAGAGGCTGAATACCGCACTGAGTCAATGCGGTCTTAGCCTCTCTGGTGTCAACACTCTGTCTGATTTTGGATTTTTTTTTTTTTTTTCCAAAATCAGACTTGACACCAGAGAGGCTGAATACCACACTGAGTCAATGCGGTCTTAGCCTCTCTGGTGTCAACACTCTGTCTGATTTTGGATTTTTTTTTTTTTTCCAAAATCAGACTTGACACCAGAGAGGCTGAATACCGCACTGAGTCAATGCGGTCTTAGCCTCTCTGGTGTCAACACTCTGTCTGATTTTGGATTTTTTTTTTTTTTTTTCCAAAATCAGACTTGACACCAGAGAGGCTGAATACCGCACTGAGTCAATGCGGTCTTAGCCTCTCTGGTGTCAACACTCTGTCTGATTTTGGATTTTTTTTTTTTTTTTCCAAAGTCAGACTTGACACCAGAGAGGCTGAATACCGCACTGAGTCAATGTGGTCTTAGCCTCTCTGGTGTCAACACTCTGTCTGATTTTGGATTTTTTTTTTTTTTTTTCCAAAATCAGACTTGACACCAGAGAGGCTGAATAGCGCACTGAGTCAATGCGGTCTTAGCCTCTCTGGTCTGAACACTCTGTCTGATTTTGGATTTTTTTTTTTTTTTCCAAAATCAGACTTGACACCAGAGAGGCTGAATACCGCACTGAGTCAATGCGGTCTTAGCCTCTCTGGTCTCAACACTCTGTCTGATTTTGGATTTTTTTTTTTTTCCAAAGTCAGACTTGACACCAGAGAGGCTGAATACCGCACTGAGTCAATGCGGTCTTAGCCTCTCTGGTCTCAACACTCTGTCTGATTTTGGATTTTTTTTTTTTTTTTTCCAAAATCAGACTTGACACCAGAGAGGCTGAATACCGCACTGAGTCAATGTGGTCTTAGCCTCTCTGGTGTCAACACTCTGTCTGATTTTGGATTTTTTTTTTTTTTTTCCAAAATGAGACTTGACACCAGAGAGGCTGAATACCGCACTGAGTCAATGCGGTCTTAGCCGCTCTGGTCTCAACACTCTGTCTGATTTTTTATTATTATTATTTTTTTCCAAAATCAGACTTGACACCAGAGAGGCTGAATACCGCACTGAGTCAATGCGGTCTTAGCCTCTCTGGTGTCAACACTCTGTCTGATTTTGGATTTTTTTTTTTTTTTTTCCAAAATCAGACTTGACACCAGAGAGGCTGAATACCGCACTGAGTCAATGCGGTCTTAGCCTCTCTGGTGTCAACACTCTGTCTGATTTTGGATTTTTTTTTTTTTTTCCAAAGTCAGACTTGACACCAGAGAGGCTGAATACCGCACTGAGTCAATGTGGTCTTAGCCTCTCTGGTGTCAACACTCTGTCTGATTTTGGATTTTTTTTTTTTTTTTTCCAAAATCAGACTTGACACCAGAGAGGCTGAATAGCGCACTGAGTCAATGCGGTCTTAGCCTCTCTGGTCTGAACACTCTGTCTGATTTTGGATTTTTTTTTTTTTTTCCAAAATCAGACTTGACACCAGAGAGGCTGAATACCGCACTGAGTCAATGCGGTCTTAGCCTCTCTGGTCTCAACACTCTGTCTGATTTTGGATTTTTTTTTTTTTCCAAAGTCAGACTTGACACCAGAGAGGCTGAATACCGCACTGAGTCAATGCGGTCTTAGCCTCTCTGGTCTCAACACTCTGTCTGATTTTGGATTTTTTTTTTTTTTTTTCCAAAATCAGACTTGACACCAGAGAGGCTGAATACCGCACTGAGTCAATGTGGTCTTAGCCTCTCTGGTGTCAACACTCTGTCTGATTTTGGATTTTTTTTTTTTTTTTCCAAAATCAGACTTGACACCAGAGAGGCTGAATACCGCACTGAGTCAATGCGGTCTTAGCCGCTCTGGTCTCAACACTCTGTCTGATTTTTTATTATTTTTTTTTTTTTCCAAAATCAGACTTGACACCAGAGAGGCTGAATACCGCACTGAGTCAATGCGGTCTTAGCCTCTCTGGTGTCAACACTCTGTCTGATTTTGGATTTTTTTTTTTTTTTTTCCAAAATCAGACTTGACACCAGAGAGGCTGAATACCGCACTGAGTCAATGCGGTCTTAGCCTCTCTGGTGTCAACACTCTGTCTGATTTTGGATTTTTTTTTTTTTTTTCCAAAGTCAGACTTGACACCAGAGAGGCTGAATACCGCACTGAGTCAATGTGGTCTTAGCCTCTCTGGTGTCAACACTCTGTCTGATTTTGGATTTTTTTTTTTTTTTTTCCAAAATCAGACTTGACACCAGAGAGGCTGAATAGCGCACTGAGTCAATGCGGTCTTAGCCTCTCTGGTCTGAACACTCTGTCTGATTTTGGATTTTTTTTTTTTTTTCCAAAATCAGACTTGACACCAGAGAGGCTGAATACCGCACTGAGTCAATGCGGTCTTAGCCTCTCTGGTCTCAACACTCTGTCTGATTTTGGATTTTTTTTTTTTTCCAAAGTCAGACTTGACACCAGAGAGGCTGAATACCGCACTGAGTCAATGCGGTCTTAGCCTCTCTGGTCTCAACACTCTGTCTGATTTTGGATTTTTTTTTTTTTTTTTCCAAAATCAGACTTGACACCAGAGAGGCTGAATACCGCACTGAGTCAATGTGGTCTTAGCCTCTCTGGTGTCAACACTCTGTCTGATTTTGGATTTTTTTTTTTTTTTTCCAAAATCAGACTTGACACCAGAGAGGCTGAATACCGCACTGAGTCAATGCGGTCTTAGCCGCTCTGGTCTCAACACTCTGTCTGATTTTTTATTATTTATTTTTTTTTCCAAAATCAGACTTGACACCAGAGAGGCTGAATACCGCACTGAGTCAATGCGGTCTTAGCCTCTCTGGTGTCAACACTCTGTCTGATTTTGGATTTTTTTTTTTTTTTTCCAAAATCAGACTTGACACCAGAGAGGCTGAATACCGCACTGAGTCAATGCGGTCTTAGCCTCTCTGGTCTCAACACTCTGTCTGATTTTGTATTTTTTTTTTTTTTTTCCAAAATCAGACTTGACACCAGAGAGGCTGAATACTGCACTGAGTCAATGCGGTCTTAGCCTCTCTGGTGTCAACACTCTGTCTGATTTTGGATTTTTTTTTTTTTTTTCCAAAATCAGACTTGACACCAGAGAGGCTGAATACCGCACTGAGTCAATGCGGTCTTAGCCTCTCTGGTCTCAACACTCTGTCTGATTTTGGATTTTTTTTTTTTTTTTCCAAAATCAGACTTGACACCAGAGAGGCTGAATACCGCACTGAGTCAATGCGGTCTTAGCCTCTCTGGTGTCAACACTCTGTCTGATTTTGGATTTTTTTTTTTTTTTTCCAAAATCAGACTTGACACCAGAGAGGCTGAATACCGCACTGAGTCAATGCGGTCTTAGCCGCTCTGGTCTCAACACTCTGTCTGATTTTTTATTATTATTTTTTTTTTCCAAAATCAGACTTGACACCAGAGAGGCTGAATACCGCACTGAGTCAATGCGGTCTTAGCCTCTCTGGTGTCAACACTCTGTCTGATTTTGGATTTTTTTTTTTCCAAAATCAGACTTGACACCAGAGAGGCTGAATACCGCACTGAGTCAATGCGGTCTTAGCCTCTCTGGTCTCAACACTCTGTCTGATTTTGGATTTTTTTTTTTTTTTTCCAAAATCAGACTTGACACCAGAGAGGCTGAATACCGCACTGAGTCAATGCGGTCTTAGCCTCTCTGGTGTCAACACTCCGTCTGATTTTGGATTTTTTTTTTTTTTTTCCAAAGTCAGACTTGACACCAGAGAGGCTGAATACCGCACTGAGTCAATGTGGTCTTAGCCTCTCTGGTGTCAACACTCTGTCTGATTTTGGATTTTTTTTTTTTTTTTTCCAAAATCAGACTTGACACCAGAGAGGCTGAATAGCGCACTGAGTCAATGCGGTCTTAGCCTCTCTGGTCTGAACACTCTGTCTGATTTTGGATTTTTTTTTTTTTTTCCAAAATCAGACTTGACACCAGAGAGGCTGAATACCGCACTGAGTCAATGCGGTCTTAGCCTCTCTGGTCTCAACACTCTGTCTGATTTTGGATTTTTTTTTTTTTTCCAAAGTCAGACTTGACACCAGAGAGGCTGAATAACGCACTGAGTCAATGCGGTCTTAGCCTCTCTGGTCTCAACACTCTGTCTGATTTTGGATTTTTTTTTTTTTTTTTCCAAAATCAGACTTGACACCAGAGAGGCTGAATACCGCACTGAGTCAATGTGGTCTTAGCCTCTCTGGTGTCAACACTCTGTCTGATTTTGGATTTTTTTTTTTTTTTTCCAAAATCAGACTTGACACCAGAGAGGCTGAATACCGCACTGAGTCAATGCGGTCTTAGCCTCTCTGGTGTCAACACTCTGTCTGATTTTGGATTTTTTTTTTTTTTTTCCAAAATCAGACTTGACACCAGAGAGGCTGAATACCACACTGAGTCAATGCGGTCTTAGCCTCTCTGGTGTCAACACTCTGTCTGATTTTGGATTTTTTTTTTTTTTCCAAAATCAGACTTGACACCAGAGAGGCTGAATACCGCACTGAGTCAATGCGGTCTTAGCCTCTCTGGTGTCAACACTCTGTCTGATTTTGGATTTTTTTTTTTTTTTTTCCAAAATCAGACTTGACACCAGAGAGGCTGAATACCGCACTGAGTCAATGCGGTCTTAGCCTCTCTGGTGTCAACACTCTGTCTGATTTTGGATTTTTTTTTTTTTTTTCCAAAGTCAGACTTGACACCAGAGAAGCTGAATACCGCACTGAGTCAATGTGGTCTTAGCCTCTCTGGTGTCAACACTCTGTCTGATTTTGGATTTTTTTTTTTTTTTTTCCAAAATCAGACTTGACACCAGAGAGGCTGAATAGCGCACTGAGTCAATGCGGTCTTAGCCTCTCTGGTCTGAACACTCTGTCTGATTTTGGATTTTTTTTTTTTTTTCCAAAATCAGACTTGACACCAGAGAGGCTGAATACCGCACTGAGTCAATGCGGTCTTAGCCTCTCTGGTCTCAACACTCTGTCTGATTTTGGATTTTTTTTTTTTTCCAAAGTCAGACTTGACACCAGAGAGGCTGAATACCGCACTGAGTCAATGCGGTCTTAGCCTCTCTGGTCTCAACACTCTGTCTGATTTTGGATTTTTTTTTTTTTTTTTCCAAAATCAGACTTGACACCAGAGAGGCTGAATACCGCACTGAGTCAATGTGGTCTTAGCCTCTCTGGTGTCAACATTCTGTCTGATTTTGGATTTTTTTTTTTTTTTTCCAAAATCAGACTTGACACCAGAGAGGCTGAATACCGCACTGAGTCAATGCGGTCTTAGCCGCTCTGGTCTCAACACTCTGTCTGATTTTTTATTATTATTTTTTTTTTCCAAAATCAGACTTGACACCAGAGAGGCTGAATACCGCACTGAGTCAATGCGGTCTTAGCCTCTCTGGTGTCAACACTCTGTCTGATTTTGGATTTTTTTTTTTTTTTTCCAAAATCAGACTTGACACCAGAGAGGCTGAATACCGCACTGAGTCAATGCGGTCTTAGCCTCTCTGGTCTCAACACTCTGTCTGATTTTGGATTTTTTTTTTTTTTTTTCCAAAATCAGACTTGACACCAGAGAGGCTGAATACCGCACTGAGTCAATGCGGTCTTAGCCTCTCTGGTCTCAACACTCTGTCTGATTTTGGATTTTTTTTTTTTTTCCAAAGTCAGACTTGACACCAGAGAGGCTGAATACCGCACTGAGTCAATGCGGTCTTAGCCTCTCTGGTCTCAACACTCTGTCTGATTTTGGATTTTTTTTTTTTTTTTTCCAAAATCAGACTTGACACCAGAGAGGCTGAGTACCGCACTGAGTCAATGCGGTCTTAGCCTCTCTGGTCTCAACACTCTGTCTGATTTTGGATTTTTTTTTTTTTTTTCCAAAATCAGACTTGACACCAGAGAGGCTGAATACCGCACTGAGTCAATGCGGTCTTAGCCTCTCTGGTGTCAACACTCTGTCTGATTTTGGATTTTTTTTTTTTTTTTTCCAAAATCAGACTTGACACCAGAGAGGCTGAATACCGCATTGAGTCAATGCGGTCTTAGCCTCTCTGGTCTCAACACTCTGTCTGATTTTGGATTTTTTTTTTTTTTTTCTAAAATCAGACTTGACACCAGAGAGGCTGAATACCGCACTGAGTCAATGCGGTCTTAGCCTCTCTGGTGTCAACACTCTGTCTGATTTTGGATTTTTTTTTTTTTTTTCCAAAATCAGACTTGACACCAGAGAGGCTGAATACCGCACTGAGTCAATGCGGTCTTAGCCTCTCTGGTGTCAACACTCTGTCTGATTTTGGATTTTTTTTTTTTTTTTTCCAAAATCAGACTTGACACCAGAGAGGCTGAATACCGCACTGAGTCAATGCGGTCTTAGCCTCTCTGGTGTCAACACTCTGTCTGATTTTGGATTTTTTTTTTTTTTTCCAAAGTCAGACTTGACACCAGAGAGGCTGAATACCGCACTGAGTCAATGCGGTCTTAGCCTCTCTGGTGTCAACACTCTGTCTGATTTTGGATTTTTTTTTTTTTTTCTAAAATCAGACTTGACACCAGAGAGGCTGAATAGCGCACTGAGTCAATGCAGTCTTAGCCTCTCTGGTCTGAACACTCTGTCTGATTTTGGATTTTTTTTTTTTTCCAAAATCAGACTTGACACCAGAGAGGCTGAATACCGTACTGAGTCAATGCGGTCTTAGCCTCTCTGGTGTCAACACTCTGTCTGATTTTGGATTTTTTTTTTTTTTTCCAAAATCAGACTTGACACCAGAGAGGCTGAATACTGCACTGAGTCAATGCGGTCTTAGCCTCTCTGGTCTCAACACTCTGTCTGATTTTGGATTTTTTTTTTTTTTTTCCAAAATCAGACTTGACACCAGAGAGGCTGAATACTGCACTGAGTCAATGCGGTCTTAGCCTCTCTGGTGTCAACACTCTGTCTGATTTTGGATTTTTTTTTTTTTTTCCAAAATCAGACTTGACACCAGAGAGGCTGAATACCGCACTGAGTCAATGCGGTCTTAGCCTCTCTGGTCTCAACACTCTGTCTGATTTTGGATTTTTTTTTTTTTTTCCAAAATCAGACTTGACACCAGAGAGGCTGAATACCGCACTGAGTCAATGCGGTCTTAGCCTCTCTGGTGTCAACACTCTGTCTGATTTTGGATTTTTTTTTTTTTTTTCCAAAATCAGACTTAACACCAGAGAGGCTGAATACCGCACTGAGTCAATGCGGTCTTAGCCTCTCTGGTCTCAACACTCTGTCTGATTTTGGATTTTTTTTTTTTTTTTTCCAAAATCAGACTTGACACCAGAGAGGCTGAATACCGCACTGAGTCAATGTGGTCTTAGCCTCTCTGGTGTCAACACTCTGTCTGATTTTGGATTTTTTTTTTTTTTTCAAAAATCAGACTTGACACCAGAGAGGCTGAATACCGCACTGAGTCAATGCGGTCTTAGCCTCTCTGGTGTCAACACTCTGTCTGATTTTGGATTATTATTTTTTTTCCAAAATCAGACTTGACACCAGAGAGGCTGAATACCGCACTGAGTCAATGCGGTCTTAGCCTCTCTGGTGTCAACACTCTGTCTGATTTTGGATTTTTTTTTTTTTTTTTCCAAAATCAGACTTGACACCAGAGAGGCTGAATACCGCACTGAGTCAATGCGGTCTTAGCCTCTCTGGTCTCAACACTCTGTCTGATTTTGGATTTTTTTTTTTTTTTTCCAAAATCAGACTTGACACCAGAGAGGCTGAATACCGCACTGAGTCAATGCGGTCTTAGCCTCTCTGGTGTCAACACTCTGTCTGATTTTGGATTTTTTTTTTTTTTTTCCAAAATCAGACTTGACACCAGAGAGGCTGAATACCGCACTGAGTCAATGCGGTCTTAGCCTCTCTGGTCTCAACACTCTGTCTGATTTTTGATTTTTTTTTTTTTTTTTTTCCAAAATCAGACTTGACACCAGAGAGGCTGAATACCGCACTGAGTCAATGCGGTCTTAGCCTCTCTGGTGTCAACACTCTGTCTGATTTTGGATTTTTTTTTTTTTTTTTCCAAAATCAGACTTGACACCAGAGAGGCTGAATACCGCACTGAGTCAATGCGGTCTTAGCCTCTCTGGTCTCAACACTCTGTCTGATTTTGGATTTTTTTTTTTTTTTCCAAAATCAGACTTGACACCAGAGAGGCTGAATACCGCACTGAGTCAATGCGGTCTTAGCCTCTCTGGTGTCAACACTCTGTCTGATTTTGGATTATTATTTTTTTTCCAAAATCAGACTTGACACCAGAGAGGCTGAATACCGCACTGAGTCAATGCGGTCTTAGCCTCTCTGGTGTCAACACTCTGTCTGATTTTGGATTTTTTTTTTTTTTTTCCAAAATCAGACTTGACACCAGAGAGGCTGAATACCGCACTGAGTCAATGCGGTCTTAGCCTCTCTGGTCTCAACACTCTGTCTGATTTTGGATTTTTTTTTTTTTTTTCCAAAATCAGACTTGACACCAGAGAGGCTGAATACCGCACTGAGTCAATGCGGTCTTAGCCTCTCTGGTGTCAACACTCTGTCTGATTTTGGATTTTTTTTTTTTTTTTCCAAAATCAGACTTGACACCAGAGAGGCTGAATACCGCACTGAGTCAATGCGGTCTTAGCCGCTCTGGTCTCAACACTCTGTCTGATTTTTTATTATTATTTTTTTTTTCCAAAATCAGACTTGACACCAGAGAGGCTGAATACCGCACTGAGTCAATGCGGTCTTAGCCTCTCTGGTGTCAACACTCTGTCTGATTTTGGATTTTTTTTTTTTTTTTCCAAAATCAGACTTGACACCAGAGAGGCTGAATACCGCACTGAGTCAATGCGGTCTTAGCCTCTCTGGTCTCAACACTCTGTCTGATTTTTGATTTTTTTTTTTTTTTTTTTCCAAAATCAGACTTGACACCAGAGAGGCTGAATACCGCACTGAGTCAATGCGGTCTTAGCCTCTCTGGTGTCAACACTCTGTCTGATTTTGGATTTTTTTTTTTTTTTTTCCAAAATCAGACTTGACACCAGAGAGGCTGAATACCGCACTGAGTCAATGCGGTCTTAGCCTCTCTGGTCTCAACACTCTGTCTGATTTTTGATTTTTTTTTTTTTCCAAAATCAGACTTGACACCAGAGAGGCTGAATACCGCACTGAGTCAATGCGGTCTTAGCCTCTCTGGTCTCAACACTCTGTCTGATTTTTGATTTTTTTTTTTTTTTTTTCCAAAATCAGACTTGACACCAGAGAGGCTGAATACCGCACTGAGTCAATGCGGTCTTAGCCTCTCTGGTCTCAACACTCTGTCTGATTTTTGATTTTTTTTTTTTTTTTTTTCCAAAATCAGACTTGACACCAGAGAGGCTGAATACCGCACTGAGTCAATGCGGTCTTAGCCTCTCTGGTGTCAACACTCTGTCTGATTTTGGATTTTTTTTTTTTTTTTCCAAAATCAGACTTGACACCAGAGAGGCTGAATACCGCACTGAGTCAATGCGGTCTTAGCCGCTCTGGTCTCAACACTCTGTCTGATTTTTTATTATTATTTTTTTTTTCCAAAATCAGACTTGACACCAGAGAGGCTGAATACCGCACTGAGTCAATGCGGTCTTAGCCTCTCTGGTGTCAACACTCTGTCTGATTTTGGATTTTTTTTTTTTTTTTCCAAAATCAGACTTGACACCAGAGAGGCTGAATACCGCACTGAGTCAATGCGGTCTTAGCCTCTCTGGTCTCAACACTCTGTCTGATTTTTGATTTTTTTTTTTTTTTTTTTCCAAAATCAGACTTGACACCAGAGAGGCTGAATACCGCACTGAGTCAATGCGGTCTTAGCCTCTCTGGTGTCAACACTCTGTCTGATTTTGGATTTTTTTTTTTTTTTTTCCAAAATCAGACTTGACACCAGAGAGGCTGAATACAGCACTGAGTCAATGCGGTCTTAGCCTCTCTGGTCTCAACACTCTGTCTGATTTTGGATTTTTTTTTTTTTTTCCAAAATCAGACTTGACACCAGAGAGGCTGAATACCGCACTGAGTCAATGCGGTCTTAGCCTCTCTGGTCTCAACACTCTGTCTGATTTTGGATTTTTTTTTTTTTTTTCCAAAATCAGACTTGACACCAGAGAGGCTGAATACCGCACTGAGTCAATGCGGTCTTAGCCTCTCTGGTGTCAACACTCTGTCTGATTTTGGATTTTTTTTTTTTTTTTCCAAAATCAGACTTGACACCAGAGAGGCTGAATACCGCACTGAGTCAATGCGGTCTTAGCCTCTCTGGTGTCAACACTCCGTCTGATTTTGGATTTTTTTTTTTTTTTTCCAAAGTCAGACTTGACACCAGAGAGGCTGAATAACGCACTGAGTCAATGTGGTCTTAGCCTCTCTGGTGTCAACACTCTGTCTGATTTTGGATTTTTTTTTTTTTTTTTCCAAAATCAGACTTGACACCAGAGAGGCTGAATAGCGCACTGAGTCAATGCGGTCTTAGCCTCTCTGGTCTGAACACTCTGTCTGATTTTGGATTTTTTTTTTTTTTTCCAAAATCAGACTTGACACCAGAGAGGCTGAATACCGCACTGAGTCAATGCGGTCTTAGCCTCTCTGGTCTCAACACTCTGTCTGATTTTGGATTTTTTTTTTTTTTCCAAAGTCAGACTTGACACCAGAGAGGCTGAATAACGCACTGAGTCAATGCGGTCTTAGCCTCTCTGGTCTCAACACTCTGTCTGATTTTGGATTTTTTTTTTTTTTTTCCAAAATCAGACTTGACACCAGAGAGGCTGAATACCGCACTGAGTCAATGTGGTCTTAGCCTCTCTGGTGTCAACACTCTGTCTGATTTTGGATTTTTTTTTTTTTTTTCCAAAATCAGACTTGACACCAGAGAGGCTGAATACCGCACTGAGTCAATGCGGTCTTAGCCTCTCTGGTGTCAACACTCTGTCTGATTTTGGATTTTTTTTTTTTTTTTCCAAAATCAGACTTGACACCAGAGAGGCTGAATACCACACTGAGTCAATGCGGTCTTAGCCTCTCTGGTGTCAACACTCTGTCTGATTTTGGATTTTTTTTTTTTTTCCAAAATCAGACTTGACACCAGAGAGGCTGAATACCGCACTGAGTCAATGCGGTCTTAGCCTCTCTGGTGTCAACACTCTGTCTGATTTTGGATTTTTTTTTTTTTTTTCCAAAGTCAGACTTGACACCAGAGAAGCTGAATACCGCACTGAGTCAATGTGGTCTTAGCCTCTCTGGTGTCAACACTCTGTCTGATTTTGGATTTTTTTTTTTTTTTTTCCAAAATCAGACTTGACACCAGAGAGGCTGAATAGCGCACTGAGTCAATGCGGTCTTAGCCTCTCTGGTCTGAACACTCTGTCTGATTTTGGATTTTTTTTTTTTTTTCCAAAATCAGACTTGACACCAGAGAGGCTGAATACCGCACTGAGTCAATGCGGTCTTAGCCTCTCTGGTCTCAACACTCTGTCTGATTTTGGATTTTTTTTTTTTTCCAAAGTCAGACTTGACACCAGAGAGGCTGAATACCGCACTGAGTCAATGCGGTCTTAGCCTCTCTGGTCTCAACACTCTGTCTGATTTTGGATTTTTTTTTTTTTTTTTCCAAAATCAGACTTGACACCAGAGAGGCTGAATACCGCACTGAGTCAATGTGGTCTTAGCCTCTCTGGTGTCAACATTCTGTCTGATTTTGGATTTTTTTTTTTTTTTTCCAAAATCAGACTTGACACCAGAGAGGCTGAATACCGCACTGAGTCAATGCGGTCTTAGCCGCTCTGGTCTCAACACTCTGTCTGATTTTTTATTATTATTTTTTTTTTCCAAAATCAGACTTGACACCAGAGAGGCTGAATACCGCACTGAGTCAATGCGGTCTTAGCCTCTCTGGTCTCAACACTCTGTCTGATTTTGGATTTTTTTTTTTTTTTTCCAAAATCAGACTTGACACCAGAGAGGCTGAATACCGCACTGAGTCAATGCGGTCTTAGCCTCTCTGGTCTCAACACTCTGTCTGATTTTGGATTTTTTTTTTTTTTTTCCAAAATCAGACTTGACACCAGAGAGGCTGAATACCGCACTGAGTCAATGCGGTCTTAGCCTCTCTGGTGTCAACACTCTGTCTGATTTTGGATTTTTTTTTTTTTTTTCCAAAATCAGACTTGACACCAGAGAGGCTGAATACCGCACTGAGTCAATGCGGTCTTAGCCTCTCTGGTCTCAACACTCTGTCTGATTTTGGATTTTTTTTTTTTTTTTCCAAAATCAGACTTGACACCAGAGAGGCTGAATACCGCACTGAGTCAATGCGGTCTTAGCCTCTCTGGTCTCAACACTCTGTCTGATTTTGGATTTTTTTTTTTTTTCCAAAGTCAGACTTGACACCAGAGAGGCTGAATACCGCACTGAGTCAATGCGGTCTTAGCCTCTCTGGTCTCAACACTCTGTCTGATTTTGGATTTTTTTTTTTTTTTTTCCAAAATCAGACTTGACACCAGAGAGGCTGAATACCGCACTGAGTCAATGCGGTCTTAGCCTCTCTGGTCTCAACACTCTGTCTGATTTTGGATTTTTTTTTTTTTTTTCCAAAATCAGACTTGACACCAGAGAGGCTGAATACCGCACTGAGTCAATGCGGTCTTAGCCTCTCTGGTCTCAACACTCTGTCTGATTTTGGATTTTTTTTTTTTTTTTCCAAAATCAGACTTGACACCAGAGAGGCTGAATACCGCACTGAGTCAATGCGGTCTTAGCCTCTCTGGTGTCAACACTCTGTCTGATTTTGGATTTTTTTTTTTTTTTTCCAAAATCAGACTTGACACCAGAGAGGCTGAATACCGCACTGAGTCAATGCGGTCTTAGCCTCTCTGGTGTCAACACTCTGTCTGATTTTGGATTTTTTTTTTTTTTTTCCAAAATCAGACTTGACACCAGAGAGGCTGAATACCGCACTGAGTCAATGCGGTCTTAGCCTCTCTGGTGTCAACACTCTGTCTGATTTTGGATTTTTTTTTTTTTTTTTCCAAAATCAGACTTGACACCAGAGAGGCTGAATACCGCACTGAGTCAATGCGGTCTTAGCCTCTCTGGTGTCAACACTCTGTCTGATTTTGGATTTTTTTTTTTTTTTCCAAAGTCAGACTTGACACCAGAGAGGCTGAATACCGCACTGAGTCAATGCGGTCTTAGCCTCTCTGGTGTCAACACTCTGTCTGATTTTGGATTTTTTTTTTTTTTTCTAAAATCAGACTTGACACCAGAGAGGCTGAATAGCGCACTGAGTCAATGCGGTCTTAGCCTCTCTGGTCTGAACACTCTGTCTGATTTTGGATTTTTTTTTTTTTCCAAAATCAGACTTGACACCAGAGAGGCTGAATACCGTACTGAGTCAATGCGGTCTTAGCCTCTCTGGTGTCAACACTCTGTCTGATTTTGGATTTTTTTTTTTTTTTCCAAAATCAGACTTGACACCAGAGAGGCTGAATACTGCACTGAGTCAATGCGGTCTTAGCCTCTCTGGTCTCAACACTCTGTCTGATTTTGGATTTTTTTTTTTTTTTTCCAAAATCAGACTTGACACCAGAGAGGCTGAATACTGCACTGAGTCAATGCGGTCTTAGCCTCTCTGGTGTCAACACTCTGTCTGATTTTGGATTTTTTTTTTTTTTTCCAAAATCAGACTTGACACCAGAGAGGCTGAATACCGCACTGAGTCAATGCGGTCTTAGCCTCTCTGGTCTCAACACTCTGTCTGATTTTGGATTTTTTTTTTTTTTTCCAAAATCAGACTTGACACCAGAGAGGCTGAATACCGCACTGAGTCAATGCGGTCTTAGCCTCTCTGGTGTCAACACTCTGTCTGATTTTGGATTTTTTTTTTTTTTTTCCAAAATCAGACTTGACACCAGAGAGGCTGAATACCGCACTGAGTCAATGCGGTCTTAGCCTCTCTGGTCTCAACACTCTGTCTGATTTTGGATTTTTTTTTTTTTTTTTCCAAAATCAGACTTGACACCAGAGAGGCTGAATACCGCACTGAGTCAATGTGGTCTTAGCCTCTCTGGTCTCAACACTCTGTCTGATTTTGGATTTTTTTTTTTTTTTCCAAAATCAGACTTGACACCAGAGAGGCTGAATACCGCACTGAGTCAATGCGGTCTTAGCCTCTCTGGTGTCAACACTCTGTCTGATTTTGGATTTTTTTTTTTTTTTTCCAAAATCAGACTTGACACCAGAGAGGCTGAATACCGCACTGAGTCAATGCGGTCTTAGCCTCTCTGGTCTCAACACTCTGTCTGATTTTGGATTTTTTTTTTTTTTTTTCAAAAATCAGACTTGACACCAGAGAGGCTGAATACCGCACTGAGTCAATGTGGTCTTAGCCTCTCTGGTGTCAACACTCTGTCTGATTTTGGATTTTTTTTTTTTTTTTCAAAAATCAGACTTGACACCAGAGAGGCTGAATACCGCACTGAGTCAATGCGGTCTTAGCCTCTCTGGTGTCAACACTCTGTCTGATTTTGGATTATTATTTTTTTTCCAAAATCAGACTTGACACCAGAGAGGCTGAATACCGCACTGAGTCAATGCGGTCTTAGCCTCTCTGGTGTCAACACTCTGTCTGATTTTGGATTTTTTTTTTTTTTTTTCCAAAATCAGACTTGACACCAGAGAGGCTGAATACCGCACTGAGTCAATGCGGTCTTAGCCTCTCTGGTCTCAACACTCTGTCTGATTTTGGATTTTTTTTTTTTTTTTCCAAAATCAGACTTGACACCAGAGAGGCTGAATACCGCACTGAGTCAATGCGGTCTTAGCCTCTCTGGTGTCAACACTCTGTCTGATTTTGGATTTTTTTTTTTTTTTTCCAAAATCAGACTTGACACCAGAGAGGCTGAATACCGCACTGAGTCAATGCGGTCTTAGCCTCTCTGGTCTCAACACTCTGTCTGATTTTTGATTTTTTTTTTTTTTTTTTTCCAAAATCAGACTTGACACCAGAGAGGCTGAATACCGCACTGAGTCAATGCGGTCTTAGCCTCTCTGGTGTCAACACTCTGTCTGATTTTGGATTTTTTTTTTTTTTTTTCCAAAATCAGACTTGACACCAGAGAGGCTGAATACCGCACTGAGTCAATGCGGTCTTAGCCTCTCTGGTCTCAACACTCTGTCTGATTTTGGATTTTTTTTTTTTTTTCCAAAATCAGACTTGACACCAGAGAGGCTGAATACCGCACTGAGTCAATGCGGTCTTAGCCTCTCTGGTGTCAACACTCTGTCTGATTTTGGATTATTATTTTTTTTCCAAAATCAGACTTGACACCAGAGAGGCTGAATACCGCACTGAGTCAATGCGGTCTTAGCCTCTCTGGTGTCAACACTCTGTCTGATTTTGGATTTTTTTTTTTTTTTTTCCAAAATCAGACTTGACACCAGAGAGGCTGAATACCGCACTGAGTCAATGCGGTCTTAGCCTCTCTGGTCTCAACACTCTGTCTGATTTTGGATTTTTTTTTTTTTTTTCCAAAATCAGACTTGACACCAGAGAGGCTGAATACCGCACTGAGTCAATGCGGTCTTAGCCTCTCTGGTGTCAACACTCTGTCTGATTTTGGATTTTTTTTTTTTTTTTCCAAAATCAGACTTGACACCAGAGAGGCTGAATACCGCACTGAGTCAATGCGGTCTTAGCCGCTCTGGTCTCAACACTCTGTCTGATTTTTTATTATTATTTTTTTTTTCCAAAATCAGACTTGACACCAGAGAGGCTGAATACCGCACTGAGTCAATGCGGTCTTAGCCTCTCTGGTGTCAACACTCTGTCTGATTTTGGATTTTTTTTTTTTTTTTCCAAAATCAGACTTGACACCAGAGAGGCTGAATACCGCACTGAGTCAATGCGGTCTTAGCCTCTCTGGTCTCAACACTCTGTCTGATTTTTGATTTTTTTTGATTTTTTTTCCAAAATCAGACTTGACACCAGAGAGGCTGAATACCGCACTGAGTCAATGCGGTCTTAGCCTCTCTGGTGTCAACACTCTGTCTGATTTTGGATTTTTTTTTTTTTTTTTCCAAAATCAGACTTGACACCAGAGAGGCTGAATACCGCACTGAGTCAATGCGGTCTTAGCCTCTCTGGTCTCAACACTCTGTCTGATTTTGGATTTTTTTTTTTTTTTCCAAAATCAGACTTGACACCAGAGAGGCTGAATACCGCACTGAGTCAATGCGGTCTTAGCCTCTCTGGTCTCAACACTCTGTCTGATTTTTGATTTTTTTTTTTTTTTTTTCCAAAATCAGACTTGACACCAGAGAGGCTGAATACCGCACTGAGTCAATGCGGTCTTAGCCTCTCTGGTCTCAACACTCTGTCTGATTTTTGATTTTTTTTTTTTTTTTTTCCAAAATCAGACTTGACACCAGAGAGGCTGAATACCGCACTGAGTCAATGCGGTCTTAGCCTCTCTGGTCTCAACACTCTGTCTGATTTTTGATTTTTTTTTTTTTTTTTTTCCAAAATCAGACTTGACACCAGAGAGGCTGAATACCGCACTGAGTCAATGCGGTCTTAGCCTCTCTGGTGTCAACACTCTGTCTGATTTTGGATTTTTTTTTTTTTTTTCCAAAATCAGACTTGACACCAGAGAGGCTGAATACCGCACTGAGTCAATGCGGTCTTAGCCGCTCTGGTCTCAACACTCTGTCTGATTTTTTATTATTATTTTTTTTTTCCAAAATCAGACTTGACACCAGAGAGGCTGAATACCGCACTGAGTCAATGCGGTCTTAGCCTCTCTGGTGTCAACACTCTGTCTGATTTTGGATTTTTTTTTTTTTTTTCCAAAATCAGACTTGACACCAGAGAGGCTGAATACCGCACTGAGTCAATGCGGTCTTAGCCTCTCTGGTCTCAACACTGTCTGATTTTTGATTTTTTTTTTTTTTTTTTTCCAAAATCAGACTTGACACCAGAGAGGCTGAATACCGCACTGAGTCAATGCGGTCTTAGCCTCTCTGGTGTCAACACTCTGTCTGATTTTGGATTTTTTTTTTTTTTTTTCCAAAATCAGACTTGACACCAGAGAGGCTGAATACCGCACTGAGTCAATGCGGTCTTAGCCTCTCTGGTCTCAACACTCTGTCTGATTTTGGATTTTTTTTTTTTTTTCCAAAATCAGACTTGACACCAGAGAGGCTGAATACCGCACTGAGTCAATGCGGTCTTAGCCTCTCTGGTCTCAACACTCTGTCTGATTTTTGATTTTTTTTTTTTTTTTTTCCAAAATCAGACTTGACACCAGAGAGGCTGAATACCGCACTGAGTCAATGCGGTCTTAGCCTCTCTGGTCTCAACACTCTGTCTGATTTTTGATTTTTTTTTTTTTTTTTTCCAAAATCAGACTTGATACCAGAGAGGCTGAATACCGCACTGAGTCAATGCGGTCTTAGCCTCTCTGGTCTCAACACTGTCTGATTTTTGATTTTTGATTTTTTTTTTTTCCAAAATCAGACTTGACACCAGAGAGGCTGAATACCGCACTGAGTCAATGCGGTCTTAGCCTCTCTGGTCTCAACACTCTGTCTGATTTTTGATTTTTTTTTTTTTTTTTTCCAAAATCAGACTTGACACCAGAGAGGCTGAATACCGCACTGAGTCAATGCGGTCTTAGCCTCTCTGGTCTCAACACTCTGTCTGATTTTGGATTTTTTTTTTTTTTTTTCAAAAATCAGACTTGACACCAGAGAGGCTGAATACCGCACTGAGTCAATGCGGTCTTAGCCTCTCTGGTCTCAACACTCTGTCTGATTTTGGATTTTTTTTTTTTTTTTTCAAAAATCAGACTTGACACCAGAGAGGCTGAATACCGCACTGAGTCAATGCGGTCTTAGCCTCTCTGGTCTCAACACTCTGTCTGATTTTTGATTTTTTTTTTTTTTTTTTCCAAAATCAGACTTGACACCAGAGAGGCTGAATACCGCACTGAGTCAATGCGGTCTTAGCCTCTCTGGTCTCAACACTCTGTCTGATTTTTGATTTTTTTTTTTTTTTTTTTCCAAAATCAGACTTGACACCAGAGAGGCTGAATACCGCACTGAGTCAATGCGGTCTTAGCCTCTCTGGTCTCAACACTCTGTCTGATTTTGGATTTTTTTTTTTTTTTTCAAAAATCAGACTTGACACCAGAGAGGCTGAATACCGCACTGAGTCAATGCGGTCTTAGCCTCTCTGGTCTCAACACTCTTGTCTGATTTTGGATTTTTTTTTTTTTTTTTTCCAAAATCAGACGACACCAGAGAGGCTGAATACCGCACTGAGTCAATGCGGTCTTAGCCTCTCTGGTGTCAACACTCTGTCTGATTTTGGATTTTTTTTTTTTTTTTTCCAAAATCAGACTTGACACCAGAAAGGCTGAATACCGCACTGAGTCAATGCGGTCTTAGCCTCTCTGGTGTCAACACTCTGTCTGATTTTGGATTTTTTTTTTTTTTTTCCAAAATCAGACTTGACACCAGAGAGGCTGAATACCGCACTGAGTCAATGCGGTCTTAGCCTCTCTGGTCTCAACACTCTGTCTGATTTTGGATTTTTTTTTTTTTTTTCCAAAATCAGACTTGACACCAGAGAGGCTGAATACCGCACTGAGTCAATGCGGTCTTAGGGACCACAATGGAAATAAGCCTTCGGGCTTTGTTGTGTTTTTATCCTCGGTGATATGTTGTCTTATGTCCTGTTTTTTATCACCAAATAAAGTCAATCAATCAATCAATCAACACTCTGTCTGATTTTGGATTTTTTTTTTTTTTTTTCCAAAATCAGACTTGACACCAGAGAGGCTGAATACCACACTGAGTCAATGCGGTCTTAGCCTCTCTGGTCTCAACACTCTGTCTGATTTTGGATTTTTTTTTTTTTTTTTTTTTAAATCAGACTTGACACCAGAGAGGCTGAATACCGCACTGAGTCAATGCGGTCTTAGCCTCTCTGGTGTCAACACTCTGTCTGATTTTGGATTATTATTTATTTTTTTCCAAAATCAGACTTGACACCAGAGAGGCTGAATACCGCACTGAGTCAATGCGGTCTTAGCCTCTCTGGTCTCAACACTCTGTCTGATTTTGGATTTTTTTTTTTTTTTCCAAAATCAGACTTGACACCAGAGAGGCTGAATACCGCACTGAGTCAATGCGGTCTTAGCCTCTCTGGTGTCAACACTCTGTCTGATTTTGGATTATTATTTTTTTTCCAAAATCAGACTTGACACCAGAGAGGCTGAATACCGCACTGAGTCAATGCGGTCTTAGCCTCTCTGGTGTCAACACTCTGTCTGATTTTGGATTTTTTTTTTTTTTTTTCCAAAATCAGACTTGACACCAGAGAGGCTGAATACCGCACTGAGTCAATGCGGTCTTAGCCTCTCTGGTCTCAACACTCTGTCTGATTTTGGATTTTTTTTTTTTTTTTCCAAAATCAGACTTGACACCAGAGAGGCTGAATACCGCACTGAGTCAATGCGGTCTTAGCCTCTCTGGTGTCAACACTCTGTCTGATTTTGGATTTTTTTTTTTTTTTTCCAAAATCAGACTTGACACCAGAGAGGCTGAATACCGCACTGAGTCAATGCGGTCTTAGCCGCTCTGGTCTCAACACTCTGTCTGATTTTTTATTATTATTTTTTTTTTCCAAAATCAGACTTGACACCAGAGAGGCTGAATACCGCACTGAGTCAATGCGGTCTTAGCCTCTCTGGTGTCAACACTCTGTCTGATTTTGGATTTTTTTTTTTTTTTTCCAAAATCAGACTTGACACCAGAGAGGCTGAATACCGCACTGAGTCAATGCGGTCTTAGCCTCTCTGGTCTCAACACTCTGTCTGATTTTTGATTTTTTTTGATTTTTTTTCCAAAATCAGACTTGACACCAGAGAGGCTGAATACCGCACTGAGTCAATGCGGTCTTAGCCTCTCTGGTGTCAACACTCTGTCTGATTTTGGATTTTTTTTTTTTTTTTTCCAAAATCAGACTTGACACCAGAGAGGCTGAATACCGCACTGAGTCAATGCGGTCTTAGCCTCTCTGGTCTCAACACTCTGTCTGATTTTGGATTTTTTTTTTTTTTTTCCAAAATCAGACTTGACACCAGAGAGGCTGAATACCGCACTGAGTCAATGCGGTCTTAGCCTCTCTGGTCTCAACACTCTGTCTGATTTTTGATTTTTTTTTTTTTTTTTTTCCAAAATCAGACTTGACACCAGAGAGGCTGAATACCGCACTGAGTCAATGCGGTCTTAGCCTCTCTGGTCTCAACACTCTGTCTGATTTTTGATTTTTTTTTTTTTTTTTTCCAAAATCAGACTTGACACCAGAGAGGCTGAATACCGCACTGAGTCAATGCGGTCTTAGCCTCTCTGGTCTCAACACTCTGTCTGATTTTTGATTTTTTTTTTTTTTTTTTTCCAAAATCAGACTTGACACCAGAGAGGCTGAATACCGCACTGAGTCAATGCGGTCTTAGCCTCTCTGGTGTCAACACTCTGTCTGATTTTGGATTTTTTTTTTTTTTTTCCAAAATCAGACTTGACACCAGAGAGGCTGAATACCGCACTGAGTCAATGCGGTCTTAGCCGCTCTGGTCTCAACACTCTGTCTGATTTTTTATTATTATTTTTTTTTTCCAAAATCAGACTTGACACCAGAGAGGCTGAATACCGCACTGAGTCAATGCGGTCTTAGCCTCTCTGGTGTCAACACTCTGTCTGATTTTGGATTTTTTTTTTTTTTTTCCAAAATCAGACTTGACACCAGAGAGGCTGAATACCGCACTGAGTCAATGCGGTCTTAGCCTCTCTGGTCTCAACACTGTCTGATTTTTGATTTTTTTTTTTTTTTTTTTCCAAAATCAGACTTGACACCAGAGAGGCTGAATACCGCACTGAGTCAATGCGGTCTTAGCCTCTCTGGTGTCAACACTCTGTCTGATTTTGGATTTTTTTTTTTTTTTTTCCAAAATCAGACTTGACACCAGAGAGGCTGAATACCGCACTGAGTCAATGCGGTCTTAGCCTCTCTGGTCTCAACACTCTGTCTGATTTTGGATTTTTTTTTTTTTTTCCAAAATCAGACTTGACACCAGAGAGGCTGAATACCGCACTGAGTCAATGCGGTCTTAGCCTCTCTGGTCTCAACACTCTGTCTGATTTTTGATTTTTTTTTTTTTTTTTTTCCAAAATCAGACTTGACACCAGAGAGGCTGAATACCGCACTGAGTCAATGCGGTCTTAGCCTCTCTGGTCTCAACACTCTGTCTGATTTTTGATTTTTTTTTTTTTTTTTTCCAAAATCAGACTTGATACCAGAGAGGCTGAATACCGCACTGAGTCAATGCGGTCTTAGCCTCTCTGGTCTCAACACTGTCTGATTTTTGATTTTTGATTTTTTTTTTTTCCAAAATCAGACTTGACACCAGAGAGGCTGAATACCGCACTGAGTCAATGCGGTCTTAGCCTCTCTGGTCTCAACACTCTGTCTGATTTTTGATTTTTTTTTTTTTTTTTTTCCAAAATCAGACTTGACACCAGAGAGGCTGAATACCGCACTGAGTCAATGCGGTCTTAGCCTCTCTGGTCTCAACACTCTGTCTGATTTTGGATTTTTTTTTTTTTTTTTCAAAAATCAGACTTGACACCAGAGAGGCTGAATACCGCACTGAGTCAATGCGGTCTTAGCCTCTCTGGTCTCAACACTCTGTCTGATTTTGGATTTTTTTTTTTTTTTTTCAAAAATCAGACTTGACACCAGAGAGGCTGAATACCGCACTGAGTCAATGCGGTCTTAGCCTCTCTGGTCTCAACACTCTGTCTGATTTTTGATTTTTTTTTTTTTTTTTTCCAAAATCAGACTTGACACCAGAGAGGCTGAATACCGCACTGAGTCAATGCGGTCTTAGCCTCTCTGGTCTCAACACTCTGTCTGATTTTTGATTTTTTTTTTTTTTTTTTTCCAAAATCAGACTTGACACCAGAGAGGCTGAATACCGCACTGAGTCAATGCGGTCTTAGCCTCTCTGGTCTCAACACTCTGTCTGATTTTGGATTTTTTTTTTTTTTTTCAAAAATCAGACTTGACACCAGAGAGGCTGAATACCGCACTGAGTCAATGCGGTCTTAGCCTCTCTGGTCTCAACACTCTTGTCTGATTTTGGATTTTTTTTTTTTTTTTTTCCAAAATCAGACGACACCAGAGAGGCTGAATACCGCACTGAGTCAATGCGGTCTTAGCCTCTCTGGTGTCAACACTCTGTCTGATTTTGGATTTTTTTTTTTTTTTTTCCAAAATCAGACTTGACACCAGAAAGGCTGAATACCGCACTGAGTCAATGCGGTCTTAGCCTCTCTGGTGTCAACACTCTGTCTGATTTTGGATTTTTTTTTTTTTTTCCAAAATCAGACTTGACACCAGAGAGGCTGAATACCGCACTGAGTCAATGCGGTCTTAGCCTCTCTGGTCTCAACACTCTGTCTGATTTTGGATTTTTTTTTTTTTTTTCCAAAATCAGACTTGACACCAGAGAGGCTGAATACCGCACTGAGTCAATGCGGTCTTAGGGACCACAATGGAAATAAGCCTTCGGGCTTTGTTGTGTTTTTATCCTCGGTGATATGTTGTCTTATGTCCTGTTTTTTATCACCAAATAAAGTCAATCAATCAATCAATCAACACTCTGTCTGATTTTGGATTTTTTTTTTTTTTTTTCCAAAATCAGACTTGACACCAGAGAGGCTGAATACCACACTGAGTCAATGCGGTCTTAGCCTCTCTGGTCTCAACACTCTGTCTGATTTTGGATTTTTTTTTTTTTTTTTTTTTAAATCAGACTTGACACCAGAGAGGCTGAATACCGCACTGAGTCAATGCGGTCTTAGCCTCTCTGGTGTCAACACTCTGTCTGATTTTGGATTATTATTTATTTTTTTCCAAAATCAGACTTGACACCAGAGAGGCTGAATACCGCACTGAGTCAATGCGGTCTTAGCCTCTCTGGTCTCAACACTCTGTCTGATTTTGGATTTTTTTTTTTTTTTTTCCAAAATCAGACTTGACACCAGAGAGGCTGAATACCGCACTGAGTCAATGCGGTCTTAGCCTCTCTGGTCTCAACACTCTGTCTGATTTTGGATTTTTTTTTTTTTTTTTTTTCCAAAATCAGACTTGACACCAGAGAGGCTGAATACCGCACTGAGTCAATGCGGTCTTAGCCTCTCTGGTCTCAACACTCTGTCTGATTTTTGATTTTTTTTTTTTTTTTTTTCCAAAATCAGACTTGACACCAGAGAGGCTGAATACCGCACTGAGTCAATGCGGTCTTAGCCTCTCTGGTGTCAACACTCTGTCTGATTTTGGATTTTTTTTTTTTTTTTTCCAAAATCAGACTTGACACCAGAGAGGCTGAATACCGCACTGAGTCAATGCGGTCTTAGCCTCTCTGGTCTCAACACTCTGTCTGATTTTGGATTTTTTTTTTTTTTTCCAAAATCAGACTTGACACCAGAGAGGCTGAATACCGCACTGAGTCAATGCGGTCTTAGCCTCTCTGGTCTCAACACTCTGTCTGATTTTTGATTTTTGATTTTTTTTTTTTCCAAAATCAGACTTGACACCAGAGAGGCTGAATACCGCACTGAGTCAATGCGGTCTTAGCCTCTCTGGTCTCAACACTCTGTCTGATTTTTGATTTTTTTTTTTTTTTTTTCCAAAATCAGACTTGACACCAGAGAGGCTGAATACCGCACTGAGTCAATGCGGTCTTAGCCTCTCTGGTCTCAACACTCTGTCTGATTTTTGATTTTTTTTTTTTTTTTTTCCCAAAATCAGACTTGACACCAGAGAGGCTGAATACCGCACTGAGTCAATGCGGTCTTAGCCTCTCTGGTCTCAACACTCTGTCTGATTTTGGATTTTTTTTTTTTTTTTTCAAAAATCAGACTTGACACCAGAGAGGCTGAATACCGCACTGAGTCAATGCGGTCTTAGCCTCTCTGGTCTCAACACTCTTGTCTGATTTTGGATTTTTTTTTTTTTTTTTTCCAAAATCAGACGACACCAGAGAGGCTGAATACCGCACTGAGTCAATGCGGTCTTAGCCTCTCTGGTGTCAACACTCTGTCTGATTTTGGATTTTTTTTTTTTTTTTTCCAAAATCAGACTTGACACCAGAAAGGCTGAATACCGCACTGAGTCAATGCGGTCTTAGCCTCTCTGGTGTCAACACTCTGTCTGATTTTGGATTTTTTTTTTTTTTTCCAAAATCAGACTTGACACCAGAGAGGCTGAATACCGCACTGAGTCAATGCGGTCTTAGCCTCTCTGGTCTCAACACTCTGTCTGATTTTGGATTTTTTTTTTTTTTTTCCAAAATCAGACTTGACACCAGAGAGGCTGAATACCGCACTGAGTCAATGCGGTCTTAGGGACCACAATGGAAATAAGCCTTCGGGCTTTGTTGTGTTTTTATCCTCGGTGATATGTTGTCTTATGTCCTGTTTTTTATCACCAAATAAAGTCAATCAATCAATCAATCAACACTCTGTCTGATTTTGGATTTTTTTTTTTTTTTTCCAAAATCAGACTTGACACCAGAGAGGCTGAATACCACACTGAGTCAATGCGGTCTTAGCCTCTCTGGTCTCAACACTCTGTCTGATTTTGGATTTTTTTTTTTTTTTTTTTTTAAATCAGACTTGACACCAGAGAGGCTGAATACCGCACTGAGTCAATGCGGTCTTAGCCTCTCTGGTGTCAACACTCTGTCTGATTTTGGATTATTATTTATTTTTTTCCAAAATCAGACTTGACACCAGAGAGGCTGAATACCGCACTGAGTCAATGCGGTCTTAGCCTCTCTGGTCTCAACACTCTGTCTGATTTTGGATTTTTTTTTTTTTTTTTCCAAAATCAGACTTGACACCAGAGAGGCTGAATACCGCACTGAGTCAATGCGGTCTTAGCCTCTCTGGTCTCAACACTCTGTCTGATTTTGGATTTTTTTTTTTTTTTTTTTCCCAAAATCAGACTTGACACCAGAGAGGCTGAATACCGCACTGAGTCAATGCGGTCTTAGCCTCTCTGGTCTCAACACTCTGTCTGATTTTGGATTTTTTTTTTTTTTTTTCCAAAATCAGACTTGACACCAGAGAGGCTGAATACCACACTGAGTCAATGCGGTCTTAGCCTCTCTGGTGTCAACACTCTGTCTGATTTTGGATTTTTTTTTTTTTTTCCAAAATCAGACTTGACACCAGAGAGGCTGAATACCGCACTGAGTCAATGCGTTCTTAGCCTCTCTGGTCTCAACACTCTGTCTGATTTTGGATTTTTTTTTTTTTT
Source organism: Poromitra crassiceps (assembly GCF_964638095.1). Lineage (NCBI taxonomy): Eukaryota > Metazoa > Chordata > Actinopteri > Beryciformes > Melamphaidae > Poromitra > Poromitra crassiceps. The sequence continues at coordinate 106,770 of NW_028152194.1, forward strand.
TTTCAAAAATCAGACTTGACACCAGAGAGGCTGAATACCGCACTGAGTCAATGCGGTCTTAGCCTCTCTGGTGTCAACACTCTGTCTGATTTTGGATTTTTTTTTTTTTTTTTCCAAAATCAGACTTGACACCAGAGAGGCTGAATACCGCACTGAGTCAATGCGGTCTTAGCCTCTCTGGTGTCAACACTCTGTCTGATTTTTGATTTTTTTTTTTTTTTTCCAAAATCAGACTTGACACCAGAGAGGCTGAATACTGCACTGAGTCAATGCGGTCTTAGCCTCTCTGGTCTCAACACTCTGTCTGATTTTGGATTTTTTTTTTTTTTTCCCAAAATCAGACTTGACACCAGAGAGGCTGAATACCGCACTGAGTCAATGCGGTCTTAGCCTCTCTGGTGTCAACACTCTGTCTGATTTTGGATTATTATTTATTTTTTTCCAAAATCAGACTTGACACCAGAGAGGCTGAATACCGCACTGAGTCAATGCGGTCTTAGCCTCTCTGGTGTCAACACTCTGTCTGATTTTGGATTTTTTTTTTTTTTTTTTTCCAAAATCAGACTTGACACCAGAGAGGCTGAATACCGCACTGAGTCAATGCGGTCTTAGCCTCTCTGGTGTCAACACTCTGTCTGATTTTGGATTATTATTTATTTTTTTCCAAAATCAGACTTGACACCAGAGAGGCTGAATACCGCACTGAGTCAATGCGGTCTTAGCCTCTCTGGTGTCAACACTCTGTCTGATTTTGGATTTTTTTTTTTTTTTCCAAAATCAGACTTGACACCAGAGAGGCTGAATACCGCACTGAGTCAATGCGGTCTTAGCCTCTCTGGTCTCAACACTCTTGTCTGATTTTGGATTTTTTTTTTTTTTTTTTTCCAAAATCAGACTTGACACCAGAGAGGCTGAATACCGCACTGAGTCAATGCGGTCTTAGCCTCTCTGGTGTCAACACTCTGTCTGATTTTGGATTTTTTTTTTTTTTTTCCAAAATCAGACTTGACACCAGAGAGGCTGAATACCGCACTGAGTCAATGCAGTCTTAGCCTCTCTGGTGTCAACACTCTGTCTGATTTTGGATTTTTTTTTTTTTTTCCAAAATCAGACTTGACACCAGAGAGGCTGAATACCGCACTGAGTCAATGCGGTCTTAGCCTCTCTGGTCTCAACACTCTGTCTGATTTTTGATTTTTGATTTTTTTTTTTCCAAAATCAGACTTGACACCAGAGAGGCTGAATACCGCACTGAGTCAATGCGGTCTTAGCCTCTCTGGTGTCAACACTCTGTCTGATTTTGGATTTTTTTTTTTTTTTTTCCAAAATCAAACTTGACACCAGAGAGGCTGAATACCGCACTGAGTCAATGCGGTCTTAGCCTCTCTGGTCTCAACACTGTCTGATTTTGGATTTTTTTTTTTTTTTTCCAAAATCAGACTTGACACCAGAGAGGCTGAATACCGCACTGAGTCAATGCGGTGTTAGCCTCTCTGGTCTCAACACTCTGTCTGATTTTGGATTTTTTTTTTTTTTTTTCAAAAATCAGACTTGACACCAGAGAGGCTGAATACCGCACTGAGTCAATGCGGTCTTAGCCTCTCTGGTCTCAACACTCTGTCTGATTTTGGATTTTTTTTTTTTTTTTCAAAAATCAGACTTGACACCAGAGAGGCTGAATACCGCACTGAGTCAATGCGGTCTTAGCCTCTCTGGTCTCAACACTCTGTCTGATTTTTGATTTTTTTTTTTTTTTTTTCCAAAATCAGACTTGACACCAGAGAGGCTGAATACCGCACTGAGTCAATGCGGTCTTAGCCTCTCTGGTCTCAACACTCTGTCTGATTTTTGATTTTTTTTTTTTTTTTTTTCCAAAATCAGACTTGACACCAGAGAGGCTGAATACCGCACTGAGTCAATGCGGTCTTAGCCTCTCTGGTCTCAACACTCTGTCTGATTTTGGATTTTTTTTTTTTTTTTTCAAAAATCAGACTTGACACCAGAGAGGCTGAATACCGCACTGAGTCAATGCGGTCTTAGCCTCTCTGGTCTCAACACTCTTGTCTGATTTTGGATTTTTTTTTTTTTTTTTTCCAAAATCAGACGACACCAGAGAGGCTGAATACCGCACTGAGTCAATGCGGTCTTAGCCTCTCTGGTGTCAACACTCTGTCTGATTTTGGATTTTTTTTTTTTTTTTTCCAAAATCAGACTTGACACCAGAAAGGCTGAATACCGCACTGAGTCAATGCGGTCTTAGCCTCTCTGGTGTCAACACTCTGTCTGATTTTGGATTTTTTTTTTTTTTTCCAAAATCAGACTTGACACCAGAGAGGCTGAATACCGCACTGAGTCAATGCGGTCTTAGCCTCTCTGGTCTCAACACTCTGTCTGATTTTGGATTTTTTTTTTTTTTTTCCAAAATCAGACTTGACACCAGAGAGGCTGAATACCGCACTGAGTCAATGCGGTCTTAGGGACCACAATGGAAATAAGCCTTCGGGCTTTGTTGTGTTTTTATCCTCGGTGATATGTTGTCTTATGTCCTGTTTTTTATCACCAAATAAAGTCAATCAATCAATCAATCAACACTCTGTCTGATTTTGGATTTTTTTTTTTTTTTTCCAAAATCAGACTTGACACCAGAGAGGCTGAATACCACACTGAGTCAATGCGGTCTTAGCCTCTCTGGTCTCAACACTCTGTCTGATTTTGGATTTTTTTTTTTTTTTTTTTTTAAATCAGACTTGACACCAGAGAGGCTGAATACCGCACTGAGTCAATGCGGTCTTAGCCTCTCTGGTGTCAACACTCTGTCTGATTTTGGATTATTATTTATTTTTTTCCAAAATCAGACTTGACACCAGAGAGGCTGAATACCGCACTGAGTCAATGCGGTCTTAGCCTCTCTGGTCTCAACACTCTGTCTGATTTTGGATTTTTTTTTTTTTTTTTCCAAAATCAGACTTGACACCAGAGAGGCTGAATACCGCACTGAGTCAATGCGGTCTTAGCCTCTCTGGTCTCAACACTCTGTCTGATTTTGGATTTTTTTTTTTTTTTTTTTTCCAAAATCAGACTTGACACCAGAGAGGCTGAATACCGCACTGAGTCAATGCGGTCTTAGCCTCTCTGGTCTCAACACTCTGTCTGATTTTTGATTTTTTTTTTTTTTTTTTTCCAAAATCAGACTTGACACCAGAGAGGCTGAATACCGCACTGAGTCAATGCGGTCTTAGCCTCTCTGGTGTCAACACTCTGTCTGATTTTGGATTTTTTTTTTTTTTTTTCCAAAATCAGACTTGACACCAGAGAGGCTGAATACCGCACTGAGTCAATGCGGTCTTAGCCTCTCTGGTCTCAACACTCTGTCTGATTTTGGATTTTTTTTTTTTTTTCCAAAATCAGACTTGACACCAGAGAGGCTGAATACCGCACTGAGTCAATGCGGTCTTAGCCTCTCTGGTCTCAACACTCTGTCTGATTTTTGATTTTTGATTTTTTTTTTTTCCAAAATCAGACTTGACACCAGAGAGGCTGAATACCGCACTGAGTCAATGCGGTCTTAGGGACCACAATGGAAATAAGCCTTCGGGCTTTGTTGTGTTTTTATCCTCGGTGATATGTTGTCTTATGTCCTGTTTTTTATCACCAAATAAAGTCAATCAATCAATCAATCAACACTCTGTCTGATTTTGGATTTTTTTTTTTTTTTTCCAAAATCAGACTTGACACCAGAGAGGCTGAATACCACACTGAGTCAATGCGGTCTTAGCCTCTCTGGTCTCAACACTCTGTCTGATTTTGGATTTTTTTTTTTTTTTTTTTTTAAATCAGACTTGACACCAGAGAGGCTGAATACCGCACTGAGTCAATGCGGTCTTAGCCTCTCTGGTGTCAACACTCTGTCTGATTTTGGATTATTATTTATTTTTTTCCAAAATCAGACTTGACACCAGAGAGGCTGAATACCGCACTGAGTCAATGCGGTCTTAGCCTCTCTGGTCTCAACACTCTGTCTGATTTTGGATTTTTTTTTTTTTTTTTCCAAAATCAGACTTGACACCAGAGAGGCTGAATACCGCACTGAGTCAATGCGGTCTTAGCCTCTCTGGTCTCAACACTCTGTCTGATTTTGGATTTTTTTTTTTTTTTTTTTTCCAAAATCAGACTTGACACCAGAGAGGCTGAATACCGCACTGAGTCAATGCGGTCTTAGCCTCTCTGGTCTCAACACTCTGTCTGATTTTTGATTTTTTTTTTTTTTTTTTTCCAAAATCAGACTTGACACCAGAGAGGCTGAATACCGCACTGAGTCAATGCGGTCTTAGCCTCTCTGGTGTCAACACTCTGTCTGATTTTGGATTTTTTTTTTTTTTTTTCCAAAATCAGACTTGACACCAGAGAGGCTGAATACCGCACTGAGTCAATGCGGTCTTAGCCTCTCTGGTCTCAACACTCTGTCTGATTTTGGATTTTTTTTTTTTTTTCCAAAATCAGACTTGACACCAGAGAGGCTGAATACCGCACTGAGTCAATGCGGTCTTAGCCTCTCTGGTCTCAACACTCTGTCTGATTTTTGATTTTTGATTTTTTTTTTTTCCAAAATCAGACTTGACACCAGAGAGGCTGAATACCGCACTGAGTCAATGCGGTCTTAGCCTCTCTGGTCTCAACACTCTGTCTGATTTTTGATTTTTTTTTTTTTTTTTTCCAAAATCAGACTTGACACCAGAGAGGCTGAATACCGCACTGAGTCAATGCGGTCTTAGCCTCTCTGGTCTCAACACTCTGTCTGATTTTTGATTTTTTTTTTTTTTTTTTCCCAAAATCAGACTTGACACCAGAGAGGCTGAATACCGCACTGAGTCAATGCGGTCTTAGCCTCTCTGGTCTCAACACTCTGTCTGATTTTGGATTTTTTTTTTTTTTTTTCAAAAATCAGACTTGACACCAGAGAGGCTGAATACCGCACTGAGTCAATGCGGTCTTAGCCTCTCTGGTCTCAACACTCTTGTCTGATTTTGGATTTTTTTTTTTTTTTTTTCCAAAATCAGACGACACCAGAGAGGCTGAATACCGCACTGAGTCAATGCGGTCTTAGCCTCTCTGGTGTCAACACTCTGTCTGATTTTGGATTTTTTTTTTTTTTTTTCCCAAAATCAGACTTGACACCAGAAAGGCTGAATACCGCACTGAGTCAATGCGGTCTTAGCCTCTCTGGTGTCAACACTCTGTCTGATTTTGGATTTTTTTTTTTTTTTCCAAAATCAGACTTGACACCAGAGAGGCTGAATACCGCACTGAGTCAATGCGGTCTTAGCCTCTCTGGTCTCAACACTCTGTCTGATTTTGGATTTTTTTTTTTTTTTTCCAAAATCAGACTTGACACCAGAGAGGCTGAATACCGCACTGAGTCAATGCGGTCTTAGGGACCACAATGGAAATAAGCCTTCGGGCTTTGTTGTGTTTTTATCCTCGGTGATATGTTGTCTTATGTCCTGTTTTTTATCACCAAATAAAGTCAATCAATCAATCAATCAACACTCTGTCTGATTTTGGATTTTTTTTTTTTTTTTCCAAAATCAGACTTGACACCAGAGAGGCTGAATACCACACTGAGTCAATGCGGTCTTAGCCTCTCTGGTCTCAACACTCTGTCTGATTTTGGATTTTTTTTTTTTTTTTTTTTTAAATCAGACTTGACACCAGAGAGGCTGAATACCGCACTGAGTCAATGCGGTCTTAGCCTCTCTGGTGTCAACACTCTGTCTGATTTTGGATTATTATTTATTTTTTTCCAAAATCAGACTTGACACCAGAGAGGCTGAATACCGCACTGAGTCAATGCGGTCTTAGCCTCTCTGGTCTCAACACTCTGTCTGATTTTGGATTTTTTTTTTTTTTTTTCCAAAATCAGACTTGACACCAGAGAGGCTGAATACCGCACTGAGTCAATGCGGTCTTAGCCTCTCTGGTCTCAACACTCTGTCTGATTTTGGATTTTTTTTTTTTTTTTTTTCCCAAAATCAGACTTGACACCAGAGAGGCTGAATACCGCACTGAGTCAATGCGGTCTTAGCCTCTCTGGTCTCAACACTCTGTCTGATTTTGGATTTTTTTTTTTTTTTTTCCAAAATCAGACTTGACACCAGAGAGGCTGAATACCACACTGAGTCAATGCGGTCTTAGCCTCTCTGGTGTCAACACTCTGTCTGATTTTGGATTTTTTTTTTTTTTTCCAAAATCAGACTTGACACCAGAGAGGCTGAATACCGCACTGAGTCAATGCGTTCTTAGCCTCTCTGGTCTCAACACTCTGTCTGATTTTGGATTTTTTTTTTTTTTTTTCAAAAATCAGACTTGACACCAGAGAGGCTGAATACCGCACTGAGTCAATGCGGTCTTAGCCTCTCTGGTGTCAACACTCTGTCTGATTTTGGATTTTTTTTTTTTTTTTTCCAAAATCAGACTTGACACCAGAGAGGCTGAATACCGCACTGAGTCAATGCGGTCTTAGCCTCTCTGGTGTCAACACTCTGTCTGATTTTTGATTTTTTTTTTTTTTTTCCAAAATCAGACTTGACACCAGAGAGGCTGAATACTGCACTGAGTCAATGCGGTCTTAGCCTCTCTGGTCTCAACACTCTGTCTGATTTTGGATTTTTTTTTTTTTTCCCAAAATCAGACTTGACACCAGAGAGGCTGAATACCGCACTGAGTCAATGCGGTCTTAGCCTCTCTGGTGTCAACACTCTGTCTGATTTTGGATTATTATTTATTTTTTTCCAAAATCAGACTTGACACCAGAGAGGCTGAATACCGCACTGAGTCAATGCGGTCTTAGCCTCTCTGGTGTCAACACTCTGTCTGATTTTGGATTTTTTTTTTTTTTTTTTTCCAAAATCAGACTTGACACCAGAGAGGCTGAATACCGCACTGAGTCAATGCGGTCTTAGCCTCTCTGGTGTCAACACTCTGTCTGATTTTGGATTATTATTTATTTTTTTCCAAAATCAGACTTGACACCAGAGAGGCTGAATACCGCACTGAGTCAATGCGGTCTTAGCCTCTCTGGTGTCAACACTCTGTCTGATTTTGGATTTTTTTTTTTTTTTCCAAAATCAGACTTGACACCAGAGAGGCTGAATACCGCACTGAGTCAATGCGGTCTTAGCCTCTCTGGTCTCAACACTCTTGTCTGATTTTGGATTTTTTTTTTTTTTTTTTTCCAAAATCAGACTTGACACCAGAGAGGCTGAATACCGCACTGAGTCAATGCGGTCTTAGCCTCTCTGGTGTCAACACTCTGTCTGATTTTGGATTTTTTTTTTTTTTTCCAAAATCAGACTTGACACCAGAGAGGCTGAATACCGCACTGAGTCAATGCAGTCTTAGCCTCTCTGGTGTCAACACTCTGTCTGATTTTGGATTTTTTTTTTTTTTTCCAAAATCAGACTTGACACCAGAGAGGCTGAATACCGCACTGAGTCAATGCGGTCTTAGCCTCTCTGGTCTCAACACTCTGTCTGATTTTTGATTTTTGATTTTTTTTTTTCCAAAATCAGACTTGACACCAGAGAGGCTGAATACCGCACTGAGTCAATGCGGTCTTAGCCTCTCTGGTGTCAACACTCTGTCTGATTTTGGATTTTTTTTTTTTTTTTCCCAAAATCAAACTTGACACCAGAGAGGCTGAATACCGCACTGAGTCAATGCGGTCTTAGCCTCTCTGGTCTCAACACTGTCTGATTTTGGATTTTTTTTTTTTTTTCCAAAATCAGACTTGACACCAGAGAGGCTGAATACCGCACTGAGTCAATGCGGTCTTAGCCTCTCTGGTCTCAACACTCTGTCTGATTTTGGATTTTTTTTTTTTTTTTTCCAAAATCAGACTTGACACCAGAGAGGCTGAATACCGCACTGAGTCAATGCGGTCATAGCCTCTCTGGTGTCAACACTCTGTCTGATTTTGGATTTTTTATTTTTTTTTCCAAAATCAGACTTGACACCAGAGAGGCTGAATACCGCACTGAGTCAATGCGGTCATAGCCTCTCTGGTGTCAACACTCTGTCTGATTTGGGATTTTTTTTTTTTTTTTTCCAAAATCAGACTTGACACCAGAGAGGCTGAATACCGCACTGAGTCAATGCGGTCTTAGCCTCTCTGGTCTCAACACTCTGTCTGATTTTGGATTTTTTTTTTTTTTTCCAAAATCAGACTTGACACCAGAGAGGCTGAATACCGCACTGAGTCAATGCGGTCTTAGCCTCTCTGGTGTCAACACTCTGTCTGATTTTGGATTTTTTTTTTTTTTTTTCCAAAATCAGACTTGACACCAGAGAGGCTGAATACCGCACTGAGTCAATGCGGTCTTAGCCTCTCTGGTCTCAACACTCTGTCTGATTTTGGATTTTTTTTTTTTTTTCCAAAATCAGACTTGACACCAGAGAGGCTGAATACCGCACTGAGTCAATGCGGTCTTAGCCTCTCTGGTCTCAACACTCTGTCTGATTTTTGATTTTTTTTTTTTTTTTTTTCCAAAATCAGACTTGACACCAGAGAGGCTGAATACCGCACTGAGTCAATGCGGTCTTAGCCTCTCTGGTCTCAACACTCTGTCTGATTTTTGATTTTTTTTTTTTTTTTTTCCAAAATCAGACTTGACACCAGAGAGGCTGAATACCGCACTGAGTCAATGCGGTCTTAGCCTCTCTGGTCTCAACACTCTGTCTGATTTTTGATTTTTGATTTTTTTTTTTTCCAAAATCAGACTTGACACCAGAGAGGCTGAATACTGCACTGAGTCAATGCGGTCTTAGCCTCTCTGGTCTCAACACTCTGTCTGATTTTGGATTTTTTTTTTTTTTTTTCAAAAATCAGACTTGACACCAGAGAGGCTGAATACCGCACTGAGTCAATGCGGTCTTAGCCTCTCTGGTCTCAACACTCTTGTCTGATTTTGGATTTTTTTTTTTTTTTTTTCCAAAATCAGACGACACCAGAGAGGCTGAATACCGCACTGAGTCAATGCGGTCTTAGCCTCTCTGGTGTCAACACTCTGTCTGATTTTGGATTTTTTTTTTTTTTTTTCCAAAATCAGACTTGACACCAGAAAGGCTGAATACCGCACTGAGTCAATGCGGTCTTAGCCTCTCTGGTCTCAACACTCTGTCTGATTTTGGATTTTTTTTTTTTTTTTCCAAAATCAGACTTGACACCAGAGAGGCTGAATACCGCACTGAGTCAATGCGGTCTTAGGGACCACAATGGAAATAAGCCTTCGGGCTTTGTTGTGTTTTTATCCTCGGTGATATGTTGTCTTATGTCCTGTTTTTTATCACCAAATAAAGTCAATCAATCAATCAATCAATCAACACTCTGTCTGATTTTGGATTTTTTTTTTTTTTTTCCAAAATCAGACTTGACACCAGAGAGGCTGAATACCACACTGAGTCAATGCGGTCTTAGCCTCTCTGGTCTCAACACTCTGTCTGATTTTGGATTTTTTTTTTTTTTTTTTTTTAAATCAGACTTGACACCAGAGAGGCTGAATACCGCACTGAGTCAATGCGGTCTTAGCCTCTCTGGTGTCAACACTCTGTCTGATTTTGGATTATTATTTATTTTTTTCCAAAATCAGACTTGACACCAGAGAGGCTGAATACCGCACTGAGTCAATGCGGTCTTAGCCTCTCTGGTCTCAACACTCTGTCTGATTTTGGATTTTTTTTTTTTTTTTTCCAAAATCAGACTTGACACCAGAGAGGCTGAATACCGCACTGAGTCAATGCGGTCTTAGCCTCTCTGGTCTCAACACTCTGTCTGATTTTGGATTTTTTTTTTTTTTTTTTTTCCAAAATCAGACTTGACACCAGAGAGGCTGAATACCGCACTGAGTCAATGCGGTCTTAGCCTCTCTGGTCTCAACACTCTGTCTGATTTTGGATTTTTTTTTTTTTTTTTCCAAAATCAGACTTGACACCAGAGAGGCTGAATACCACACTGAGTCAATGCGGTCTTAGCCTCTCTGGTGTCAACACTCTGTCTGATTTTGGATTTTTTTTTTTTTTTTCCAAAATCAGACTTGACACCAGAGAGGCTGAATACCGCACTGAGTCAATGCGTTCTTAGCCTCTCTGGTCTCAACACTCTGTCTGATTTTGGATTTTTTTTTTTTTTTTTCAAAAATCAGACTTGACACCAGAGAGGCTGAATACCGCACTGAGTCAATGCGGTCTTAGCCTCTCTGGTGTCAACACTCTGTCTGATTTTGGATTTTTTTTTTTTTTTTTCCAAAATCAGACTTGACACCAGAGAGGCTGAATACCGCACTGAGTCAATGCGGTCTTAGCCTCTCTGGTGTCAACACTCTGTCTGATTTTTGATTTTTTTTTTTTTTTTCCAAAATCAGACTTGACACCAGAGAGGCTGAATACTGCACTGAGTCAATGCGGTCTTAGCCTCTCTGGTCTCAACACTCTGTCTGATTTTGGATTTTTTTTTTTTTTCCCAAAATCAGACTTGACACCAGAGAGGCTGAATACCGGACTGAGTCAATGCGGTCTTAGCCTCTCTGGTGTCAACACTCTGTCTGATTTTGGATTATTATTTATTTTTTTCCAAAATCAGACTTGACACCAGAGAGGCTGAATACCGCACTGAGTCAATGCGGTCTTAGCCTCTCTGGTGTCAACACTCTGTCTGATTTTGGATTTTGTATTTTTTTTTTCCAAAATCAGACTTGACACCAGAGAGGCTGAATACCGCACTGAGTCAATGCGGTCTTAGCCTCTCTGGTGTCAACACTCTGTCTGATTTTGGATTATTATTTATTTTTTTCCAAAATCAGACTTGACACCAGAGAGGCTGAATACCGCACTGAGTCAATGCGGTCTTAGCCTCTCTGGTGTCAACACTCTGTCTGATTTGGGATTTTTTTTTTTTTTTCCAAAATCAGACTTGACACCAGAGAGGCTGAATACCGCACTGAGTCAATGCGGTCTTAGCCTCTCTGGTCTCAACACTCTTGTCTGATTTTGGATTTTTTTTTTTTTTTTTTTTCCAAAATCAGACTTGACACCAGAGAGGCTGAATACCGCACTGAGTCAATGCGGTCTTAGCCTCTCTGGTGTCAACACTCTGTCTGATTTTGGATTTTTTTTTTTTTTTCCAAAATCAGACTTGACACCAGAGAGGCTGAATACAGCACTGAGTCAATGCAGTCTTAGCCTCTCTGGTGTCAACACTCTGTCTGATTTTGGATTTTTTTTTTTTTTTCCAAAATCAGACTTGACACCAGAGAGGCTGAATACCGCACTGAGTCAATGCGGTCTTAGCCTCTCTGGTCTCAACACTCTGTCTGATTTTTGATTTTTGATTTTTTTTTTTCCAAAATCAGACTTGACACCAGAGAGGCTGAATACCGCACTGAGTCAATGCGGTCTTAGCCTCTCTGGTGTCAACACTCTGTCTGATTTTGGATTTTTTTTTTTTTTTTTCCAAAATCAAACTTGACACCAGAGAGGCTGAATACCGCACTGAGTCAATGCGGTCTTAGCCTCTCTGGTCTCAACACTGTCTGATTTTGGATTTTTTTTTTTTTTCCCAAAATCAGACTTGACACCAGAGAGGCTGAATACCGCACTGAGTCAATGCGGTCTTAGCCTCTCTGGTCTCAACACTCTGTCTGATTTTGGATTTTTTTTTTTTTTTTTCCAAAATCAGACTTGACACCAGAGAGGCTGAATACCGCACTGAGTCAATGCGGTCATAGCCTCTCTGGTGTCAACACTCTGTCTGATTTTGGATTTTTTATTTTTTTTTCCAAAATCAGACTTGACACCAGAGAGGCTGAATACCGCACTGAGTCAATGCGGTCATAGCCTCTCTGGTGTCAACACTCTGTCTGATTTTGGATTTTTTTTTTTTTTTCCAAAATCAGACTTGACACCAGAGAGGCTGAATACCGCACTGAGTCAATGCGGTAATAGCCTCTCTGGTCTCAACACTCTGTCTGATTTTGGATTTTTTTTTTTTTTTTTTCAAAAATCAGACTTGACACCAGAGAGGCTGAATACCGCACTGAGTCAATGCAGTCTTAGCCTCTCTGGTCTCAACACTCTGTCTGATTTTGGATTTTTTTTTTTTTTTTTCAAAATCAGACTTGACACCAGAGAGGCTGAATACCGCACTGAGTCAATGCGGTCTTAGCCTCTCTGGTCTCAACACTCTTGTCTGATTTTGGATTTTTTTTTTTTTTTTTTTCCAAAATCAGACTTGACACCAGAGAGGCTGAATACCGCACTGAGTCAATGCGGTCTTAGCCTCTCTGGTCTCAACACTCTTGTCTGATTTTGGATTTTTTTTTTTTTTTTTTTCCAAAATCAGACTTGACACCAGAGAGGCTGAATACCGCACTGAGTCAATGCGGTCTTAGCCTCTCTGGTGTCAACACTCTGTCTGATTTTGGATTTTTTTTTTTTTTTTCCAAAATCAGACTTGACACCAGAGAGGCTGAATACCACACTGAGTCAATGCGGTCTTAGCCTCTCTGGTCTCAACACTCTGTCTGATTTTGGATTTTTTTTTTTTTTTTTTTTTAAATCAGACTTGACACCAGAGAGGCTGAATACCGCACTGAGTCAATGCGGTCTTAGCCTCTCTGGTGTCAACACTCTGTCTGATTTTGGATTATTATTTATTTTTTTCCAAAATCAGACTTGACACCAGAGAGGCTGAATACCGCACTGAGTCAATGCGGTCTTAGCCTCTCTGGTCTCAACACTCTGTCTGATTTTGGATTTTTTTTTTTTTTTTTCCAAAATCAGACTTGACACCAGAGAGGCTGAATACCGCACTGAGTCAATGCGGTCTTAGCCTCTCTGGTCTCAACACTCTGTCTGATTTTGGATTTTTTTTTTTTTTTTTTTTTCCAAAATCAGACTTGACACCAGAGAGGCTGAATACCGCACTGAGTCAATGCGGTCTTAGCCTCTCTGGTCTCAACACTCTGTCTGATTTTGGATTTTTTTTTTTTTTTTTCCAAAATCAGACTTGACACCAGAGAGGCTGAATACCACACTGAGTCAATGCGGTCTTAGCCTCTCTGGTGTCAACACTCTGTCTGATTTTGGATTTTTTTTTTTTTTTTCCAAAATCAGACTTGACACCAGAGAGGCTGAATACCGCACTGAGTCAATGCGTTCTTAGCCTCTCTGGTCTCAACACTCTGTCTGATTTTGGATTTTTTTTTTTTTTTTTCAAAAATCAGACTTGACACCAGAGAGGCTGAATACCGCACTGAGTCAATGCGGTCTTAGCCTCTCTGGTGTCAACACTCTGTCTGATTTTTGATTTTTTTTTTTTTTTTCCAAAATCAGACTTGACACCAGAGAGGCTGAATACTGCACTGAGTCAATGCGGTCTTAGCCTCTCTGGTCTCAACACTCTGTCTGATTTTGGATTTTTTTTTTTTTTCCCAAAATCAGACTTGACACCAGAGAGGCTGAATACCGCACTGAGTCAATGCGGTCTTAGCCTCTCTGGTGTCAACACTCTGTCTGATTTTGGATTATTATTTATTTTTTTCCAAAATCAGACTTGACACCAGAGAGGCTGAATACCGCACTGAGTCAATGCGGTCTTAGCCTCTCTGGTGTCAACACTCTGTCTGATTTTGGATTTTTTTTTTTTTTTTTTCCAAAATCAGACTTGACACCAGAGAGGCTGAATACCGCACTGAGTCAATGCGGTCTTAGCCTCTCTGGTGTCAACACTCTGTCTGATTTTGGATTATTATTTATTTTTTTCCAAAATCAGACTTGACACCAGAGAGGCTGAATACCGCACTGAGTCAATGCGGTCTTAGCCTCTCTGGTGTCAACACTCTGTCTGATTTTGGATTTTTTTTTTTTTTTCCAAAATCAGACTTGACACCAGAGAGGCTGAATACCGCACTGAGTCAATGCGGTCTTAGCCTCTCTGGTCTCAACACTCTTGTCTGATTTTGGATTTTTTTTTTTTTTTTTTTCCAAAATCAGACTTGACACCAGAGAGGCTGAATACCGCACTGAGTCAATGCGGTCTTAGCCTCTCTGGTGTCAACACTCTGTCTGATTTTGGATTTTTTTTTTTTTTTTCCAAAATCAGACTTGACACCAGAGAGGCTGAATACCGCACTGAGTCAATGCAGTCTTAGCCTCTCTGGTGTCAACACTCTGTCTGATTTTGGATTTTTTTTTTTTTTTCCAAAATCAGACTTGACACCAGAGAGGCTGAATACCGCACTGAGTCAATGCGGTCTTAGCCTCTCTGGTCTCAACACTCTGTCTGATTTTGGATTTTTGATTTTTTTTTTTCCAAAATCAGACTTGACACCAGAGAGGCTGAATACCGCACTGAGTCAATGCGGTCTTAGCCTCTCTGGTGTCAACACTCTGTCTGATTTTGGATTTTTTTTTTTTTTTTTCCAAAATCAAACTTGACACCAGAGAGGCTGAATACCGCACTGAGTCAATGCGGTCTTAGCCTCTCTGGTCTCAACACTCTGTCTGATTTTGGATTTTTTTTTTTTTTTTTCCAAAATCAGACTTGACACCAGAGAGGCTGAATACCGCACTGAGTCAATGCGGTCATAGCCTCTCTGGTGTCAACACTCTGTCTGATTTTGGATTTTTTATTTTTTTTTCCAAAATCAGACTTGACACCAGAGAGGCTGAATACCGCACTGAGTCAATGCGGTCATAGCCTCTCTGGTGTCAACACTCTGTCTGATTTTGGATTTTTTTTTTTTTTTTTCCAAAATCAGACTTGACACCAGAGAGGCTGAATACCGCACTGAGTCAATGCGGTCTTAGCCTCTCTGGTCTCAACACTCTGTCTGATTTTGGATTTTTTTTTTTTTTTCCAAAATCAGACTTGACACCAGAGAGGCTGAATACCGCACTGAGTCAATGCGGTCTTAGCCTCTCTGGTGTCAACACTCTGTCTGATTTTGGATTTTTTTTTTTTTTTTTCCAAAATCAGACTTGACACCAGAGAGGCTGAATACCGCACTGAGTCAATGCGGTCTTAGCCTCTCTGGTCTCAACACTCTGTCTGATTTTTGATTTTTTTTTTTTTTTTTTTCCAAAATCAGACTTGACACCAGAGAGGCTGAATACCGCACTGAGTCAATGCGGTCTTAGCCTCTCTGGTCTCAACACTCTGTCTGATTTTTGATTTTTTTTTTTTTTTTTTCCAAAATCAGACTTGACACCAGAGAGGCTGAATACCGCACTGAGTCAATGCGGTCTTAGCCTCTCTGGTCTCAACACTCTGTCTGATTTTTGATTTTTTTTTTTTTTTTTTTCCAAAATCAGACTTGACACCAGAGAGGCTGAATACTGCACTGAGTCAATGCGGTCTTAGCCTCTCTGGTCTCAACACTCTGTCTGATTTTGGATTTTTTTTTTTTTTTTTCAAAAATCAGACTTGACACCAGAGAGGCTGAATACCGCACTGAGTCAATGCGGTCTTAGCCTCTCTGGTCTCAACACTCTTGTCTGATTTTGGATTTTTTTTTTTTTTTTTTCCAAAATCAGACGACACCAGAGAGGCTGAATACCGCACTGAGTCAATGCGGTCTTAGCCTCTCTGGTGTCAACACTCTGTCTGATTTTGGATTTTTTTTTTTTTTTTTTCCAAAATCAGACTTGACACCAGAAAGGCTGAATACCGCACTGAGTCAATGCGGTCTTAGCCTCTCTGGTGTCAACACTCTGTCTGATTTTGGATTTTTTTTTTTTTTTCCAAAATCAGACTTGACACCAGAGAGGCTGAATACCGCACTGAGTCAATGCGGTCTTAGCCTCTCTGGTCTCAACACTCTGTCTGATTTTGGATTTTTTTTTTTTTTTTCCAAAATCAGACTTGACACCAGAGAGGCTGAATACCGCACTGAGTCAATGCGGTCTTAGGGACCACAATGGAAATAAGCCTTCGGGCTTTGTTGTGTTTTTATCCTCGGTGATATGTTGTCTTATGTCCTGTTTTTTATCACCAAATAAAGTCAATCAATCAATCAATCAATCAATCAACACTCTGTCTGATTTTGGATTTTTTTTTTTTTTTTCCAAAATCAGACTTGACACCAGAGAGGCTGAATACCACACTGAGTCAATGCGGTCTTAGCCTCTCTGGTCTCAACACTGTGTGATTTTGGATTTTTTTTTTTTTTTTTTTTTAAATCAGACTTGACACCAGAGAGGCTGAATACCGCACTGAGTCAATGCGGTCTTAGCCTCTCTGGTGTCAACACTCTGTCTGATTTTGGATTATTATTTATTTTTTTCCAAAATCAGACTTGACACCAGAGAGGCTGAATACCGCACTGAGTCAATGCGGTCTTAGCCTCTCTGGTCTCAACACTCTGTCTGATTTTGGATTTTTTTTTTTTTTTTTCCAAAATCAGACTTGACACCAGAGAGGCTGAATACCGCACTGAGTCAATGCGGTCTTAGCCTCTCTGGTCTCAACACTCTGTCTGATTTTGGATTTTTTTTTTTTTTTTTTTTCCAAAATCAGACTTGACACCAGAGAGGCTGAATACCGCACTGAGTCAATGCGGTCTTAGCCTCTCTGGTCTCAACACTCTGTCTGATTTTGGATTTTTTTTTTTTTTTTTCCAAAATCAGACTTGACACCAGAGAGGCTGAATACCACACTGAGTCAATGCGGTCTTAGCCTCTCTGGTGTCAACACTCTGTCTGATTTTGGATTTTTTTTTTTTTTTCCAAAATCAGACTTGACACCAGAGAGGCTGAATACCGCACTGAGTCAATGCGTTCTTAGCCTCTCTGGTCTCAACACTCTGTCTGATTTTGGATTTTTTTTTTTTTTTTTCAAAAATCAGACTTGACACCAGAGAGGCTGAATACCGCACTGAGTCAATGCGGTCTTAGCCTCTCTGGTGTCAACACTCTGTCTGATTTTGGATTTTTTTTTTTTTTTTTCCAAAATCAGACTTGACACCAGAGAGGCTGAATACCGCACTGAGTCAATGCGGTCTTAGCCTCTCTGGTGTCAACACTCTGTCTGATTTTTGATTTTTTTTTTTTTTTTCCAAAATCAGACTTGACACCAGAGAGGCTGAATACTGCACTGAGTCAATGCGGTCTTAGCCTCTCTGGTCTCAACACTCTGTCTGATTTTGGATTTTTTTTTTTTTTCCCAAAATCAGACTTGACACCAGAGAGGCTGAATACCGCACTGAGTCAATGCGGTCTTAGCCTCTCTGGTGTCAACACTCTGTCTGATTTTGGATTATTATTTATTTTTTTCCAAAATCAGACTTGACACCAGAGAGGCTGAATACCGCACTGAGTCAATGCGGTCTTAGCCTCTCTGGTGTCAACACTCTGTCTGATTTTGGATTTTTTTTTTTTTTTTTCCAAAATCAGACTTGACACCAGAGAGGCTGAATACCGCACTGAGTCAATGCGGTCTTAGCCTCTCTGGTGTCAACACTCTGTCTGATTTTGGATTATTATTTATTTTTTTCCAAAATCAGACTTGACACCAGAGAGGCTGAATACCGCACTGAGTCAATGCGGTCTTAGCCTCTCTGGTGTCAACACTCTGTCTGATTTTGGATTTTTTTTTTTTTTTCCAAAATCAGACTTGACACCAGAGAGGCTGAATACCGCACTGAGTCAATGCGGTCTTAGCCTCTCTGGTCTCAACACTCTTGTCTGATTTTGGATTTTTTTTTTTTTTTTTTTCCAAAATCAGACTTGACACCAGAGAGGCTGAATACCGCACTGAGTCAATGCGGTCTTAGCCTCTCTGGTGTCAACACTCTGTCTGATTTTGGATTTTTTTTTTTTTTTCCAAAATCAGACTTGACACCAGAGAGGCTGAATACCGCACTGAGTCAATGCAGTCTTAGCCTCTCTGGTGTCAACACTCTGTCTGATTTTGGATTTTTTTTTTTTTTTCCAAAATCAGACTTGACACCAGAGAGGCTGAATACCGCACTGAGTCAATGCGGTCTTAGCCTCTCTGGTCTCAACACTCTGTCTGATTTTTGATTTTTGATTTTTTTTTTTCCAAAATCAGACTTGACACCAGAGAGGCTGAATACCGCACTGAGTCAATGCGGTCTTAGCCTCTCTGGTGTCAACACTCTGTCTGATTTTGGATTTTTTTTTTTTTTTTTCCAAAATCAAACTTGACACCAGAGAGGCTGAATACCGCACTGAGTCAATGCGGTCTTAGCCTCTCTGGTCTCAACACTGTCTGATTTTGGATTTTTTTTTTTTTTTCCAAAATCAGACTTGACACCAGAGAGGCTGAATACCGCACTGAGTCAATGCGGTCTTAGCCTCTCTGGTGTCAACACTCTGTCTGATTTTGGATTTTTTTTTTTTTTTCCAAAATCAGACTTGACACCAGAGAGGCTGAATACCGCACTGAGTCAATGCAGTCTTAGCCTCTCTGGTGTCAACACTCTGTCTGATTTTGGATTTTTTTTTTTTTTTCCAAAATCAGACTTGACACCAGAGAGGCTGAATACCGCACTGAGTCAATGCGGTCTTAGCCTCTCTGGTCTCAACACTCTGTCTGATTTTTGATTTTTGATTTTTTTTTTTCCAAAATCAGACTTGACACCAGAGAGGCTGAATACCGCACTGAGTCAATGCGGTCTTAGCCTCTCTGGTGTCAACACTCTGTCTGATTTTGGATTTTTTTTTTTTTTTTTCCAAAATCAAACTTGACACCAGAGAGGCTGAATACCGCACTGAGTCAATGCGGTCTTAGCCTCTCTGGTCTCAACACTGTCTGATTTTGGATTTTTTTTTTTTTTTCCAAAATCAGACTTGACACCAGAGAGGCTGAATACCGCACTGAGTCAATGCGGTCTTAGCCTCTCTGGTCTCAACACTCTGTCTGATTTTGGATTTTTTTTTTTTTTTTTCCAAAATCAGACTTGACACCAGAGAGGCTGAATACCGCACTGAGTCAATGCGGTCATAGCCTCTCTGGTGTCAACACTCTGTCTGATTTTGGATTTTTTATTTTTTTTTCCAAAATCAGACTTGACACCAGAGAGGCTGAATACCGCACTGAGTCAATGCGGTCATAGCCTCTCTGGTGTCAACACTCTGTCTGATTTTGGATTTTTTTTTTTTTTTTTCCAAAATCAGACTTGACACCAGAGAGGCTGAATACCGCACTGAGTCAATGCGGTCTTAGCCTCTCTGGTCTCAACACTCTGTCTGATTTTGGATTTTTTTTTTTTTTTCCAAAATCAGACTTGACACCAGAGAGGCTGAATACCGCACTGAGTCAATGCGGTCTTAGCCTCTCTGGTGTCAACACTCTGTCTGATTTTGGATTTTTTTTTTTTTTTTTCCAAAATCAGACTTGACACCAGAGAGGCTGAATACCGCACTGAGTCAATGCGGTCTTAGCCTCTCTGGTCTCAACACTCTGTCTGATTTTTGATTTTTTTTTTTTTTTTTTTCCAAAATCAGACTTGACACCAGAGAGGCTGAATACCGCACTGAGTCAATGCGGTCTTAGCCTCTCTGGTCTCAACACTCTGTCTGATTTTTGATTTTTTTTTTTTTTTTTTCCAAAATCAGACTTGACACCAGAGAGGCTGAATACCGCACTGAGTCAATGCGGTCTTAGCCTCTCTGGTCTCAACACTCTGTCTGATTTTTGATTTTTTTTTTTTTTTTTTTCCAAAATCAGACTTGACACCAGAGAGGCTGAATACTGCACTGAGTCAATGCGGTCTTAGCCTCTCTGGTCTCAACACTCTGTCTGATTTTGGATTTTTTTTTTTTTTTTTCAAAAATCAGACTTGACACCAGAGAGGCTGAATACCGCACTGAGTCAATGCGGTCTTAGCCTCTCTGGTCTCAACACTCTTGTCTGATTTTGGATTTTTTTTTTTTTTTTTTCCAAAATCAGACGACACCAGAGAGGCTGAATACCGCACTGAGTCAATGCGGTCTTAGCCTCTCTGGTGTCAACACTCTGTCTGATTTTGGATTTTTTTTTTTTTTTTTCCAAAATCAGACTTGACACCAGAAAGGCTGAATACCGCACTGAGTCAATGCGGTCTTAGCCTCTCTGGTGTCAACACTCTGTCTGATTTTGGATTTTTTTTTTTTTTTCCAAAATCAGACTTGACACCAGAGAGGCTGAATACCGCACTGAGTCAATGCGGTCTTAGCCTCTCTGGTCTCAACACTCTGTCTGATTTTGGATTTTTTTTTTTTTTTTCCAAAATCAGACTTGACACCAGAGAGGCTGAATACCGCACTGAGTCAATGCGGTCTTAGGGACCACAATGGAAATAAGCCTTCGGGCTTTGTTGTGTTTTTATCCTCGGTGATATGTTGTCTTATGTCCTGTTTTTTATCACCAAATAAAGTCAATCAATCAATCAATCAATCAACACTCTGTCTGATTTTGGATTTTTTTTTTTTTTTTCCAAAATCAGACTTGACACCAGAGAGGCTGAATACCACACTGAGTCAATGCGGTCTTAGCCTCTCTGGTCTCAACACTGTGTGATTTTGGATTTTTTTTTTTTTTTTTTTTAAATCAGACTTGACACCAGAGAGGCTGAATACCGCACTGAGTCAATGCGGTCTTAGCCTCTCTGGTGTCAACACTCTGTCTGATTTTGGATTATTATTTATTTTTTTCCAAAATCAGACTTGACACCAGAGAGGCTGAATACCGCACTGAGTCAATGCGGTCTTAGCCTCTCTGGTCTCAACACTCTGTCTGATTTTGGATTTTTTTTTTTTTTTTTCCAAAATCAGACTTGACACCAGAGAGGCTGAATACCGCACTGAGTCAATGCGGTCTTAGCCTCTCTGGTCTCAACACTCTGTCTGATTTTGGATTTTTTTTTTTTTTTTTTTTCCAAAATCAGACTTGACACCAGAGAGGCTGAATACCGCACTGAGTCAATGCGGTCTTAGCCTCTCTGGTCTCAACACTCTGTCTGATTTTGGATTTTTTTTTTTTTTTTTCCAAAATCAGACTTGACACCAGAGAGGCTGAATACCACACTGAGTCAATGCGGTCTTAGCCTCTCTGGTGTCAACACTCTGTCTGATTTTGGATTTTTTTTTTTTTTTCCAAAATCAGACTTGACACCAGAGAGGCTGAATACCGCACTGAGTCAATGCGTTCTTAGCCTCTCTGGTCTCAACACTCTGTCTGATTTTGGATTTTTTTTTTTTTTTTTCAAAAATCAGACTTGACACCAGAGAGGCTGAATACCGCACTGAGTCAATGCGGTCTTAGCCTCTCTGGTGTCAACACTCTGTCTGATTTTGGATTTTTTTTTTTTTTTTTCCAAAATCAGACTTGACACCAGAGAGGCTGAATACCGCACTGAGTCAATGCGGTCTTAGCCTCTCTGGTGTCAACACTCTGTCTGATTTTTGATTTTTTTTTTTTTTTTCCAAAATCAGACTTGACACCAGAGAGGCTGAATACTGCACTGAGTCAATGCGGTCTTAGCCTCTCTGGTCTCAACACTCTGTCTGATTTTGGATTTTTTTTTTTTTTCCCAAAATCAGACTTGACACCAGAGAGGCTGAATACCGCACTGAGTCAATGCGGTCTTAGCCTCTCTGGTGTCAACACTCTGTCTGATTTTGGATTATTATTTATTTTTTTCCAAAATCAGACTTGACACCAGAGAGGCTGAATACCGCACTGAGTCAATGCGGTCTTAGCCTCTCTGGTGTCAACACTCTGTCTGATTTTGGATTTTTTTTTTTTTTTTTCCAAAATCAGACTTGACACCAGAGAGGCTGAATACCGCACTGAGTCAATGCGGTCTTAGCCTCTCTGGTGTCAACACTCTGTCTGATTTTGGATTATTATTTATTTTTTTCCAAAATCAGACTTGACACCAGAGAGGCTGAATACCGCACTGAGTCAATGCGGTCTTAGCCTCTCTGGTGTCAACACTCTGTCTGATTTTGGATTTTTTTTTTTTTTTCCAAAATCAGACTTGACACCAGAGAGGCTGAATACCGCACTGAGTCAATGCGGTCTTAGCCTCTCTGGTCTCAACACTCTTGTCTGATTTTGGATTTTTTTTTTTTTTTTTTTCCAAAATCAGACTTGACACCAGAGAGGCTGAATACCGCACTGAGTCAATGCGGTCTTAGCCTCTCTGGTGTCAACACTCTGTCTGATTTTGGATTTTTTTTTTTTTTTCCAAAATCAGACTTGACACCAGAGAGGCTGAATACCGCACTGAGTCAATGCAGTCTTAGCCTCTCTGGTGTCAACACTCTGTCTGATTTTGGATTTTTTTTTTTTTTTCCAAAATCAGACTTGACACCAGAGAGGCTGAATACCGCACTGAGTCAATGCGGTCTTAGCCTCTCTGGTCTCAACACTCTGTCTGATTTTTGATTTTTGATTTTTTTTTTTCCAAAATCAGACTTGACACCAGAGAGGCTGAATACCGCACTGAGTCAATGCGGTCTTAGCCTCTCTGGTGTCAACACTCTGTCTGATTTTGGATTTTTTTTTTTTTTTTTTTCCAAAATCAAACTTGACACCAGAGAGGCTGAATACCGCACTGAGTCAATGCGGTCTTAGCCTCTCTGGTCTCAACACTGTCTGATTTTGGATTTTTTTTTTTTTTTCCAAAATCAGACTTGACACCAGAGAGGCTGAATACCGCACTGAGTCAATGCGGTCTTAGCCTCTCTGGTCTCAACACTCTGTCTGATTTTGGATTTTTTTTTTTTTTTTCCAAAATCAGACTTGACACCAGAGAGGCTGAATACCGCACTGAGTCAATGCGGTCATAGCCTCTCTGGTGTCAACACTCTGTCTGATTTTGGATTTTTTATTTTTTTTTCCAAAATCAGACTTGACACCAGAGAGGCTGAATACCGCACTGAGTCAATGCGGTCATAGCCTCTCTGGTGTCAACACTCTGTCTGATTTTGGATTTTTTTTTTTTTTTCCAAAATCAGACTTGACACCAGAGAGGCTGAATACCGCACTGAGTCAATGCGGTAATAGCCTCTCTGGTCTCAACACTCTGTCTGATTTTGGATTTTTTTTTTTTTTTTTTCAAAAATCAGACTTGACACCAGAGAGGCTGAATACCGCACTGAGTCAATGCAGTCTTAGCCTCTCTGGTCTCAACACTCTGTCTGATTTTGGATTTTTTTTTTTTTTTTTCAAAATCAGACTTGACACCAGAGAGGCTGAATACCGCACTGAGTCAATGCGGTCTTAGCCTCTCTGGTCTCAACACTCTGTCTGATTTTGGATTTTTTTTTTTTTTTTTTTCCAAAATCAGACTTGACACCAGAGAGGCTGAATACCGCACTGAGTCAATGCGGTCTTAGCCTCTCTGGTGTCAACACTCTGTCTGATTTTGGATTTTTTTTTTTTTTTCCAAAATCAGACTTGACACCAGAGAGGCTGAATACCGCACTGAGTCAATGCGGTAATAGCCTCTCTGGTCTCAACACTCTGTCTGATTTTGGATTTTTTTTTTTTTTTTTCAAAAATCAGACTTGACACCAGAGAGGCTGAATACCGCACTGAGTCAATGCGGTCTTAGCCTCTCTGGTGTCAACACTCTGTCTGATTTTGGATTTTTTTTTTTTTTTTTCCAAAATCAGACTTGACACCAGAGAGGCTGAATACCGCACTGAGTCAATGCGGTCTTAGCCTCTCTGGTCTCAACACTCTTGTCTGATTTTGGATTTTTTTTTTTTTTTTTTCCAAAATCAGACTTGACACCAGAGAGGCTGAATACCGCACTGAGTCAATGCGGTCTTAGCCTCTCTGGTGTCAACACTCTGTCTGATTTTGGATTTTTTTTTTTTTTTCCAAAATCAGACTTGACACCAGAGAGGCTGAATACCGCACTGAGTCAATGCAGTCTTAGCCTCTCTGGTGTCAACACTCTGTCTGATTTTGGATTTTTTTTTTTTTTTTCCAAAATCAGACTTGACACCAGAGAGGCTGAATACCGCACTGAGTCAATGCGGTCTTAGCCTCTCTGGTCTCAACACTCTGTCTGATTTTGGATTTTTTTTTTTTTTTTCAAAATCAGACTTGACACCAGAGAGGCTGAATACCGCACTGAGTCAATGCGGTCTTAGCCTCTCTGGTGTCAACACTCTGTCTGATTTTGGATTTTTTTTTTTTTTTTTTCAAAATCAGACTTGACACCAGAGAGGCTGAATACCGCACTGAGTCAATGCGGTCTTAGCCTCTCTGGTGTCAACACTCTGTCTGATTTTGGATTTTTTTTTTTTTTTTTCCAAAATCAGACTTGACACCAGAGAGGCTGAATACCGCACTGAGTCAATGCGGTCTTAGCCTCTCTGGTGTCAACACTCTGTCTGATTTTGGATTTTTTTTTTTTTTTTTCCAAAATCAGACTTGACACCAGAGAGGCTGAATACCGCACTGACTCAATGCGGTCTTAGCCTCTCTGGTCTCAACACTCTGTCTGATTTTGGATTTTTTTTTTTTTTTTCCAAAATCAGACTTGACACCAGAGAGGCTGAATACCGCACTGAGTCAATGCGGTCTTAGCCTCTCTGGTCTCAACACTCTGTCTGATTTTTGATTTTTATTTTTTATTTTTTCCAAAATCAGACTTGACACCAGAGAGGCTGAATACCGCACTGAGTCAATGCGGTCTTAGCCTCTCTGGTGTCAACACTCTGTCTGATTTTGGATTTTTTTTTTTTTTTTTCCAAAATCAGACTTGACACCAGAGAGGCTGAATACCGCACTGAGTCAATGCAGTCTTAGCCTCTCTGGTCTCAACACTCTGTCTGATTTTGGATTTTTTTTTTTTTTTTCCAAAATCAGACTTGACACCAGAGAGGCTGAATACCGCACTGAGTCAATGCGGTCTTAGCCTCTCTGGTCTCAACACTCTGTCTGATTTTTGATTTTTGATTTTTTTTTTTTCCAAAATCAGACTTGACACCAGAGAGGCTGAATACCGCACTGAGTCAATGCGGTCTTAGCCTCTCTGGTCTCAACACTCTGTCTGATTTTTGATTTTTTTTTTTTTTTTTTCCAAAATCAGACTTGACACCAGAGAGGCTGAATACCGCACTGAGTCAATGCGGTCTTAGCCTCTCTGGTCTCAACACTCTGTCTGATTTTGGATTTTTTTTTTTTTTTTCCAAAATCAGACTTGACACCAGAGAGGCTGAATACCACACTGAGTCAATGCGGTCTTAGCCTCTCTGGTCTCAACACTCTGTCTGATTTTGGATTTTTTTTTTTTTTTTTTTAAATCAGACTTGACACCAGAGAGGCTGAATACCGCACTGAGTCAATGCGGTCTTAGCCTCTCTGGTGTCAACACTCTGTCTGATTTTGGATTATTATTTATTTTTTTCCAAAATCAGACTTGACACCAGAGAGGCTGAATACCGCACTGAGTCAATGCGGTCTTAGCCTCTCTGGTCTCAACACTCTGTCTGATTTTGGATTTTTTTTTTTTTTTTTCCAAAATCAGACTTGACACCAGAGAGGCTGAATACCGCACTGAGTCAATGCGGTCTTAGCCTCTCTGGTCTCAACACTCTGTCTGATTTTGGATTTTTTTTTTTTTTTTTTTCCAAAATCAGACTTGACACCAGAGAGGCTGAATACCGCACTGAGTCAATGCGGTCTTAGCCTCTCTGGTCTCAACACTCTGTCTGATTTTGGATTTTTTTTTTTTTTTTTCCAAAATCAGACTTGACACCAGAGAGGCTGAATACCACACTGAGTCAATGCGGTCTTAGCCTCTCTGGTGTCAACACTCTGTCTGATTTTGGATTTTTTTTTTTTTTTCCAAAATCAGACTTGACACCAGAGAGGCTGAATACCGCACTGAGTCAATGCGTTCTTAGCCTCTCTGGTCTCAACACTCTGTCTGATTTTGGATTTTTTTTTTTTTTTTTCAAAAATCAGACTTGACACCAGAGAGGCTGAATACCGCACTGAGTCAATGCGGTCTTAGCCTCTCTGGTGTCAACACTCTGTCTGATTTTGGATTTTTTTTTTTTTTTTTTCCAAAATCAGACTTGACACCAGAGAGGCTGAATACCGCACTGAGTCAATGCGGTCTTAGCCTCTCTGGTGTCAACACTCTGTCTGATTTTGGATTTTTTTTTTTTTTTTTCCAAAATCAGACTTGACACCAGAGAGGCTGAATACCGCACTGAGTCAATGCGGTCTTAGCCTCTCTGGTCTCAACACTCTGTCTGATTTTGGATTTTTTTTTTTTTTTCCAAAATCAGACTTGACACCAGAGAGGCTGAATACCGCACTGAGTCAATGCGGTCTTAGCCTCTCTGGTGTCAACACTCTGTCTGATTTTGGATTTTTATTTTTTTTTTTCCAAAATCAGACTTGACACCAGAGAGGCTGAATACCGCACTGAGTCAATGCGGTCTTAGCCTCTCTGGTGTCAACACTCTGTCTGATTTTGGATTTTTTTTTTTTTTTTTCCAAAATCAGACTTGACACCAGAGAGGCTGAATACCGCACTGAGTCAATGCGGTCTTAGCCTCTCTGGTGTCAACACTCTGTCTGATTTTGGATTATTATTTATTTTTTTTCCAAAATCAGACTTGACACCAGAGAGGCTGAATACCGCACTGAGTCAATGCGGTCTTAGCCTCTCTGGTGTCAACACTCTGTCTGATTTTGGATTTTTTTTTTTTTTTTTCCAAAATCAGACTTGACACCAGAGAGGCTGAATACCGCACTGAGTCAATGCGGTCTTAGCCTCTCTGGTCTCAACACTCTTGTCTGATTTTGGATTTTTTTTTTTTTTTTTTTCCAAAATCAGACTTGACACCAGAGAGGCTGAATACCGCACTGAGTCAATGCGGTCTTAGCCTCTCTGGTGTCAACACTCTGTCTGATTTTGGATTTTTTTTTTTTTTTCCAAAATCAGACTTGACACCAGAGAGGCTGAATACCGCACTGAGTCAATGCAGTCTTAGCCTCTCTGGTGTCAACACTCTGTCTGATTTTGGATTTTTTTTTTTTTTTTCCAAAATCAGACTTGACACCAGAGAGGCTGAATACCGCACTGAGTCAATGCGGTCTTAGCCTCTCTGGTCTCAACACTCTGTCTGATTTTGGATTTTTTTTTTTTTTTTCAAAATCAGACTTGACACCAGAGAGGCTGAATACCGCACTGAGTCAATGCGGTCTTAGCCTCTCTGGTGTCAACACTCTGTCTGATTTTGGATTTTTTTTTTTTTTTTTTTCAAAATCAGACTTGACACCAGAGAGGCTGAATACCGCACTGAGTCAATGCGGTCTTAGCCTCTCTGGTGTCAACACTCTGTCTGATTTTGGATTTTTTTTTTTTTTTTTCCAAAATCAGACTTGACACCAGAGAGGCTGAATACCGCACTGAGTCAATGCGGTCTTAGCCTCTCTGGTGTCAACACTCTGTCTGATTTTGGATTTTTTTTTTTTTTTTTCCAAAATCAGACTTGACACCAGAGAGGCTGAATACCGCACTGAGTCAATGCGGTCTTAGCCTCTCTGGTCTCAACACTCTGTCTGATTTTGGATTTTTTTTTTTTTTTTCCAAAATCAGACTTGACACCAGAGAGGCTGAATACCGCACTGAGTCAATGCGGTCTTAGCCTCTCTGGTCTCAACACTCTGTCTGATTTTTGATTTTTTATTTTTTTTTTTTCCAAAATCAGACTTGACACCAGAGAGGCTGAATACCGCACTGAGTCAATGCGGTCTTAGCCTCTCTGGTGTCAACACTCTGTCTGATTTTGGATTTTTTTTTTTTTTTTTTCCAAAATCAGACTTGACACCAGAGAGGCTGAATACCGCACTGAGTCAATGCGGTCTTAGCCTCTCTGGTCTCAACACTCTGTCTGATTTTGGATTTTTTTTTTTTTTTCCAAAATCAGACTTGACACCAGAGAGGCTGAATACCGCACTGAGTCAATGCGGTCTTAGCCTCTCTGGTCTCAACACTCTGTCTGATTTTGGATTTTTTTTTTTTTTTCCAAAATCAGACTTGACACCAGAGAGGCTGAATACCGCACTGAGTCAATGCGGTCTTAGCCTCTCTGGTCTCAACACTCTGTCTGATTTTGGATTTTTTTTTTTTTTTTTTCAAAATCAGACTTGACACCAGAGAGGCTGAATACCGCACTGAGTCAATGCGGTCTTAGCCTCTCTGGTGTCAACACTCTGTCTGATTTTGGATTTTTTTTTTTTTTTTCCAAAATCAGACTTGACACCAGAGAGGCTGAATACCGCACTGAGTCAATGCGGTCTTAGCCTCTCTGGTGTCAACACTCTGTCTGATTTTGGATTTTTTTTTTTTTTTTCCAAAATCAGACTTGACACCAGAGAGGCTGAATACCGCACTGAGTCAATGCGGTCTTAGCCTCTCTGGTCTCAACACTCTGTCTGATTTTGATTTTGATTTTTTTTTTTCCAAAATCAGACTTGACACCAGAGAGGCTGAATACCGCACTGAGTCAATGCGGTCTTAGCCTCTCTGGTGTCAACACTCTGTCTGATTTTGGATTTTTTTTTTTTTTTTTCCAAAATCAAACTTGACACCAGAGAGGCTGAATACCGCACTGAGTCAATGCGGTCTTAGCCTCTCTGGTCTCAACACTGTCTGATTTTGGATTTTTTTTTTTTTTTCCAAAATCAGACTTGACACCAGAGAGGCTGAATACCGCACTGAGTCAATGCGGTCTTAGCCTCTCTGGTCTCAACACTCTGTCTGATTTTGGATTTTTTTTTTTTTTTTCCAAAATCAGACTTGACACCAGAGAGGCTGAATACCGCACTGAGTCAATGCGGTCATAGCCTCTCTGGTGTCAACACTCTGTCTGATTTTGGATTTTTTATTTTTTTTTCCAAAATCAGACTTGACACCAGAGAGGCTGAATACCGCACTGAGTCAATGCGGTCATAGCCTCTCTGGTGTCAACACTCTGTCTGATTTTGGATTTTTTTTTTTTTTTCCAAAATCAGACTTGACACCAGAGAGGCTGAATACCGCACTGAGTCAATGCGGTAATAGCCTCTCTGGTCTCAACACTCTGTCTGATTTTGGATTTTTTTTTTTTTTTTTTCAAAAATCAGACTTGACACCAGAGAGGCTGAATACCGCACTGAGTCAATGCAGTCTTAGCCTCTCTGGTCTCAACACTCTGTCTGATTTTGGATTTTTTTTTTTTTTTTTCAAAATCAGACTTGACACCAGAGAGGCTGAATACCGCACTGAGTCAATGCGGTCTTAGCCTCTCTGGTCTCAACACTCTGTCTGATTTTGGATTTTTTTTTTTTTTTTTTTCCAAAATCAGACTTGACACCAGAGAGGCTGAATACCGCACTGAGTCAATGCGGTCTTAGCCTCTCTGGTGTCAACACTCTGTCTGATTTTGGATTTTTTTTTTTTTTTCCAAAATCAGACTTGACACCAGAGAGGCTGAATACCGCACTGAGTCAATGCGGTAATAGCCTCTCTGGTCTCAACACTCTGTCTGATTTTGGATTTTTTTTTTTTTTTTTCAAAAATCAGACTTGACACCAGAGAGGCTGAATACCGCACTGAGTCAATGCGGTCTTAGCCTCTCTGGTGTCAACACTCTGTCTGATTTTGGATTTTTTTTTTTTTTTTTCCAAAATCAGACTTGACACCAGAGAGGCTGAATACCGCACTGAGTCAATGCGGTCTTAGCCTCTCTGGTCTCAACACTCTTGTCTGATTTTGGATTTTTTTTTTTTTTTTTTCCAAAATCAGACTTGACACCAGAGAGGCTGAATACCGCACTGAGTCAATGCGGTCTTAGCCTCTCTGGTGTCAACACTCTGTCTGATTTTGGATTTTTTTTTTTTTTTTCCAAAATCAGACTTGACACCAGAGAGGCTGAATACCGCACTGAGTCAATGCAGTCTTAGCCTCTCTGGTGTCAACACTCTGTCTGATTTTGGATTTTTTTTTTTTTTTCCAAAATCAGACTTGACACCAGAGAGGCTGAATACCGCACTGAGTCAATGCGGTCTTAGCCTCTCTGGTCTCAACACTCTGTCTGATTTTGGATTTTTTTTTTTTTTTTTCAAAATCAGACTTGACACCAGAGAGGCTGAATACCGCACTGAGTCAATGCGGTCTTAGCCTCTCTGGTGTCAACACTCTGTCTGATTTTGGATTTTTTTTTTTTTTTTTTTCAAAATCAGACTTGACACCAGAGAGGCTGAATACCGCACTGAGTCAATGCGGTCTTAGCCTCTCTGGTGTCAACACTCTGTCTGATTTTGGATTTTTTTTTTTTTTTTTCCAAAATCAGACTTGACACCAGAGAGGCTGAATACCGCACTGAGTCAATGCGGTCTTAGCCTCTCTGGTGTCAACACTCTGTCTGATTTTGGATTTTTTTTTTTTTTTTTCCAAAATCAGACTTGACACCAGAGAGGCTGAATACCGCACTGACTCAATGCGGTCTTAGCCTCTCTGGTCTCAACACTCTGTCTGATTTTGGATTTTTTTTTTTTTTTTTCCAAAATCAGACTTGACACCAGAGAGGCTGAATACCGCACTGAGTCAATGCGGTCTTAGCCTCTCTGGTCTCAACACTCTGTCTGATTTTTGATTTTTATTTTTTATTTTTTCCAAAAATCAGACTTGACACCAGAGAGGCTGAATACCGCACTGAGTCAATGCGGTCTTAGCCTCTCTGGTGTCAACACTCTGTCTGATTTTGGATTTTTTTTTTTTTTTTTTCCAAAATCAGACTTGACACCAGAGAGGCTGAATACCGCACTGAGTCAATGCAGTCTTAGCCTCTCTGGTCTCAACACTCTGTCTGATTTTGGATTTTTTTTTTTTTTTTCCAAAATCAGACTTGACACCAGAGAGGCTGAATACCGCACTGAGTCAATGCGGTCTTAGCCTCTCTGGTCTCAACACTCTGTCTGATTTTTGATTTTTTTTTTTTTTTTTTTCCAAAATCAGACTTGACACCAGAGAGGCTGAATACTGCACTGAGTCAATGCGGTCTTAGCCTCTCTGGTCTCAACACTCTGTCTGATTTTTGATTTTTTTTTTTTTTTTTTCCAAAATCAGACTTGACACCAGAGAGGCTGAATACCGCACTGAGTCAATGCGGTCTTAGCCTCTCTGGTCTCAACACTCTGTCTGATTTTGGATTTTTTTTTTTTTTTTTCCAAAATCAGACTTGACACCAGAGAGGCTGAATACCACACTGAGTCAATGCGGTCTTAGCCTCTCTGGTCTCAACACTCTGTCTGATTTTGGATTTTTTTTTTTTTTTTTTTTAAATCAGACTTGACACCAGAGAGGCTGAATACCGCACTGAGTCAATGCGGTCTTAGCCTCTCTGGTGTCAACACTCTGTCTGATTTTGGATTATTATTTATTTTTTTCCAAAATCAGACTTGACACCAGAGAGGCTGAATACCGCACTGAGTCAATGCGGTCTTAGCCTCTCTGGTCTCAACACTCTGTCTGATTTTGGATTTTTTTTTTTTTTTTTCCAAAATCAGACTTGACACCAGAGAGGCTGAATACCGCACTGAGTCAATGCGGTCTTAGCCTCTCTGGTCTCAACACTCTGTCTGATTTTGGATTTTTTTTTTTTTTTTTTTCCAAAATCAGACTTGACACCAGAGAGGCTGAATACCGCACTGAGTCAATGCGGTCTTAGCCTCTCTGGTCTCAACACTCTGTCTGATTTTGGATTTTTTTTTTTTTTTTTTCCAAAATCAGACTTGACACCAGAGAGGCTGAATACCACACTGAGTCAATGCGGTCTTAGCCTCTCTGGTGTCAACACTCTGTCTGATTTTGGATTTTTTTTTTTTTTTCCAAAATCAGACTTGACACCAGAGAGGCTGAATACCGCACTGAGTCAATGCGTTCTTAGCCTCTCTGGTCTCAACACTCTGTCTGATTTTGGATTTTTTTTTTTTTTTTTCAAAAATCAGACTTGACACCAGAGAGGCTGAATACCGCACTGAGTCAATGCGGTCTTAGCCTCTCTGGTGTCAACACTCTGTCTGATTTTGGATTTTTTTTTTTTTTTTTCCAAAATCAGACTTGACACCAGAGAGGCTGAATACCGCACTGAGTCAATGCGGTCTTAGCCTCTCTGGTGTCAACACTCTGTCTGATTTTGGATTTTTTTTTTTTTTTTCCAAAATCAGACTTGACACCAGAGAGGCTGAATACTGCACTGAGTCAATGCGGTCTTAGCCTCTCTGGTCTCAACACTCTGTCTGATTTTGGATTTTTTTTTTTTTTTCCCAAAATCAGACTTGACACCAGAGAGGCTGAATACCGCACTGAGTCAATGCGGTCTTAGCCTCTCTGGTGTCAACACTCTGTCTGATTTTGGATTATTATTTATTTTTTTCCAAAATCAGACTTGACACCAGAGAGGCTGAATACCGCACTGAGTCAATGCGGTCTTAGCCTCTCTGGTGTCAACACTCTGTCTGATTTTGGATTTTTTTTTTTTTTTTTCCAAAATCAGACTTGACACCAGAGAGGCTGAATACCGCACTGAGTCAATGCGGTCTTAGCCTCTCTGGTGTCAACACTCTGTCTGATTTTGGATTATTATTTATTTTTTTCCAAAATCAGACTTGACACCAGAGAGGCTGAATACCGCACTGAGTCAATGCGGTCTTAGCCTCTCTGGTGTCAACACTCTGTCTGATTTTGGATTTTTTTTTTTTTTTTTCCAAAATCAGACTTGACACCAGAGAGGCTGAATACCGCACTGAGTCAATGCGGTCTTAGCCTCTCTGGTCTCAACACTCTTGTCTGATTTTGGATTTTTTTTTTTTTTTTTTTCCAAAATCAGACTTGACACCAGAGAGGCTGAATACCGCACTGAGTCAATGCGGTCTTAGCCTCTCTGGTGTCAACACTCTGTCTGATTTTGGATTTTTTTTTTTTTTTTCCAAAATCAGACTTGACACCAGAGAGGCTGAATACCGCACTGAGTCAATGCAGTCTTAGCCTCTCTGGTGTCAACACTCTGTCTGATTTTGGATTTTTTTTTTTTTTTTCCAAAATCAGACTTGACACCAGAGAGGCTGAATACCGCACTGAGTCAATGCGGTCTTAGCCTCTCTGGTCTCAACACTCTGTCTGATTTTGGATTTTTTTTTTTTTTTTCAAAATCAGACTTGACACCAGAGAGGCTGAATACCGCACTGAGTCAATGCGGTCTTAGCCTCTCTGGTGTCAACACTCTGTCTGATTTTGGATTTTTTTTTTTTTTTTTTTCAAAATCAGACTTGACACCAGAGAGGCTGAATACCGCACTGAGTCAATGCGGTCTTAGCCTCTCTGGTGTCAACACTCTGTCTGATTTTGGATTTTTTTTTTTTTTTTTCCAAAATCAGACTTGACACCAGAGAGGCTGAATACCGCACTGAGTCAATGCGGTCTTAGCCTCTCTGGTGTCAACACTCTGTCTGATTTTGGATTTTTTTTTTTTTTTTTCCAAAATCAGACTTGACACCAGAGAGGCTGAATACCGCACTGAGTCAATGCGGTCTTAGCCTCTCTGGTCTCAACACTCTGTCTGATTTTGGATTTTTTTTTTTTTTTTCCAAAATCAGACTTGACACCAGAGAGGCTGAATACCGCACTGAGTCAATGCGGTCTTAGCCTCTCTGGTCTCAACACTCTGTCTGATTTTTGATTTTTTTTTTTTTTTTTTCCAAAATCAGACTTGACACCAGAGAGGCTGAATACCGCACTGAGTCAATGCGGTCTTAGCCTCTCTGGTGTCAACACTCTGTCTGATTTTGGATTTTTTTTTTTTTTTTTCCAAAATCAGACTTGACACCAGAGAGGCTGAATACCGCACTGAGTCAATGCGGTCTTAGCCTCTCTGGTCTCAACACTCTGTCTGATTTTGGATTTTTTTTTTTTTTTCCAAAATCAGACTTGACACCAGAGAGGCTGAATACCGCACTGAGTCAATGCGGTCTTAGCCTCTCTGGTCTCAACACTCTGTCTGATTTTGGATTTTTTTTTTTTCAAAATCAGACTTGACACCAGAGAGGCTGAATACCGCACTGAGTCAATGCGGTCTTAGCCTCTCTGGTCTCAACACTCTGTCTGATTTTGGATTTTTTTTTTTTTTTTCCAAAATCAGACTTGACACCAGAGAGGCTGAATACCGCACTGAGTCAATGCGGTCTTAGCCTCTCTGGTCTCAACACTCTGTCTGATTTTGGATTTTTTTTTTTTTTTTTTCAAAAATCAGACTTGACACCAGAGAGGCTGAATACCGCACTGAGTCAATGCGGTCTTAGCCTCTCTGGTCTCAACACTCTTGTCTGATTTTGGATTTTTTTTTTTTTTTTTTCCAAAATCAGACGACACCAGAGAGGCTGAATACCGCACTGAGTCAATGCGGTCTTAGCCTCTCTGGTGTCAACACTGTCTGATTTTGGATTTTTTTTTTTTTTTTTCCAAAATCAGACTTGACACCAGAGAGGCTGAATACCGCACTGAGTCAATGCGGTCTTAGCCTCTCTGGTGTCAACACTCTGTCTGATTTTGGATTTTTTTTTTTTTTTCCAAAATCAGACTTGACACCAGAGAGGCTGAATACCGCACTGAGTCAATGCGGTCTTAGCCTCTCTGGTCTCAACACTCTGTCTGATTTTGGATTTTTTTTTTTTTTTTCCAAAATCAGACTTGACACCAGAGAGGCTGAATACCGCACTGAGTCAATGCGGTCTTAGGGACCACAATGGAAATAAGCCTTCGGGCTTTGTTGTGTTTTTATCCTCGGTGATATGTTGTCTTATGTCCTGTTTTTTATCACCAAATAAAGTCAATCAATCAATCAATCAATCAACACTGTCTGATTTTGGATTTTTTTTTTTTTTTTCCAAAATCAGACTTGACACCAGAGAGGCTGAATACCACACTGAGTCAATGCGGTCTTAGCCTCTCTGGTCTCAACACTCTGTCTGATTTTGGATTTTTTTTTTTTTTTTTTCAAAAATCAGACTTGACACCAGAGAGGCTGAATACCGCACTGAGTCAATGCGGTCTTAGCCTCTCTGGTCTCAA
This sequence comes from Poromitra crassiceps, assembly GCF_964638095.1. Classification (NCBI taxonomy): domain Eukaryota; kingdom Metazoa; phylum Chordata; class Actinopteri; order Beryciformes; family Melamphaidae; genus Poromitra; species Poromitra crassiceps. Next base: position 141,914 of record NW_028152194.1, read on the forward strand.
CACTCTTGTCTGATTTTGGATTTTTTTTTTTTTTTTTTCCAAAATCAGACGACACCAGAGAGGCTGAATACCGCACTGAGTCAATGCGGTCTTAGCCTCTCTGGTGTCAACACTGTCTGATTTTGGATTTTTTTTTTTTTTTTTCCAAAATCAGACTTGACACCAGAGAGGCTGAATACCGCACTGAGTCAATGCGGTCTTAGCCTCTCTGGTGTCAACACTCTGTCTGATTTTGGATTTTTTTTTTTTTTTCCAAAATCAGACTTGACACCAGAGAGGCTGAATACCGCACTGAGTCAATGCGGTCTTAGCCTCTCTGGTCTCAACACTCTGTCTGATTTTGGATTTTTTTTTTTTTTTTCCAAAATCAGACTTGACACCAGAGAGGCTGAATACCGCACTGAGTCAATGCGGTCTTAGGGACCACAATGGAAATAAGCCTTCGGGCTTTGTTGTGTTTTTATCCTCGGTGATATGTTGTCTTATGTCCTGTTTTTTATCACCAAATAAAGTCAATCAATCAATCAATCAATCAACACTGTCTGATTTTGGATTTTTTTTTTTTTTTTCCAAAATCAGACTTGACACCAGAGAGGCTGAATACCACACTGAGTCAATGCGGTCTTAGCCTCTCTGGTCTCAACACTCTGTCTGATTTTGGATTTTTTTTTTTTTTTTTTTTTAAATCAGACTTGACACCAGAGAGGCTGAATACCGCACTGAGTCAATGCGGTCTTAGCCTCTCTGGTGTCAACACTCTGTCTGATTTTGGATTATTATTTTTTTTTTTCCAAAATCAGACTTGACACCAGAGAGGCTGAATACCGCACTGAGTCAATGCGGTCTTAGCCTCTCTGGTCTCAACACTCTGTCTGATTTTGGATTTTTTTTTTTTTTTTTCCAAAATCAGACTTGACACCAGAGAGGCTGAATACCGCACTGACTCAATGCGGTCTTAGCCTCTCTGGTGTCAACACTCTGTCTGATTTTGGATTTTTTTTTTTTTTTTTCCAAAATCAGACTTGACACCAGAGAGGCTGAATACCGCACTGAGTCAATGCGGTCTTAGCCTCTCTGGTCTCAACACTCTGTCTGATTTTGGATTTTTTTTTTTTTTTCCAAAATCAGACTTGACACCAGAGAGGCTGAATACCGCACTGAGTCAATGCGGTCTTAGCCTCTCTGGTCTCAACACTCTGTCTGATTTTTGATTTTTTTTTTTTTTTTTTTCCAAAATCAGACTTGACACCAGAGAGGCTGAATACCGCACTGAGTCAATGCGGTCTTAGCCTCTCTGGTCTCAACACTCTGTCTGATTTTGGATTTTTTTTTTTTTTTTTTCCAAAATCAGACGACACCAGAGAGGCTGAATACCGCACTGAGTCAATGCGGTCTTAGCCTCTCTGGTGTCAACACTCTGTCTGATTTTGGATTTTTTTTTTTTTTTTTCCAAAATCAGACTTGACACCAGAGAGGCTGAATACCGCACTGAGTCAATGCGGTCTTAGCCTCTCTGGTGTCAACACTCTGTCTGATTTTGGATTTTTTTTTTTTTTTCCAAAATCAGACTTGACACCAGAGAGGCTGAATACCGCACTGAGTCAATGCGGTCTTAGCCTCTCTGGTGTCAACACTCTGTCTGATTTTGGATTTTTTTTTTTTTTTCCAAAATCAGACTTGACACCAGAGAGGCTGAATACCGCACTGAGTCAATGCGGTCTTAGCCTCTCTGGTCTCAACACTCTGTCTGATTTTGGATTTTTTTTTTTTTTTTCCAAAATCAGACTTGACACCAGAGAGGCTGAATACCGCACTGAGTCAATGCGGTCTTAGCCTCTCTGGTCTCAACACTCTGTCTGATTTTTGATTTTTTTTTTTTTTTTTTTCCAAAATCAGACTTGACACCAGAGAGGCTGAATACCGCACTGAGTCAATGCGGTCTTAGCCTCTCTGGTGTCAACACTCTGTCTGATTTTGGATTTTTTTTTTTTTTTTTCCAAAATCAGACTTGACACCAGAGAGGCTGAATACCGCACTGAGTCAATGCGGTCTTAGCCTCTCTGGTCTCAACACTCTGTCTGATTTTGGATTTTTTTTTTTTTTTCCAAAATCAGACTTGACACCAGAGAGGCTGAATACCGCACTGAGTCAATGCGGTCTTAGCCTCTCTGGTCTCAACACTCTGTCTGATTTTTGATTTTTTTTTTTTTTTTTTCCAAAATCAGACTTGACACCAGAGAGGCTGAATACCGCACTGAGTCAATGCGGTCTTAGCCTCTCTGGTCTCAACACTCTGTCTGATTTTGGATTTTTTTTTTTTTTTTTCCAAAATCAGACTTGACACCAGAGAGGCTGAATACCGCACTGAGTCAATGCGGTCTTAGCCTCTCTGGTCTCAACACTCTGTCTGATTTTGGATTTTTTTTTTTTTTTTTTCAAAAATCAGACTTGACACCAGAGAGGCTGAATACCGCACTGAGTCAATGCGGTCTTAGCCTCTCTGGTCTCAACACTCTTGTCTGATTTTGGATTTTTTTTTTTTTTTTTCCAAAATCAGACGACACCAGAGAGGCTGAATACCGCACTGAGTCAATGCGGTCTTAGCCTCTCTGGTGTCAACACTGTCTGATTTTGGATTTTTTTTTTTTTTTCCAAAATCAGACTTGACACCAGAGAGGCTGAATACCGCACTGAGTCAATGCGGTCTTAGCCTCTCTGGTCTCAACACTCTGTCTGATTTTGGATTTTTTTTTTTTTTTTCCAAAATCAGACTTGACACCAGAGAGGCTGAATACCGCACTGAGTCAATGCGGTCTTAGGGACCACAATGGAAATAAGCCTTCGGGCTTTGTTGTGTTTTTATCCTCGGTGATATGTTGTCTTATGTCCTGTTTTTTATCACCAAATAAAGTCAATCAATCAATCAATCAATCAACACTGTCTGATTTTGGATTTTTTTTTTTTTTTTCCAAAATCAGACTTGACACCAGAGAGGCTGAATACCACACTGAGTCAATGCGGTCTTAGCCTCTCTGGTCTCAACACTCTGTCTGATTTTGGATTTTTTTTTTTTTTTTTTTTTAAATCAGACTTGACACCAGAGAGGCTGAATACCGCACTGAGTCAATGCGGTCTTAGCCTCTCTGGTGTCAACACTCTGTCTGATTTTGGATTATTATTTATTTTTTTCCAAAATCAGACTTGACACCAGAGAGGCTGAATACCGCACTGAGTCAATGCGGTCTTAGCCTCTCTGGTCTCAACACTCTGTCTGATTTTGGATTTTTTTTTTTTTTTTTCCAAAATCAGACTTGACACCAGAGAGGCTGAATACCGCACTGAGTCAATGCGGTCTTAGCCTCTCTGGTGTCAACACTCTGTCTGATTTTGGATTTTTTTTTTTTTTTTTCCAAAATCAGACTTGACACCAGAGAGGCTGAATACCGCACTGAGTCAATGCGGTCTTAGCCTCTCTGGTCTCAACACTCTGTCTGATTTTGGATTTTTTTTTTTTTTTCCAAAATCAGACTTGACACCAGAGAGGCTGAATACCGCACTGAGTCAATGCGGTCTTAGCCTCTCTGGTCTCAACACTCTGTCTGATTTTTGATTTTTTTTTTTTTTTTTTCCAAAATCAGACTTGACACCAGAGAGGCTGAATACCGCACTGAGTCAATGCGGTCTTAGCCTCTCTGGTCTCAACACTCTGTCTGATTTTGGATTTTTTTTTTTTTTTTTTCCAAAATCAGACGACACCAGAGAGGCTGAATACCGCACTGAGTCAATGCGGTCTTAGCCTCTCTGGTGTCAACACTCTGTCTGATTTTGGATTTTTTTTTTTTTTTTTCCAAAATCAGACTTGACACCAGAGAGGCTGAATACCGCACTGAGTCAATGCGGTCTTAGCCTCTCTGGTGTCAACACTCTGTCTGATTTTGGATTTTTTTTTTTTTTTCCAAAATCAGACTTGACACCAGAGAGGCTGAATACCGCACTGAGTCAATGCGGTCTTAGCCTCTCTGGTGTCAACACTCTGTCTGATTTTGGATTTTTTTTTTTTTTTCCAAAATCAGACTTGACACCAGAGAGGCTGAATACCGCACTGAGTCAATGCGGTCTTAGCCTCTCTGGTCTCAACACTCTGTCTGATTTTGGATTTTTTTTTTTTTTTTCCAAAATCAGACTTGACACCAGAGAGGCTGAATACCGCACTGAGTCAATGCGGTCTTAGGGACCACAATGGAAATAAGCCTTCGGGCTTTGTTGTGTTTTTATCCTCGGTGATATGTTGTCTTATGTCCTGTTTTTTATCACCAAATAAAGTCAATCAATCAATCAATCAACACTCTGTCTGATTTTGGATTTTTTTTTTTTTTTTCCAAAATCAGACTTGACACCAGAGAGGCTGAATACCACACTGAGTCAATGCGGTCTTAGCCTCTCTGGTCTCAACACTCTGTCTGATTTTGGATTTTTTTTTTTTTTTTTTTTTAAATCAGACTTGACACCAGAGAGGCTGAATACCGCACTGAGTCAATGCGGTCTTAGCCTCTCTGGTGTCAACACTCTGTCTGATTTTGGATTATTATTTATTTTTTTCCAAAATCAGACTTGACACCAGAGAGGCTGAATACCGCACTGAGTCAATGCGGTCTTAGCCTCTCTGGTCTCAACACTCTGTCTGATTTTGGATTTTTTTTTTTTTTTTTCCAAAATCAGACTTGACACCAGAGAGGCTGAATACCGCACTGAGTCAATGCGGTCTTAGCCTCTCTGGTCTCAACACTCTGTCTGATTTTGGATTTTTTTTTTTTTTTTTTTTCCAAAATCAGACTTGACACCAGAGAGGCTGAATACCGCACTGAGTCAATGCGGTCTTAGCCTCTCTGGTCTCAACACTCTGTCTGATTTTGGATTTTTTTTTTTTTTTTTCCAAAATCAGACTTGACACCAGAGAGGCTGAATACCACACTGAGTCAATGCGGTCTTAGTCTCTCTGGTGTCAACACTCTGTCTGATTTTGGATTTTTTTTTTTTTTTCCAAAATCAGACTTGACACCAGAGAGGCTGAATACCTCACTGAGTCAATGCGGTCTTAGCCTCTCTGGTCTCAACACTCTGTCTGATTTTGGATTTTTTTTTTTTTTTTTCAAAAATCAGACTTGACACCAGAGAGGCTGAATACCGCACTGAGTCAATGCGGTCTTAGCCTCTCTGGTGTCAACACTCTGTCTGATTTTGGATTTTTTTTTTTTTTTTTCCAAAATCAGACTTGACACCAGAGAGGCTGAATACCGCACTGAGTCAATGCGGTCTTAGCCTCTCTGGTGTCAACACTCTGTCTGATTTTGGATTTTTTTTTTTTTTTTCCAAAATCAGACTTGACACCAGAGAGGCTGAATACTGCACTGAGTCAATGCGGTCTTAGCCTCTCTGGTCTCAACACTCTGTCTGATTTTGGATTTTTTTTTTTTTTCCCAAAATCAGACTTGACACCAGAGAGGCTGAATACCGCACTGAGTCAATGCGGTCTTAGCCTCTCTGGTGTCAACACTCTGTCTGATTTTGGATTATTATTTATTTTTTTCCAAAATCAGACTTGACACCAGAGAGGCTGAATACCGCACTGAGTCAATGCAGTCTTAGCCTCTCTGGTGTCAACACTCTGTCTGATTTTGGATTTTTTTTTTTTTTTTCCAAAATCAGACTTGACACCAGAGAGGCTGAATACCGCACTGAGTCAATGCGGTCTTAGCCTCTCTGGTGTCAACACTCTGTCTGATTTTGGATTATTATTTATTTTTTTCCAAAATCAGACTTGACACCAGAGAGGCTGAATACCGCACTGAGTCAATGCGGTCTTAGCCTCTCTGGTGTCAACACTCTGTCTGATTTTGGATTTTTTTTTTTTTTTTTCCAAAATCAGACTTGACACCAGAGAGGCTGAATACCGCACTGAGTCAATGCGGTCTTAGCCTCTCTGGTCTCAACACTCTGTCTGATTTTGGATTTTTTTTTTTTTTTTCCAAAATCAGACTTGACACCAGAGAGGCTGAATACCGCACTGAGTCAATGCGGTCTTAGCCTCTCTGGTCTCAACACTCTGTCTGATTTTGGATTTTTTTTTTTTTTTTTCCAAAATCAGACTTGACACCAGAGAGGCTGAATACCGCACTGAGTCAATGCGGTCTTAGCCTCTCTGGTGTCAACACTCTGTCTGATTTTGGATTTTTTTTTTTTTTTTTCCAAAATCAGACTTGACACCAGAGAGGCTGAATACCGCACTGAGTCAATGCGGTCTTAGCCTCTCTGGTCTCAACACTCTGTCTGATTTTTGATTTTTGATTTTTTTTTTTTCCAAAATCAGACTTGACACCAGAGAGGCTGAATACCGCACTGAGTCAATGCGGTCTTAGCCTCTCTGGTCTCAACACTCTGTCTGATTTTGGATTTTTTTTTTTTTTTTCCAAAATCAGACTTGACACCAGAGAGGCTGAATACCGCACTGAGTCAATGCGGTCTTAGCCTCTCTGGTCTCAACACTCTGTCTGATTTTGGATTTTTTTTTTTTTTTTTCAAAAATCAGACTTGACACCAGAGAGGCTGAATACCGCACTGAGTCAATGCGGTCTTAGCCTCTCTGGTCTCAACACTCTTGTCTGATTTTGGATTTTTTTTTTTTTTTTTTCCAAAATCAGACGACACCAGAGAGGCTGAATACCGCACTGAGTCAATGCGGTCTTAGCCTCTCTGGTGTCAACACTGTCTGATTTTGGATTTTTTTTTTTTTTTTTCCAAAATCAGACTTGACACCAGAGAGGCTGAATACCGCACTGAGTCAATGCGGTCTTAGCCTCTCTGGTGTCAACACTCTGTCTGATTTTGGATTTTTTTTTTTTTTTCCAAAATCAGACTTGACACCAGAGAGGCTGAATACCGCACTGAGTCAATGCGGTCTTAGCCTCTCTGGTCTCAACACTCTGTCTGATTTTGGATTTTTTTTTTTTTTTTCCAAAATCAGACTTGACACCAGAGAGGCTGAATACCGCACTGAGTCAATGCGGTCTTAGGGACCACAATGGAAATAAGCCTTCGGGCTTTGTTGTGTTTTTATCCTCGGTGATATGTTGTCTTATGTCCTGTTTTTTATCACCAAATAAAGTCAATCAATCAATCAATCAATCAACACTGTCTGATTTTGGATTTTTTTTTTTTTTTTCCAAAATCAGACTTGACACCAGAGAGGCTGAATACCACACTGAGTCAATGCGGTCTTAGCCTCTCTGGTCTCAACACTCTGTCTGATTTTGGATTTTTTTTTTTTTTTTTTTTTAAATCAGACTTGACACCAGAGAGGCTGAATACCGCACTGAGTCAATGCGGTCTTAGCCTCTCTGGTGTCAACACTCTGTCTGATTTTGGATTATTATTTATTTTTTTCCAAAATCAGACTTGACACCAGAGAGGCTGAATACCGCACTGAGTCAATGCGGTCTTAGCCTCTCTGGTCTCAACACTCTGTCTGATTTTGGATTTTTTTTTTTTTTTTTCCAAAATCAGACTTGACACCAGAGAGGCTGAATACCGCACTGAGTCAATGCGGTCTTAGCCTCTCTGGTCTCAACACTCTGTCTGATTTTGGATTTTTTTTTTTTTTTTTTTTCCAAAATCAGACTTGACACCAGAGAGGCTGAATACCGCACTGAGTCAATGCGGTCTTAGCCTCTCTGGTCTCAACACTCTGTCTGATTTTGGATTTTTTTTTTTTTTTTTCCAAAATCAGACTTGACACCAGAGAGGCTGAATACCACACTGAGTCAATGCGGTCTTAGCCTCTCTGGTGTCAACACTCTGTCTGATTTTGGATTTTTTTTTTTTTTTCCAAAATCAGACTTGACACCAGAGAGGCTGAATACCGCACTGAGTCAATGCGGTCTTAGCCTCTCTGGTCTCAACACTCTGTCTGATTTTGGATTTTTTTTTTTTTTTTTCAAAAATCAGACTTGACACCAGAGAGGCTGAATACCGCACTGAGTCAATGCGGTCTTAGCCTCTCTGGTGTCAACACTCTGTCTGATTTTGGATTTTTTTTTTTTTTTTTCCAAAATCAGACTTGACACCAGAGAGGCTGAATACCGCACTGAGTCAATGCGGTCTTAGCCTCTCTGGTGTCAACACTCTGTCTGATTTTGGATTTTTTTTTTTTTTTTCCAAAATCAGACTTGACACCAGAGAGGCTGAATACTGCACTGAGTCAATGCGGTCTTAGCCTCTCTGGTCTCAACACTCTGTCTGATTTTGGATTTTTTTTTTTTTTCCCAAAATCAGACTTGACACCAGAGAGGCTGAATACCGCACTGAGTCAATGCGGTCTTAGCCTCTCTGGTGTCAACACTCTGTCTGATTTTGGATTATTATTTATTTTTTTCCAAAATCAGACTTGACACCAGAGAGGCTGAATACCGCACTGAGTCAATGCAGTCTTAGCCTCTCTGGTGTCAACACTCTGTCTGATTTTGGATTTTTTTTTTTTTTTTTCCAAAATCAGACTTGACACCAGAGAGGCTGAATACCGCACTGAGTCAATGCGGTCTTAGCCTCTCTGGTGTCAACACTCTGTCTGATTTTGGATTATTATTTATTTTTTTCCAAAATCAGACTTGACACCAGAGAGGCTGAATACCGCACTGAGTCAATGCGGTCTTAGCCTCTCTGGTGTCAACACTCTGTCTGATTTTGGATTTTTTTTTTTTTTTTTCCAAAATCAGACTTGACACCAGAGAGGCTGAATACCGCACTGAGTCAATGCGGTCTTAGCCTCTCTGGTCTCAACACTCTGTCTGATTTTGGATTTTTTTTTTTTTTTTCCAAAATCAGACTTGACACCAGAGAGGCTGAATACCGCACTGAGTCAATGCGGTCTTAGCCTCTCTGGTCTCAACACTCTGTCTGATTTTGGATTTTTTTTTTTTTTTTTCCAAAATCAGACTTGACACCAGAGAGGCTGAATACCGCACTGAGTCAATGCGGTCTTAGCCTCTCTGGTGTCAACACTCTGTCTGATTTTGGATTTTTTTTTTTTTTTTTCCAAAATCAGACTTGACACCAGAGAGGCTGAATACCGCACTGAGTCAATGCGGTCTTAGCCTCTCTGGTCTCAACACTCTGTCTGATTTTGGATTTTTTTTTTTTTTTTCCAAAATCAGACTTGACACCAGAGAGGCTGAATACTGCACTGAGTCAATGCGGTCTTAGCCTCTCTGGTCTCAACACTCTGTCTGATTTTTGATTTTTTTTTTTTTTTTTTTCCAAAATCAGACTTGACACCAGAGAGGCTGAATACCGCACTGAGTCAATGCGGTCTTAGCCTCTCTGGTGTCAACACTCTGTCTGATTTTGGATTTTTTTTTTTTTTTTTCCAAAATCAGACTTGACACCAGAGAGGCTGAATACCGCACTGAGTCAATGCGGTCTTAGCCTCTCTGGTCTCAACACTCTGTCTGATTTTGGATTTTTTTTTTTTTTTTCCAAAATCAGACTTGACACCAGAGAGGCTGAATACCGCACTGAGTCAATGCGGTCTTAGCCTCTCTGGTCTCAACACTCTGTCTGATTTTTGATTTTTGATTTTTTTTTTTTCCAAAATCAGACTTGACACCAGAGAGGCTGAATACCGCACTGAGTCAATGCGGTCTTAGCCTCTCTGGTCTCAACACTCTGTCTGATTTTGGATTTTTTTTTTTTTTTTCCAAAATCAGACTTGACACCAGAGAGGCTGAATACCGCACTGAGTCAATGCGGTCTTAGCCTCTCTGGTCTCAACACTCTGTCTGATTTTGGATTTTTTTTTTTTTTTTTTCAAAAATCAGACTTGACACCAGAGAGGCTGAATACCGCACTGAGTCAATGCGGTCTTAGCCTCTCTGGTCTCAACACTCTTGTCTGATTTTGGATTTTTTTTTTTTTTTTTTCCAAAATCAGACGACACCAGAGAGGCTGAATACCGCACTGAGTCAATGCGGTCTTAGCCTCTCTGGTGTCAACACTGTCTGATTTTGGATTTTTTTTTTTTTTTTTCCAAAATCAGACTTGACACCAGAGAGGCTGAATACCGCACTGAGTCAATGCGGTCTTAGCCTCTCTGGTGTCAACACTCTGTCTGATTTTGGATTTTTTTTTTTTTTTCCAAAATCAGACTTGACACCAGAGAGGCTGAATACCGCACTGAGTCAATGCGGTCTTAGCCTCTCTGGTCTCAACACTCTGTCTGATTTTGGATTTTTTTTTTTTTTTTCCAAAATCAGACTTGACACCAGAGAGGCTGAATACCGCACTGAGTCAATGCGGTCTTAGGGACCACAATGGAAATAAGCCTTCGGGCTTTGTTGTGTTTTTATCCTCGGTGATATGTTGTCTTATGTCCTGTTTTTTATCACCAAATAAAGTCAATCAATCAATCAATCAATCAACACTGTCTGATTTTGGATTTTTTTTTTTTTTTTCCAAAATCAGACTTGACACCAGAGAGGCTGAATACCACACTGAGTCAATGCGGTCTTAGCCTCTCTGGTCTCAACACTCTGTCTGATTTTGGATTTTTTTTTTTTTTTTTTTTTAAATCAGACTTGACACCAGAGAGGCTGAATACCGCACTGAGTCAATGCGGTCTTAGCCTCTCTGGTGTCAACACTCTGTCTGATTTTGGATTATTATTTATTTTTTTCCAAAATCAGACTTGACACCAGAGAGGCTGAATACCGCACTGAGTCAATGCGGTCTTAGCCTCTCTGGTCTCAACACTCTGTCTGATTTTGGATTTTTTTTTTTTTTTTTCCAAAATCAGACTTGACACCAGAGAGGCTGAATACCGCACTGACTCAATGCGGTCTTAGCCTCTCTGGTGTCAACACTCTGTCTGATTTTGGATTTTTTTTTTTTTTTTTCCAAAATCAGACTTGACACCAGAGAGGCTGAATACCGCACTGAGTCAATGCGGTCTTAGCCTCTCTGGTCTCAACACTCTGTCTGATTTTGGATTTTTTTTTTTTTTTCCAAAATCAGACTTGACACCAGAGAGGCTGAATACCGCACTGAGTCAATGCGGTCTTAGCCTCTCTGGTCTCAACACTCTGTCTGATTTTTGATTTTTTTTTTTTTTTTTTTCCAAAATCAGACTTGACACCAGAGAGGCTGAATACCGCACTGAGTCAATGCGGTCTTAGCCTCTCTGGTCTCAACACTCTGTCTGATTTTGGATTTTTTTTTTTTTTTTTTCCAAAATCAGACGACACCAGAGAGGCTGAATACCGCACTGAGTCAATGCGGTCTTAGCCTCTCTGGTGTCAACACTCTGTCTGATTTTGGATTTTTTTTTTTTTTTTTCCAAAATCAGACTTGACACCAGAGAGGCTGAATACCGCACTGAGTCAATGCGGTCTTAGCCTCTCTGGTGTCAACACTCTGTCTGATTTTGGATTTTTTTTTTTTTTTCCAAAATCAGACTTGACACCAGAGAGGCTGAATACCGCACTGAGTCAATGCGGTCTTAGCCTCTCTGGTGTCAACACTCTGTCTGATTTTGGATTTTTTTTTTTTTTTCCAAAATCAGACTTGACACCAGAGAGGCTGAATACCGCACTGAGTCAATGCGGTCTTAGCCTCTCTGGTCTCAACACTCTGTCTGATTTTGGATTTTTTTTTTTTTTTCCAAAATCAGACTTGACACCAGAGAGGCTGAATACCGCACTGAGTCAATGCGGTCTTAGCCTCTCTGGTCTCAACACTCTGTCTGATTTTTGATTTTTTTTTTTTTTTTTTTTCAAAATCAGACTTGACACCAGAGAGGCTGAATACCGCACTGAGTCAATGCGGTCTTAGCCTCTCTGGTGTCAACACTCTGTCTGATTTTGGATTTTTTTTTTTTTTTTTTCCAAAATCAGACTTGACACCAGAGAGGCTGAATACCGCACTGAGTCAATGCGGTCTTAGCCTCTCTGGTCTCAACACTCTGTCTGATTTTGGATTTTTTTTTTTTTTTCCAAAATCAGACTTGACACCAGAGAGGCTGAATACCGCACTGAGTCAATGCGGTCTTAGCCTCTCTGGTCTCAACACTCTGTCTGATTTTTGATTTTTTTTTTTTTTTTTTTCCAAAATCAGACTTGACACCAGAGAGGCTGAATACCGCACTGAGTCAATGCGGTCTTAGCCTCTCTGGTCTCAACACTCTGTCTGATTTTGGATTTTTTTTTTTTTTTTTCCAAAATCAGACTTGACACCAGAGAGGCTGAATACCGCACTGAGTCAATGCGGTCTTAGCCTCTCTGGTCTCAACACTCTGTCTGATTTTGGATTTTTTTTTTTTTTTTTCAAAAATCAGACTTGACACCAGAGAGGCTGAATACCGCACTGAGTCAATGCGGTCTTAGCCTCTCTGGTGTCAACACTGTCTGATTTTGGATTTTTTTTTTTTTTTTTCCAAAATCAGACTTGACACCAGAGAGGCTGAATACCGCACTGAGTCAATGCGGTCTTAGCCTCTCTGGTGTCAACACTCTGTCTGATTTTGGATTTTTTTTTTTTTTTCCAAAATCAGACTTGACACCAGAGAGGCTGAATACCGCACTGAGTCAATGCGGTCTTAGCCTCTCTGGTCTCAACACTCTGTCTGATTTTGGATTTTTTTTTTTTTTTCCAAAATCAGACTTGACACCAGAGAGGCTGAATACCGCACTGAGTCAATGCGGTCTTAGGGACCACAATGGAAATAAGCCTTCGGGCTTTGTTGTGTTTTTATCCTCGGTGATATGTTGTCTTATGTCCTGTTTTTTATCACCAAATAAAGTCAATCAATCAATCAATCAATCAATCAACACTGTCTGATTTTGGATTTTTTTTTTTTTTTTCCAAAATCAGACTTGACACCAGAGAGGCTGAATACCGCACTGAGTCAATGCGGTCTTAGCCTCTCTGGTGTCAACACTCTGTCTGATTTTGGATTATTATTTATTTTTTTCCAAAATCAGACTTGACACCAGAGAGGCTGAATACCGCACTGAGTCAATGCGGTCTTAGCCTCTCTGGTCTCAACACTCTGTCTGATTTTGGATTTTTTTTTTTTTTTTTCCAAAATCAGACTTGACACCAGAGAGGCTGAATACCGCACTGAGTCAATGCGGTCTTAGCCTCTCTGGTGTCAACACTCTGTCTGATTTTGGATTTTTTTTTTTTTTTTTCCAAAATCAGACTTGACACCAGAGAGGCTGAATACCGCACTGAGTCAATGCGGTCTTAGCCTCTCTGGTCTCAACACTCTGTCTGATTTTTGATTTTTTTTTTTTTTTTTTTCCAAAATCAGACTTGACACCAGAGAGGCTGAATACCGCACTGAGTCAATGCGGTCTTAGCCTCTCTGGTCTCAACACTCTGTCTGATTTTGGATTTTTTTTTTTTTTTTTCCAAAATCAGACTTGACACCAGAGAGGCTGAATACCGCACTGAGTCAATGCGGTCTTAGCCTCTCTGGTCTCAACACTCTGTCTGATTTTGGATTTTTTTTTTTTTTTTTTCAAAAATCAGACTTGACACCAGAGAGGCTGAATACCGCACTGAGTCAATGCGGTCTTAGCCTCTCTGGTCTCAACACTCTTGTCTGATTTTGGATTTTTTTATTTTTTTTTTCCAAAATCAGACGACACCAGAGAGGCTGAATACCGCACTGAGTCAATGCGGTCTTAGCCTCTCTGGTGTCAACACTGTCTGATTTTGGATTTTTTTTTTTTTTTTTCCAAAATCAGACTTGACACCAGAGAGGCTGAATACCGCACTGAGTCAATGCGGTCTTAGCCTCTCTGGTGTCAACACTCTGTCTGATTTTGGATTTTTTTTTTTTTTTCCAAAATCAGACTTGACACCAGAGAGGCTGAATACCGCACTGAGTCAATGCGGTCTTAGCCTCTCTGGTCTCAACACTCTGTCTGATTTTGGATTTTTTTTTTTTTTTTCCAAAATCAGACTTGACACCAGAGAGGCTGAATACCGCACTGAGTCAATGCGGTCTTAGGGACCACAATGGAAATAAGCCTTCGGGCTTTGTTGTGTTTTTATCCTCGGTGATATGTTGTCTTATGTCCTGTTTTTTATCACCAAATAAAGTCAATCAATCAATCAATCAATCAACACTGTCTGATTTTGGATTTTTTTTTTTTTTTTCCAAAATCAGACTTGACACCAGAGAGGCTGAATACCACACTGAGTCAATGCGGTCTTAGCCTCTCTGGTCTCAACACTCTGTCTGATTTTGGATTTTTTTTTTTTTTTTTTTTAAATCAGACTTGACACCAGAGAGGCTGAATACCGCACTGAGTCAATGCGGTCTTAGCCTCTCTGGTGTCAACACTCTGTCTGATTTTGGATTATTATTTATTTTTTTCAAAAATCAGACTTGACACCAGAGAGGCTGAATACCGCACTGAGTCAATGCGGTCTTAGCCTCTCTGGTCTCAACACTCTTGTCTGATTTTGGATTTTTTTTTTTTTTTTTTCCAAAATCAGACGACACCAGAGAGGCTGAATACCGCACTGAGTCAATGCGGTCTTAGCCTCTCTGGTGTCAACACTGTCTGATTTTGGATTTTTTTTTTTTTTTTTCAAAAATCAGACTTGACACCAGAGAGGCTGAATACCGCACTGAGTCAATGCGGTCTTAGCCTCTCTGGTGTCAACACTCTGTCTGATTTTGGATTTTTTTTTTTTTTTCCAAAATCAGACTTGACACCAGAGAGGCTGAATACCGCACTGAGTCAATGCGGTCTTAGCCTCTCTGGTCTCAACACTCTGTCTGATTTTGGATTTTTTTTTTTTTTTTCCAAAATCAGACTTGACACCAGAGAGGCTGAATACCGCACTGAGTCAATGCGGTCTTAGCCTCTCTGGTCTCAACACTCTGTCTGATTTTTGATTTTTGATTTTTTTTTTTTCCAAAATCAGACTTGACACCAGAGAGGCTGAATACCGCACTGAGTCAATGCGGTCTTAACCTCTCTGGTCTCAACACTCTGTCTGATTTTGGATTTTTTTTTTTTTTTTTTCCAAAATCAGACGACACCAGAGAGGCTGAATACCGCACTGAGTCAATGCGGTCTTAGCCTCTCTGGTGTCAACACTCTGTCTGATTTTGGATTTTTTTTTTTTTTTCCCAAAATCAGACTTGACACCAGAGAGGCTGAATACCGCACTGAGTCAATGCGGTCTTAGCCTCTCTGGTGTCAACACTCTGTCTGATTTTGGATTTTTTTTTTTTTTTCCAAAATCAGACTTGACACCAGAGAGGCTGAATACCGCACTGAGTCAATGCGGTCTTAGCCTCTCTGGTGTCAACACTCTGTCTGATTTTGGATTTTTTTTTTTTTTTCCAAAATCAGACTTGACACCAGAGAGGCTGAATACCGCACTGAGTCAATGCGGTCTTAGCCTCTCTGGTCTCAACACTCTGTCTGATTTTGGATTTTTTTTTTTTTTTTCCAAAATCAGACTTGACACCAGAGAGGCTGAATACCGCACTGAGTCAATGCGGTCTTAGGGACCACAATGGAAATAAGCCTTCGGGCTTTGTTGTGTTTTTATCCTCGGTGATATGTTGTCTTATGTCCTGTTTTTTATCACCAAATAAAGTCAATCAATCAATCAATCAACACTCTGTCTGATTTTGGATTTTTTTTTTTTTTTTCCAAAATCAGACTTGACACCAGAGAGGCTGAATACCACACTGAGTCAATGCGGTCTTAGCCTCTCTGGTCTCAACACTCTGTCTGATTTTGGATTTTTTTTTTTTTTTTTTTTTAAATCAGACTTGACACCAGAGAGGCTGAATACCGCACTGAGTCAATGCGGTCTTAGCCTCTCTGGTGTCAACACTCTGTCTGATTTTGGATTTTTTTTTTTTTTTTCCAAAATCAGACTTGACACCAGAGAGGCTGAATACCGCAGTGAGTCAATGCGGTCTTAGCCTCTCTGGTGTCAACACTCTGTCTGATTTTGGATTTTTTTTTTTTTTTTCCAAAATCAGACTTGACACCAGAGAGGCTGAATACCGCACTGAGTCAATGCGGTCTTAGCCTCTCTGGTCTCAACACTCTGTCTGATTTTGGATTTTTTTTTTTTTTTCCAAAATCAGACTTGACACCAGAGAGGCTGAATACCGCACTGAGTCAATGCGGTCTTAGCCTCTCTGGTCTCAACACTCTGTCTGATTTTGGATTTTTTTTTTTTTTTTTTCAAAAATCAGACTTGACACCAGAGAGGCTGAATACCGCACTGAGTCAATGCGGTCTTAGCCTCTCTGGTGTCAACACTCTGTCTGATTTTGGATTTTTTTTTTTTTTTTTCCAAAATCAGACTTGACACCAGAGAGGCTGAATACCGCACTGAGTCAATGCGGTCTTAGCCTCTCTGGTGTCAACACTCTGTCTGATTTTGGATTATTATTTATTTTTTTCCAAAATCAGACTTGACACCAGAGAGGCTGAATACCGCACTGAGTCAATGCGGTCTTAGCCTCTCTGGTCTCAACACTCTTGTCTGATTTTGGATTTTTTTTTTTTTTTTTTTCCAAAATCAGACTTGACACCAGAGAGGCTGAATGCCGCACTGAGTCAATGCGGTCTTAGCCTCTCTGGTGTCAACACTCTGTCTGATTTTGGATTTTTTTTTTTTTTTCCAAAATCAGACTTGACACCAGAGAGGCTGAATACCGCACTGAGTCAATGCAGTCTTAGCCTCTCTGGTGTCAACACTCTGTCTGATTTTGGATTTTTTTTTTTTTTTCCAAAATCAGACTTGACACCAGAGAGGCTGAATACCGCACTGAGTCAATGCGGTCTTAGCCTCTCTGGTCTCAACACTCTGTCTGATTTTGGATTTTTTTTTTTTTTTTCAAAATCAGACTTGACACCAGAGAGGCTGAATACCGCACTGAGTCAATGCGGTCTTAGCCTCTCTGGTGTCAACACTCTGTCTGATTTTGGATTTTTTTTTTTTTTTTTTTCAAAATCAGACTTGACACCAGAGAGGCTGAATACCGCACTGAGTCAATGCGGTCTTAGCCTCTCTGGTGTCAACACTCTGTCTGATTTTGGATTTTTTTTTTTTTTTTTCCAAAATCAGACTTGACACCAGAGAGGCTGAATACCGCACTGAGTCAATGCGGTCTTAGCCTCTCTGGTGTCAACACTCTGTCTGATTTTGGATTTTTTTTTTTTTCTTTCCAAAATCAGACTTGACACCAGAGAGGCTGAATACCGCACTGAGTCAATGCGGTCTTAGCCTCTCTGGTCTCAACACTCTGTCTGATTTTGGATTTTTTTTTTTTTTTTCCAAAATCAGACTTGACACCAGAGAGGCTGAATACCGCACTGAGTCAATGCGGTCTTAGGGACCACAATGGAAATAAGCCTTCGGGCTTTGTTGTGTTTTTATCCTCGGTGATATGTTGTCTTATGTCCTGTTTTTTATCACCAAATAAAGTCAATCAATCAATCAATCAACACTCTGTCTGATTTTGGATTTTTTTTTTTTTTTTCCAAAATCAGACTTGACACCAGAGAGGCTGAATACCACACTGAGTCAATGCGGTCTTAGCCTCTCTGGTCTCAACACTCTGTCTGATTTTGGATTTTTTTTTTTTTTTTTTTTAAATCAGACTTGACACCAGAGAGGCTGAATACCGCACTGAGTCAATGCGGTCTTAGCCTCTCTGGTGTCAACACTCTGTCTGATTTTGGATTTTTTTTTTTTTTTTCCAAAATCAGACTTGACACCAGAGAGGCTGAATACCGCAGTGAGTCAATGCGGTCTTAGCCTCTCTGGTGTCAACACTCTGTCTGATTTTGGATTTTTTTTTTTTTTTTCCAAAATCAGACTTGACACCAGAGAGGCTGAATACCGCACTGAGTCAATGCGGTCTTAGCCTCTCTGGTCTCAACACTCTGTCTGATTTTGGATTTTTTTTTTTTTTTCCAAAATCAGACTTGACACCAGAGAGGCTGAATACCGCACTGAGTCAATGCGGTCTTAGCCTCTCTGGTCTCAACACTCTGTCTGATTTTGGATTTTTTTTTTTTTTTTTTCAAAAATCAGACTTGACACCAGAGAGGCTGAATACCGCACTGAGTCAATGCGGTCTTAGCCTCTCTGGTGTCAACACTCTGTCTGATTTTGGATTTTTTTTTTTTTTTTTCCAAAATCAGACTTGACACCAGAGAGGCTGAATACCGCACTGAGTCAATGCGGTCTTAGCCTCTCTGGTGTCAACACTCTGTCTGATTTTGGATTATTATTTATTTTTTTCCAAAATCAGACTTGACACCAGAGAGGCTGAATACCGCACTGAGTCAATGCGGTCTTAGCCTCTCTGGTCTCAACACTCTTGTCTGATTTTGGATTTTTTTTTTTTTTTTTTTCCAAAATCAGACTTGACACCAGAGAGGCTGAATGCCGCACTGAGTCAATGCGGTCTTAGCCTCTCTGGTGTCAACACTCTGTCTGATTTTGGATTTTTTTTTTTTTTTTCCAAAATCAGACTTGACACCAGAGAGGCTGAATACCGCACTGAGTCAATGCAGTCTTAGCCTCTCTGGTGTCAACACTCTGTCTGATTTTGGATTTTTTTTTTTTTTTCCAAAATCAGACTTGACACCAGAGAGGCTGAATACCGCACTGAGTCAATGCGGTCTTAGCCTCTCTGGTCTCAACACTCTGTCTGATTTTGGATTTTTTTTTTTTTTTTCAAAATCAGACTTGACACCAGAGAGGCTGAATACCGCACTGAGTCAATGCGGTCTTAGCCTCTCTGGTGTCAACACTCTGTCTGATTTTGGATTTTTTTTTTTTTTTTTTCAAAATCAGACTTGACACCAGAGAGGCTGAATACCGCACTGAGTCAATGCGGTCTTAGCCTCTCTGGTGTCAACACTCTGTCTGATTTTGGATTTTTTTTTTTTTTTTTCCAAAATCAGACTTGACACCAGAGAGGCTGAATACCGCACTGAGTCAATGCGGTCTTAGCCTCTCTGGTGTCAACACTCTGTCTGATTTTGGATTTTTTTTTTTTTTCTTTCCAAAATCAGACTTGACACCAGAGAGGCTGAATACCGCACTGAGTCAATGCGGTCTTAGCCTCTCTGGTCTCAACACTCTGTCTGATTTTGGATTTTTTTTTTTTTTTTCCAAAATCAGACTTGACACCAGAGAGGCTGAATACCGCACTGAGTCAATGCGGTCTTAGCCTCTCTGGTCTCAACACTCTGTCTGATTTTTGATTTTTGATTTTTTTTTTTTCCAAAATCAGACTTGACACCAGAGAGGCTGAATACCGCACTGAGTCAATGCGGTCTTAGCCTCTCTGGTGTCAACACTCTGTCTGATTTTGGATTTTTTTTTTTTTTTCCAAAATCAGACTTGACACCAGAGAGGCTGAATACCGCACTGAGTCAATGCGGTCTTAGCCTCTCTGGTCTCAACACTCTGTCTGATTTTGGATTTTTTTTTTTTTTTTTCAAAAATCAGACTTGACACCAGAGAGGCTGAATACCGCACTGAGTCAATGCGGTCTTAGCCTCTCTGGTGTCAACACTCTGTCTGATTTTGGATTTTTTTTTTTTTTTTTCCAAAATCAGACTTGACACCAGAGAGGCTGAATACCGCACTGAGTCAATGCGGTCTTAGCCTCTCTGGTGTCAACACTCTGTCTGATTTTGGATTTTTTTTTTTTTTTTCCAAAATCAGACTTGACACCAGAGAGGCTGAATACTGCACTGAGTCAATGCGGTCTTAGCCTCTCTGGTCTCAACACTCTGTCTGATTTTGGATTTTTTTTTTTTTTCCCAAAATCAGACTTGACACCAGAGAGGCTGAATACCGCACTGAGTCAATGCGGTCTTAGCCTCTCTGGTGTCAACACTCTGTCTGATTTTAGATTATTATTTATTTTTTTCCAAAATCAGACTTGACACCAGAGAGGCTGAATACCGCACTGAGTCAATGCGGTCTTAGCCTCTCTGGTGTCAACACTCTGTCTGATTTTGGATTTTTTTTTTTTTTTTTCCAAAATCAGACTTGACACCAGAGAGGCTGAATACCGCACTGAGTCAATGCGGTCTTAGCCTCTCTGGTCTCAACACTCTTGTCTGATTTTGGATTTTTTTTTTTTTTTTTTTCCAAAATCAGACTTGACACCAGAGAGGCTGAATACCGCACTGAGTCAATGCGGTCTTAGCCTCTCTGGTGTCAACACTCTGTCTGATTTTGGATTTTTTTTTTTTTTTCCAAAATCAGACTTGACACCAGAGAGGCTGAATACCGCACTGAGTCAATGCAGTCTTAGCCTCTCTGGTGTCAACACTCTGTCTGATTTTGGATTTTTTTTTTTTTTCCCAAAATCAGACTTGACACCAGAGAGGCTGAATACCGCACTGAGTCAATGCGGTCTTAGCCTCTCTGGTGTCAACACTCTGTCTGATTTTGGATTATTATTTATTTTTTTCCAAAATCAGACTTGACACCAGAGAGGCTGAATACCGCACTGAGTCAATGCGGTCTTAGCCTCTCTGGTGTCAACACTCTGTCTGATTTTGGATTTTTTTTTTTTTTTTTTCCAAAATCAGACTTGACACCAGAGAGGCTGAATACCGCACTGAGTCAATGCGGTCTTAGCCTCTCTGGTCTCAACACTCTTGTCTGATTTTGGATTTTTTTTTTTTTTTTTTCCAAAATCAGACTTGACACCAGAGAGGCTGAATACCGCACTGAGTCAATGCGGTCTTAGCCTCTCTGGTGTCAACACTCTGTCTGATTTTGGATTTTTTATTTTTTTTCCAAAATCAGACTTGACACCAGAGAGGCTGAATACCGCACTGAGTCAATGCAGTCTTAGCCTCTCTGGTGTCAACACTCTGTCTGATTTTGGATTTTTTTTTTTTTTTTCCAAAATCAGACTTGACACCAGAGAGGCTGAATACCGCACTGAGTCAATGCGGTCTTAGCCTCTCTGGTCTCAACACTCTGTCTGATTTTGGATTTTTTTTTTTTTTTTCAAAATCAGACTTGACACCAGAGAGGCTGAATACCGCACTGAGTCAATGCGGTCTTAGCCTCTCTGGTGTCAACACTCTGTCTGATTTTGGATTTTTTTTTTTTTTTTTTCAAAATCAGACTTGACACCAGAGAGGCTGAATACCGCACTGAGTCAATGCGGTCTTAGCCTCTCTGGTCTCAACACTCTGTCTGATTTTGGATTTTTTTTTTTTTTTTTCAAAAATCAGACTTGACACCAGAGAGGCTGAATACCGCACTGAGTCAATGCGGTCTTAGCCTCTCTGGTGTCAACACTCTGTCTGATTTTGGATTTTTTTTTTTTTTTTTCCAAAATCAGACTTGACACCAGAGAGGCTGAATACCGCACTGAGTCAATGCGGTCTTAGCCTCTCTGGTGTCAACACTCTGTCTGATTTTGGATTTTTTTTTTTTTTTTCCAAAATCAGACTTGACACCAGAGAGGCTGAATACTGCACTGAGTCAATGCGGTCTTAGCCTCTCTGGTCTCAACACTCTGTCTGATTTTGGATTTTTTTTTTTTTTTCCCAAAATCAGACTTGACACCAGAGAGGCTGAATACCGCACTGAGTCAATGCGGTCTTAGCCTCTCTGGTGTCAACACTCTGTCTGATTTTGGATTATTATTTATTTTTTTCCAAAATCAGACTTGACACCAGAGAGGCTGAATACCGCACTGAGTCAATGCGGTCTTAGCCTCTCTGGTGTCAACACTCTGTCTGATTTTGGATTTTTTTTTTTTTTTTTCCAAAATCAGACTTGACACCAGAGAGGCTGAATACCGCACTGAGTCAATGCGGTCTTAGCCTCTCTGGTCTCAACACTCTTGTCTGATTTTGGATTTTTTTTTTTTTTTTTTTCCAAAATCAGACTTGACACCAGAGAGGCTGAATACCGCACTGAGTCAATGCGGTCTTAGCCTCTCTGGTGTCAACACTCTGTCTGATTTTGGATTTTTTTTTTTTTTTTCCAAAATCAGACTTGACACCAGAGAGGCTGAATACCGCACTGAGTCAATGCAGTCTTAGCCTCTCTGGTGTCAACACTCTGTCTGATTTTGGATTTTTTTTTTTTTTTCCCAAAATCAGACTTGACACCAGAGAGGCTGAATACCGCACTGAGTCAATGCGGTCTTAGCCTCTCTGGTGTCAACACTCTGTCTGATTTTGGATTATTATTTATTTTTTTCCAAAATCAGACTTGACACCAGAGAGGCTGAATACCGCACTGAGTCAATGCGGTCTTAGCCTCTCTGGTGTCAACACTCTGTCTGATTTTGGATTTTTTTTTTTTTTTTTTCCAAAATCAGACTTGACACCAGAGAGGCTGAATACCGCACTGAGTCAATGCGGTCTTAGCCTCTCTGGTCTCAACACTCTTGTCTGATTTTGGATTTTTTTTTTTTTTTTTTTCCAAAATCAGACTTGACACCAGAGAGGCTGAATACCGCACTGAGTCAATGCGGTCTTAGCCTCTCTGGTGTCAACACTCTGTCTGATTTTGGATTTTTTATTTTTTTTCCAAAATCAGACTTGACACCAGAGAGGCTGAATACCGCACTGAGTCAATGCAGTCTTAGCCTCTCTGGTGTCAACACTCTGTCTGATTTTGGATTTTTTTTTTTTTTTCCAAAATCAGACTTGACACCAGAGAGGCTGAATACCGCACTGAGTCAATGCGGTCTTAGCCTCTCTGGTCTCAACACTCTGTCTGATTTTGGATTTTTTTTTTTTTTTTCAAAATCAGACTTGACACCAGAGAGGCTGAATACCGCACTGAGTCAATGCGGTCTTAGCCTCTCTGGTGTCAACACTCTGTCTGATTTTGGATTTTTTTTTTTTTTTTTTCAAAATCAGACTTGACACCAGAGAGGCTGAATACCGCACTGAGTCAATGCGGTCTTAGCCTCTCTGGTGTCAACACTCTGTCTGATTTTGGATTTTTTTTTTTTTTTTTTCCAAAATCAGACTTGACACCAGAGAGGCTGAATACCGCACTGAGTCAATGCGGTCTTAGCCTCTCTGGTGTCAACACTCTGTCTGATTTTGGATTTTTTTTTTTTTTTTTCCAAAATCAGACTTGACACCAGAGAGGCTGAATACCGCACTGAGTCAATGCGGTCTTAGCCTCTCTGGTCTCAACACTCTGTCTGATTTTGGATTTTTTTTTTTTTTTTCCAAAATCAGACTTGACACCAGAGAGGCTGAATACCGCACTGAGTCAATGCGGTCTTAGCCTCTCTGGTCTCAACACTCTGTCTGATTTTTGATTTTTTTTTTTTTTTTTTCCAAAATCAGACTTGACACCAGAGAGGCTGAATACCGCACTGAGTCAATGCGGTCTTAGCCTCTCTGGTGTCAACACTCTGTCTGATTTTGGATTTTTTTTTTTTTTTTTCCAAAATCAGACTTGACACCAGAGAGGCTGAATACCGCACTGAGTCAATGCGGTCTTAGCCTCTCTGGTCTCAACACTCTGTCTGATTTTGGATTTTTTTTTTTTTTTTCCAAAATCAGACTTGACACCAGAGAGGCTGAATACCGCACTGAGTCAATGCGGTCTTAGCCTCTCTGGTCTCAACACTCTGTCTGATTTTTGATTTTTGATTTTTTTTTTTTCCAAAATCAGACTTGACACCAGAGAGGCTGAATACCGCACTGAGTCAATGCGGTCTTAGCCTCTCTGGTCTCAACACTCTGTCTGATTTTGGATTTTTTTTTTTTTTTTTCCAAAATCAGACTTGACACCAGAGAGGCTGAATACCGCACTGAGTCAATGCGGTCTTAGCCTCTCTGGTCTCAACACTCTGTCTGATTTTGGATTATTTTTTTTTTTTTTTCAAAAATCAGACTTGACACCAGAGAGGCTGAATACCGCACTGAGTCAATGCAGTCTTAGCCTCTCTGGTCTCAACACTCTTGTCTGATTTTGGATTTTTTTTTTTTTTTTTTCCAAAATCAGACGACACCAGAGAGGCTGAATACCGCACTGAGTCAATGCGGTCTTAGCCTCTCTGGTGTCAACACTCTGTCTGATTTTGGATTTTTTTTTTTTTTTTTCCAAAATCAGACTTGACACCAGAGAGGCTGAATACCGCACTGAGTCAATGCGGTCTTAGCCTCTCTGGTGTCAACACTCTGTCTGATTTTGGATTATTATTTATTTTTTTCCAAAATCAGACTTGACACCAGAGAGGCTGAATACCGCACTGAGTCAATGCGGTCTTAGCCTCTCTGGTGTCAACACTCTGTCTGATTTTGGATTTTTTTTTTTTTTTTTTCCAAAATCAGACTTGACACCAGAGAGGCTGAATACCGCACTGAGTCAATGCGGTCTTAGCCTCTCTGGTCTCAACACTCTTGTCTGATTTTGGATTTTTTTTTTTTTTTTTTTCCAAAATCAGACTTGACACCAGAGAGGCTGAATACCGCACTGAGTCAATGCGGTCTTAGCCTCTCTGGTGTCAACACTCTGTCTGATTTTGGATTTTTTTTTTTTTTTCCAAAATCAGACTTGACACCAGAGAGGCTGAATACCGCACTGAGTCAATGCAGTCTTAGCCTCTCTGGTGTCAACACTCTGTCTGATTTTGGATTTTTTTTTTTTTTTCCAAAATCAGACTTGACACCAGAGAGGCTGAATACCGCACTGAGTCAATGCGGTCTTAGCCTCTCTGGTCTCAACACTCTGTCTGATTTTGGATTTTTTTTTTTTTTTTCAAAATCAGACTTGACACCAGAGAGGCTGAATACCACACTGAGTCAATGCGGTCTTAGCCTCTCTGGTGTCAACACTCTGTCTGATTTTGGATTTTTTTTTTTTTTTTTTTCAAAATCAGACTTGACACCAGAGAGGCTGAATACCGCACTGAGTCAATGCGGTCTTAGCCTCTCTGGTGTCAACACTCTGTCTGATTTTGGATTTTTTTTTTTTTTTTTTCCAAAATCAGACTTGACACCAGAGAGGCTGAATACCGCACTGAGTCAATGCGGTCTTAGCCTCTCTGGTGTCAACACTCTGTCTGATTTTGGATTTTTTTTTTTTTTTTTCCAAAATCAGACTTGACACCAGAGAGGCTGAATACCGCACTGAGTCAATGCGGTCTTAGCCTCTCTGGTCTCAACACTCTGTCTGATTTTGGATTTTTTTTTTTTTTTTCCAAAATCAGACTTGACACCAGAGAGGCTGAATACCGCACTGAGTCAATGCGGTCTTAGCCTCTCTGGTCTCAACACTCTGTCTGATTTTTGATTTTTGATTTTTTTTTTTTCCAAAATCAGACTTGACACCAGAGAGGCTGAATACCGCACTGAGTCAATGCGGTCTTAGCCTCTCTGGTGTCAACACTCTGTCTGATTTTGGATTTTTTTTTTTTTTTTTTCCAAAATCAGACTTGACACCAGAGAGGCTGAATACCGCACTGAGTCAATGCGGTCTTAGCCTCTCTGGTCTCAACACTCTGTCTGATTTTGGATTTTTTTTTTTTTTTTCCAAAATCAGACTTGACACCAGAGAGGCTGAATACCGCACTGAGTCAATGCGGTCTTAGCCTCTCTGGTCTCAACACTCTGTCTGATTTTTGATTTTTGATTTTTTTTTTTTCCAGAATCAGACTTGACACCAGAGAGGCTGAATACCGCACTGAGTCAATGCGGTCTTAGCCTCTCTGGTCTCAACACTCTGTCTGATTTTGGATTTTTTTTTTTTTTTTTCCAAAATCAGACTTGACACCAGAGAGGCTGAATACCGCACTGAGTCAATGCGGTCTTAGCCTCTCTGGTCTCAACACTCTGTCTGATTTTGGATTTTTTTTTTTTTTTTTTCAAAAATCAGACTTGACACCAGAGAGGCTGAATACCGCACTGAGTCAATGCGGTCTTAGCCTCTCTGGTCTCAACACTCTTGTCTGATTTTGGATTTTTTTTTTTTTTTTTTCAAAAATCAGACGACACCAGAGAGGCTGAATACCGCACTGAGTCAATGCGGTCTTAGCCTCTCTGGTGTCAACACTCTGTCTGATTTTGGATTTTTTTTTTTTTTTTTCCAAAATCAGACTTGACACCAGAGAGGCTGAATACCGCACTGAGTCAATGCGGTCTTAGCCTCTCTGGTGTCAACACTCTGTCTGATTTTGGATTTTTTTTTTTTTTTCCAAAATCAGACTTGACACCAGAGAGGCTGAATACCGCACTGAGTCAATGCGGTCTTAGCCTCTCTGGTCTCAACACTCTGTCTGATTTTGGATTTTTTTTTTTTTTTTCCAAAATCAGACTTGACACCAGAGAGGCTGAATACCGCACTGAGTCAATGCGGTCTTAGGGACCACAATGGAAATAAGCCTTCGGGCTTTGTTGTGTTTTTATCCTCGGTGATATGTTGTCTTATGTCCTGTTTTTTATCACCAAATAAAGTCAATCAATCAATCAATCAACACTCTGTCTGATTTTGGATTTTTTTTTTTTTTTTCCAAAATCAGACTTGACACCAGAGAGGCTGAATACCACACTGAGTCAATGCGGTCTTAGCCTCTCTGGTCTCAACACTCTGTCTGATTTTGTATTTTTTTTTTTTTTTTTTTTAAATCAGACTTGACACCAGAGAGGCTGAATACCGCACTGAGTCAATGCGGTCTTAGCCTCTCTGGTGTCAACACTCTGTCTGATTTTGGATTATTATTTATTTTTTTCCAAAATCAGACTTGACACCAGAGAGGCTGAATACCGCACTGAGTCAATGCGGTCTTAGCCTCTCTGGTCTCAACACTCTGTCTGATTTTGGATTTTTTTTTTTTTTTTTCCAAAATCAGACTTGACACCAGAGAGGCTGAATACCGCACTGAGTCAATGCGGTCTTAGCCTCTCTGGTCTCAACACTCTGTCTGATTTTGGATTTTTTTTTTTTTTTTTTTCCAAAATCAGACTTGACACCAGAGAGGCTGAATACCACACTGAGTCAATGCGGTCTTAGCCTCTCTGGTCTCAACACTCTGTCTGATTTTGGATTTTTTTTTTTTTTTTCCAAAATCAGACTTGACACCAGAGAGGCTGAATACCACACTGAGTCAATGCGGTCTTAGCCTCTCTGGTGTCAACACTCTGTCTGATTTTGGATTTTTTTTTTTTTTTTTTTCAAAATCAGACTTGACACCAGAGAGGCTGAATACCGCACTGAGTCAATGCGGTCTTAGCCTCTCTGGTGTCAACACTCTGTCTGATTTTGGATTTTTTTTTTTTTTTTTTCCAAAATCAGACTTGACACCAGAGAGGCTGAATACCGCACTGAGTCAATGCGGTCTTAGCCTCTCTGGTCTCAACACTCTGTCTGATTTTGGATTTTTTTTTTTTTTTTCCAAAATCAGACTTGACACCAGAGAGGCTGAATACCGCACTGAGTCAATGCGGTCTTAGCCTCTCTGGTCTCAACACTCTGTCTGATTTTTGATTTTTTTTTTTTTTTTTTTCCAAAATCAGACTTGACACCAGAGAGGCTGAATACCGCACTGAGTCAATGCGGTCTTAGCCTCTCTGGTGTCAACACTCTGTCTGATTTTGGATTTTTTTTTTTTTTTTTCCAAAATCAGACTTGACACCAGAGAGGCTGAATACCGCACTGAGTCAATGCGGTCTTAGCCTCTCTGGTCTCAACACTCTGTCTGATTTTGGATTTTTTTTTTTTTTTTTTCAAAAATCAGACTTGACACCAGAGAGGCTGAATACCGCACTGAGTCAATGCGGTCTTAGCCTCTCTGGTCTCAACACTCTTGTCTGATTTTGGATTTTTTTTTTTTTTTTTTCAAAAATCAGACGACACCAGAGAGGCTGAATACCGCACTGAGTCAATGCGGTCTTAGCCTCTCTGGTGTCAACACTCTGTCTGATTTTGGATTTTTTTTTTTTTTTTTCCAAAATCAGACTTGACACCAGAGAGGCTGAATACCGCACTGAGTCAATGCGGTCTTAGCCTCTCTGGTGTCAACACTCTGTCTGATTTTGGATTTTTTTTTTTTTTTCCAAAATCAGACTTGACACCAGAGAGGCTGAATACCGCACTGAGTCAATGCGGTCTTAGCCTCTCTGGTCTCAACACTCTGTCTGATTTTGGATTTTTTTTTTTTTTTTCCAAAATCAGACTTGACACCAGAGAGGCTGAATACCGCACTGAGTCAATGCGGTCTTAGGGACCACAATGGAAATAAGCCTTCGGGCTTTGTTGTGTTTTTATCCTCGGTGATATGTTGTCTTATGTCCTGTTTTTTATCACCAAATAAAGTCAATCAATCAATCAATCAACACTCTGTCTGATTTTGGATTTTTTTTTTTTTTTTCCAAAATCAGACTTGACACCAGAGAGGCTGAATACCACACTGAGTCAATGCGGTCTTAGCCTCTCTGGTGTCAACACTCTGTCTGATTTTGGATTATTATTTATTTTTTTCCAAAATCAGACTTGACACCAGAGAGGCTGAATACCGCACTGAGTCAATGCGGTCTTAGCCTCTCTGGTCTCAACACTCTGTCTGATTTTGGATTTTTTTTTTTTTTTTTCCAAAATCAGACTTGACACCAGAGAGGCTGAATACCGCACTGAGTCAATGCGGTCTTAGCCTCTCTGGTCTCAACACTCTGTCTGATTTTGGATTTTTTTTTTTTTTTTTTTTCCAAAATCAGACTTGACACCAGAGAGGCTGAATACCACACTGAGTCAATGCGGTCTTAGCCTCTCTGGTCTCAACACTCTGTCTGATTTTGGATTTTTTTTTTTTTTTTCCAAAATCAGACTTGACACCAGAGAGGCTGAATACCACACTGAGTCAATGCGGTCTTAGCCTCTCTGGTGTCAACACTCTGTCTGATTTTGGATTTTTTTTTTTTTTTTTTTCAAAATCAGACTTGACACCAGAGAGGCTGAATACCGCACTGAGTCAATGCGGTCTTAGCCTCTCTGGTGTCAACACTCTGTCTGATTTTGGATTTTTTTTTTTTTTTTTCCAAAATCAGACTTGACACCAGAGAGGCTGAATACCGCACTGAGTCAATGCGGTCTTAGCCTCTCTGGTCTCAACACTCTGTCTGATTTTGGATTTTTTTTTTTTTTTTCCAAAATCAGACTTGACACCAGAGAGGCTGAATACCGCACTGAGTCAATGCGGTCTTAGCCTCTCTGGTCTCAACACTCTGTCTGATTTTTGATTTTTTTTTTTTTTTTTTTCCAAAATCAGACTTGACACCAGAGAGGCTGAATACCGCACTGAGTCAATGCGGTCTTAGCCTCTCTGGTGTCAACACTCTGTCTGATTTTGGATTTTTTTTTTTTTTTTTCCAAAATCAGACTTGACACCAGAGAGGCTGAATACCGCACTGAGTCAATGCGGTCTTAGCCTCTCTGGTCTCAACACTCTGTCTGATTTTGGATTTTTTTTTTTTTTTCCAAAATCAGACTTGACACCAGAGAGGCTGAATACCGCACTGAGTCAATGCGGTCTTAGCCTCTCTGGTCTCAACACTCTGTCTGATTTTTGATTTTTGATTTTTTTTTTTTCCAAAATCAGACTTGACACCAGAGAGGCTGAATACCGCACTGAGTCAATGCGGTCTTAGCCTCTCTGGTCTCAACACTCTGTCTGATTTTGGATTTTTTTTTTTTTTTTTCCAAAATCAGACTTGACACCAGAGAGGCTGAATACCGCACTGAGTCAATGCGGTCTTAGCCTCTCTGGTCTCAACACTCTGTCTGATTTTGGATTTTTTTTTTTTTTTTTTCAAAAATCAGACTTGACACCAGAGAGGCTGAATACCGCACTGAGTCAATGCGGTCTTAGCCTCTCTGGTCTCAACACTCTTGTCTGATTTTGGATTTTTTTTTTTTTTTTTTCCAAAATCAGACGACACCAGAGAGGCTGAATACCGCACTGAGTCAATGCGGTCTTAGCCTCTCTGGTGTCAACACTCTGTCTGATTTTGGATTTTTTTTTTTTTTTTTCCAAAATCAGACTTGACACCAGAGAGGCTGAATACCGCACTGAGTCAATGCGGTCTTAGCCTCTCTGGTGTCAACACTCTGTCTGATTTTGGATTTTTTTTTTTTTTTCCAAAATCAGACTTGACACCAGAGAGGCTGAATACCGCACTGAGTCAATGCGGTCTTAGCCTCTCTGGTCTCAACACTCTGTCTGATTTTGGATTTTTTTTTTTTTTTTCCAAAATCAGACTTGACACCAGAGAGGCTGAATACCGCACTGAGTCAATGCGGTCTTAGGGACCACAATGGAAATAAGCCTTCGGGCTTTGTTGTGTTTTTATCCTCGGTGATATGTTGTCTTATGTCCTGTTTTTTATCACCAAATAAAGTCAATCAATCAATCAATCAACACTCTGTCTGATTTTGGATTTTTTTTTTTTTTTTTCAAAATCAGACTTGACACCAGAGAGGCTGAATACCACACTGAGTCAATGCGGTCTTAGCCTCTCTGGTCTCAACACTCTGTCTGATTTTGGATTTTTTTTTTTTTTTTTTTTAAATCAGACTTGACACCAGAGAGGCTGAATACCGCACTGAGTCAATGCGGTCTTAGCCTCTCTGGTGTCAACACTCTGTCTGATTTTGGATTATTATTTATTTTTTTCCAAAATCAGACTTGACACCAGAGAGGCTGAATACCGCACTGAGTCAATGCGGTCTTAGCCTCTCTGGTCTCAACACTCTGTCTGATTTTGGATTTTTTTTTTTTTTTTTCCAAAATCAGACTTGACACCAGAGAGGCTGAATACCGCACTGAGTCAATGCGGTCTTAGCCTCTCTGGTCTCAACACTCTGTCTGATTTTGGATTTTTTTTTTTTTTTTTTTTCCAAAATCAGACTTGACACCAGAGAGGCTGAATACCGCACTGAGTCAATGCGGTCTTAGCCTCTCTGGTCTCAACACTCTGTCTGATTTTGGATTTTTTTTTTTTTTTTTCCAAAATCAGACTTGACACCAGAGAGGCTGAATACCACACTGAGTCAATGCGGTCTTAGCCTCTCTGGTGTCAACACTCTGTCTGATTTTGGATTTTTTTTTTTTTTTCCAAAATCAGACTTGACACCAGAGAGGCTGAATACCGCACTGAGTCAATGCGGTCTTAGCCTCTCTGGTCTCAACACTCTGTCTGATTTTGGATTTTTTTTTTTTTTTTTCAAAAATCAGACTTGACACCAGAGAGGCTGAATACCGCACTGAGTCAATGCGGTCTTAGCCTCTCTGGTGTCAACACTCTGTCTGATTTTGGATTTTTTTTTTTTTTTTTCCAAAATCAGACTTGACACCAGAGAGGCTGAATACCGCACTGAGTCAATGCGGTCTTAGCCTCTCTGGTGTCAACACTCTGTCTGATTTTGGATTTTTTTTTTTTTTTTCCAAAATCAGACTTGACACCAGAGAGGCTGAATACTGCACTGAGTCAATGCGGTCTTAGCCTCTCTGGTCTCAACACTCTGTCTGATTTTGGATTTTTTTTTTTTTTCCCAAAATCAGACTTGACACCAGAGAGGCTGAATACCGCACTGAGTCAATGCGGTCTTAGCCTCTCTGGTGTCAACACTCTGTCTGATTTTGGATTTTTTTTTTTTTTTTCCAAAATCAGACTTGACACCAGAGAGGCTGAATACCGCAGTGAGTCAATGCGGTCTTAGCCTCTCTGGTGTCAACACTCTGTCTGATTTTGGATTTTTTTTTTTTTTTTCCAAAATCAGACTTGACACCAGAGAGGCTGAATACCGCACTGAGTCAATGCGGTCTTAGCCTCTCTGCTCTCAACACTCTGTCTGATTTTGGATTTTTTTTTTTTTTTCCAAAATCAGACTTGACACCAGAGAGGCTGAATACCGCACTGAGTCAATGCGGTCTTAGCCTCTCTGGTGTCAACACTCTGTCTGATTTTGGATTTTTTTTTTTTTTTTCCAAAATCAGACTTGACACCAGAGAGGCTGAATACTGCACTGAGTCAATGCGGTCTTAGCCTCTCTGGTGTCAACACTCTGTCTGATTTTGGATTTATTTATTTTTTTCCAAAATCAGACTTGACACCAGAGAGGCTGAATACCGCACTGAGTCAATGCGGTCTTAGCCTCTCTGGTCTCAACACTCTGTCTGATTTTGGATTTTTTTTTTTTTTTCCAAAATCAGACTTGACACCAGAGAGGCTGAATACCGCACTGAGTCAATGCGGTCTTAGCCTCTCTGGTGTCAACACTCTGTCTGATTTTGGATTTTTTTTTTTTTTTCCAAAATCAGACTTGACACCAGAGAGGCTGAATACTGCACTGAGTCAATGCAGTCTTAGCCTCTCTGGTCTCAACACTCTGTCTGATTTTGGATTTTTTTTTTTTTTTTTCAAAATCAGACTTGACACCAGAGAGGCTGAATACCGCACTGAGTCAATGCGGTCTTAGCCTCTCTGGTGTCAACACTCTGTCTGATTTTGGATTTTTTTTTTTTTTTTCCAAAATCAGACTTGACACCAGAGAGGCTGAATACCGCACTGAGTCAATGCGGTCTTAGCCTCTCTGGTGTCAACACTCTGTCTGATTTTGGATTTTTTTTTTTTTTTTCCAAAATCAGACTTGACACCAGAGAGGCTGAATACTGCACTGAGTCAATGCGGTCTTAGCCTCTCTGGTCTCAACACTCTTGTCTGATTTTGGATTTTTTTTTTTTTTTTTTTCCAAAATCAGACGACACCAGAGAGGCTGAATACCGCACTGAGTCAATGCGGTCTTAGCCTCTCTGGTGTCAACACTCTGTCTGATTTTGGATTTTTTTTTTTTTTTTTCCAAAATCAGACTTGACACCAGAGAGGCTGAATACCGCACTGAGTCAATGCGGTCTTAGCCTCTCTGGTGTCAACACTCTGTCTGATTTTGGATTTTTTTTTTTTTTTCCAAAATCAGACTTGACACCAGAGAGGCTGAATACCGCACTGAGTCAATGCGGTCTTAGCCTCTCTGGTCTCAACACTCTGTCTGATTTTGGATTTTTTTTTTTTTTTTCCAAAATCAGACTTGACACCAGAGAGGCTGAATACCGCACTGAGTCAATGCGGTCTTAGGGACCACAATGGAAATAAGCCTTCGGGCTTTGTTGTGTTTTTATCCTCGGTGATATGTTGTCTTATGTCCTGTTTTTTATCACCAAATAAAGTCAATCAATCAATCAATCAACACTCTGTCTGATTTAGGATTTTTTTTTTTTTTTTCCAAAATCAGACTTGACACCAGAGAGGCTGAATACCACACTGAGTCAATGCGGTCTTAGCCTCTCTGGTCTCAACACTCTGTCTGATTTTGGATTTTTTTTTTTTTTTTTTTTAAATCAGACTTGACACCAGAGAGGCTGAATACCGCACTGAGTCAATGCGGTCTTAGCCTCTCTGGTGTCAACACTCTGTCTGATTTTGGATTATTATTTATTTTTTTCCAAAATCAGACTTGACACCAGAGAGGCTGAATACCGCACTGAGTCAATGCGGTCTTAGCCTCTCTGGTCTCAACACTCTGTCTGATTTTGGATTTTTTTTTTTTTTTTTCCAAAATCAGACTTGACACCAGAGAGGCTGAATACCGCACTGAGTCAATGCGGTCTTAGCCTCTCTGGTCTCAACACTCTGTCTGATTTTGGATTTTTTTTTTTTTTTTTTTCCCAAAATCAGACTTGACACCAGAGAGGCTGAATACCGCACTGAGTCAATGCGGTCTTAGCCTCTCTGGTCTCAACACTCTGTCTGATTTTGGATTTTTTTTTTTTTTTTTCCAAAATCAGACTTGACACCAGAGAGGCTGAATACCACACTGAGTCAATGCGGTCTTAGCCTCTCTGGTGTCAACACTCTGTCTGATTTTGGATTTTTTTTTTTTTTTCCAAAATCAGACTTGACACCAGAGAGGCTGAATACCGCACTGAGTCAATGCGGTCTTAGCCTCTCTGGTCTCAACACTCTGTCTGATTTTGGATTTTTTTTTTTTTTTCCAAAATCAGACTTGACACCAGAGAGGCTGAATACCGCACTGAGTCAATGCGGTCTTAGCCTCTCTGGTGTCAACACTCTGTCTGATTTTGGATTTTTTTTTTTTTTTTCCAAAATCAGACTTGACACCAGAGAGGCTGAGTACCGCACTGAGTCAATGCGGTCTTAGCCTCTCTGGTGTCAACACTCTGTCTGATTTTGGATTTTTTTTTTTTTTTCCAAAATCAGACTTGACACCAGAGAGGCTGAATACCGCACTGAGTCAATTCTGTCTTAGCCTCTCTGGTCTCAACACTCTGTCTGATTTTAGATTTTTTTTTTTTTTTTCAAAATCAGACTTGACACTAGAGAGGCTGAATACCGCACTGAGTCAATGCGGTCTTAGCCTCTCTGGTGTCAACACTCTGTCTGATTTTGGATTTTTTTTTTTTTTTCCCAAAATCAGACTTGACACCAGAGAGGCTGAATACCGCACTGAGTCAATGCGGTCTTAGCCTCTCTGGTCTCAACACTCTGTCTGATTTTGGATTTTTTTTTTTTTTTCCAAAATCAGACTTGACACCAGAGAGGCTGAATACCGCACTGAGTCAATGCGGTCTTAGCCTCTCTGGTGTCAACACTCTGTCTGATTTTGGATTTTTTTTTTTTTTTCCAAAATCAGACTTGACACCAGAGAGGCTGAATACTGCACTGAGTCAATGCGGTCTTAGCCTCTCTGGTCTCAACACTCTGTCTGATTTTGGATTTTTTTTATTTTTTTTCAAAATCAGACTTGACACTAGAGAGGCTGAATACCGCACTGAGTCAATGCGGTCTTAGCCTCTCTGGTGTCAACACTCTGTCTGATTTTGGATTTTTTTTTTTTTTTTTCCCAAAATCAGACTTGACACCAGAGAGGCTGAATACCGCACTGAGTCAATGCGGTCTTAGCCTCTCTGGTCTCAACACTCTGTCTGATTTTGGATTTTTTTTTTTTTTTCCAAAATCAGACTTGACACCAGAGAGGCTGAATACCGCACTGAGTCAATGCGGTCTTAGCCTCTCTGGTGTCAACACTCTGTCTGATTTTGGATTTTTTTTTTTTTTTTCCAAAATCAGACTTGACACCAGAGAGGCTGAGTACCGCACTGAGTCAATGCGGTCTTAGCCTCTCTGGTGTCAACACTCTGTCTGATTTTGGATTTTTTTTTTTTTTTCCAAAATCAGACTTGACACCAGAGAGGCTGAATACCGCACTGAGTCAATGTGGTCTTAGCCTCTCTGGTCTCAACACTCTGTCTGATTTTGGATTTTTTTTTTTTTTGTCCAAAATCAGACTTGACACCAGAGAGGCTGAATACCGCACTGAGTCAATGCGGTCTTAGCCTCTCTGGTGTCAACACTCTGTCTGATTTTGGATTTTTTTTTTTTTTTCCAAAATCAGACTTGACACCAGAGAGGCTGAATACTGCACTGAGTCAATGCGGTCTTAGCCTCTCTGGTCTCAACACTCTGTCTGATTTTGGATTTTTTTTTTTTTTCCCAAAATCAGACTTGACACCAGAGAGGCTGAATACCGCACTGAGTCAATGCGGTCTTAGCCTCTCTGGTGTCAACACTCTGTCTGATTTTGGATTTTTTTTTTTTTTTCCAAAATCAGACTTGACACCAGAGAGGCTGAATACCGCACTGAGTCAATGCGGTCTTAGCCTCTCTGGTCTCAACACTCTGTCTGATTTTGGATTTTTTTTTTTTTTTTTTTTTTCAAAAATCAGACTTGACACCAGAGAGGCTGAATACTGCACTGAGTCAATGCGGTCTTAGCCTCTCTGGTGTCAACACTCTGTCTGATTTTGGATTTTTTTTTTTTTTTCCAAAATCAGACTTGACACCAGAGAGGCTGAATACTGCACTGAGTCAATGCGGTCTTAGCCTCTCTGGTCTCAACACTCTGTCTGATTTTGGATTTTTTTTTTTTTTCCCAAAATCAGACTTGACACCAGAGAGGCTGAATACCGCACTGAGTCAATGCGGTCTTAGCCTCTCTGGTGTCAACACTCTGTCTGATTTTGGATTTTTTTTTTTTTTTCCAAAATCAGACTTGACACCAGAGAGGCTGAATACCGCACTGAGTCAATTCTGTCTTAGCCTCTCTGGTCTCAACACTCTGTCTGATTTTGGATTTTTTTTTTTTTTTCCAAAATCAGACTTGACACCAGAGAGGCTGAATACCGCACTGAGTCAATGCGGTCTTAGCCTCTCTGGTGTCAACACTCTGTCTGATTTTGGATTTTTTTTTTTTTTTCCAAAATCAGACTTGACACCAGAGAGGCTGAATACCGCACTGAGTCAATGCGGTCTTAGCCTCTCTGGTCTCAACACTCTGTCTGATTTTGGATTTTTTTTTTTTTTTCCAAAATCAGACTTGACACCAGAGAGGCTGAATACCGCACTGAGTCAATGCGGTCTTAGCCTCTCTGGTGTCAACACTCTGTCTGATTTTGGATTTTTTTTTTTTTTTCCAAAATCAGACTTGACACCAGAGAGGCTGAATACTGCACTGAGTCAATGCGGTCTTAGCCTCTCTTGTCTCAACACTCTGTCTGATTTTGGATTTTTTTTATTTTTTTTCAAAATCAGACTTGACACTAGAGAGGCTGAATACCGCACTGAGTCAATGCGGTCTTAGCCTCTCTGGTGTCAACACTCTGTCTGATTTTGGATTTTTTTTTTTTTTTTTCCCAAAATCAGACTTGACACCAGAGAGGCTGAATACCGCACTGAGTCAATGCGGTCTTAGCCTCTCTGGTCTCAACACTCTGTCTGATTTTGGATTTTTTTTTTTTTTTCCAAAATCAGACTTGACACCAGAGAGGCTGAATACCGCACTGAGTCAATGCGGTCTTAGCCTCTCTGGTGTCAACACTCTGTCTGATTTTGGATTTTTTTTTTTTTTTTCCAAAATCAGACTTGACACCAGAGAGGCTGAGTACCGCACTGAGTCAATGCGGTCTTAGCCTCTCTGGTGTCAACACTCTGTCTGATTTTGGATTTTTTTTTTTTTTTCCAAAATCAGACTTGACACCAGAGAGGCTGAATACCGCACTGAGTCAATGTGGTCTTAGCCTCTCTGGTCTCAACACTCTGTCTGATTTTGGATTTTTTTTTTTTTTGTCCAAAATCAGACTTGACACCAGAGAGGCTGAATACCGCACTGAGTCAATGCGGTCTTAGCCTCTCTGGTGTCAACACTCTGTCTGATTTTGGATTTTTTTTTTTTTTTCCAAAATCAGACTTGACACCAGAGAGGCTGAATACTGCACTGAGTCAATGCGGTCTTAGCCTCTCTGGTCTCAACACTCTGTCTGATTTTGGATTTTTTTTTTTTTTCCCAAAATCAGACTTGACACCAGAGAGGCTGAATACCGCACTGAGTCAATGCGGTCTTAGCCTCTCTGGTGTCAACACTCTGTCTGATTTTGGATTTTTTTTTTTTTTTCCAAAATCAGACTTGACACCAGAGAGGCTGAATACCGCACTGAGTCAATGCGGTCTTAGCCTCTCTGGTCTCAACACTCTGTCTGATTTTGGATTTTTTTTTTTTTTTTTTTTTTCAAAAATCAGACTTGACACCAGAGAGGCTGAATACTGCACTGAGTCAATGCGGTCTTAGCCTCTCTGGTGTCAACACTCTGTCTGATTTTGGATTTTTTTTTTTTTTTTCCAAAATCAGACTTGACACCAGAGAGGCTGAATACTGCACTGAGTCAATGCGGTCTTAGCCTCTCTGGTCTCAACACTCTGTCTGATTTTGGATTTTTTTTTTTTTTCCCAAAATCAGACTTGACACCAGAGAGGCTGAATACCGCACTGAGTCAATGCGGTCTTAGCCTCTCTGGTGTCAACACTCTGTCTGATTTTGGATTTTTTTTTTTTTTTCCAAAATCAGACTTGACACCAGAGAGGCTGAATACCGCACTGAGTCAATTCTGTCTTAGCCTCTCTGGTCTCAACACTCTGTCTGATTTTGGATTTTTTTTTTTTTTTCCAAAATCAGACTTGACACCAGAGAGGCTGAATACCGCACTGAGTCAATGCGGTCTTAGCCTCTCTGGTGTCAACACTCTGTCTGATTTTGGATTTTTTTTTTTTTTTCCAAAATCAGACTTGACACCAGAGAGGCTGAATAC
This sequence comes from Poromitra crassiceps, assembly GCF_964638095.1. NCBI lineage: Eukaryota > Metazoa > Chordata > Actinopteri > Beryciformes > Melamphaidae > Poromitra > Poromitra crassiceps. The sequence goes on from NW_028152194.1 coordinate 180,189, forward strand.
CGCACTGAGTCAATGCGGTCTTAGCCTCTCTGGTGTCAACACTCTGTCTGATTTTGGATTTTTTTTTTTTTTTTCCAAAATCAGACTTGACACCAGAGAGGCTGAGTACCGCACTGAGTCAATGCGGTCTTAGCCTCTCTGGTGTCAACACTCTGTCTGATTTTGGATTTTTTTTTTTTTTTCCAAAATCAGACTTGACACCAGAGAGGCTGAATACCGCACTGAGTCAATTCTGTCTTAGCCTCTCTGGTCTCAACACTCTGTCTGATTTTGGATTTTTTTTTTTTTTTCCAAAATCAGACTTGACACCAGAGAGGCTGAATACCGCACTGAGTCAATGCGGTCTTAGCCTCTCTGGTGTCAACACTCTGTCTGATTTTGGATTTTTTTTTTTTTTTTCCAAAATCAGACTTGACACCAGAGAGGCTGAGTACCGCACTGAGTCAATGCGGTCTTAGCCTCTCTGGTGTCAACACTCTGTCTGATTTTGGATTTTTTTTTTTTTTTCCAAAATCAGACTTGACACCAGAGAGGCTGAATACCGCACTGAGTCAATGCGGTCTTAGCCTCTCTGGTCTCAACACTCTGTCTGATTTTGGATTTTTTTTTTTTTTTCCAAAATCAGACTTGACACCAGAGAGGCTGAATACCGCACTGAGTCAATGCGGTCTTAGCCTCTCTGGTGTCAACACTCTGTCTGATTTTGGATTTTTTTTTTTTTTTTCCAAAATCAGACTTGACACCAGAGAGGCTGAGTACCGCACTGAGTCAATGCGGTCTTAGCCTCTCTGGTGTCAACACTCTGTCTGATTTTGGATTTTTTTTTTTTTTTCCAAAATCAGACTTGACACCAGAGAGGCTGAATACCGCACTGAGTCAATTCTGTCTTAGCCTCTCTGGTCTCAACACTCTGTCTGATTTTGGATTTTTTTTTTTTTTTTCAAAATCAGACTTGACACTAGAGAGGCTGAATACCGCACTGAGTCAATGCGGTCTTAGCCTCTCTGGTGTCAACACTCTGTCTGATTTTGGATTTTTTTTTTTTTTTCCCAAAATCAGACTTGACACCAGAGAGGCTGAATACCGCACTGAGTCAATGCGGTCTTAGCCTCTCTGGTCTCAACACTCTGTCTGATTTTGGATTTTTTTTTTTTTTTCCAAAATCAGACTTGACACCAGAGAGGCTGAATACCGCACTGAGTCAATGCGGTCTTAGCCTCTCTGGTGTCAACACTCTGTCTGATTTTGGATTTTTTTTTTTTTTTCCAAAATCAGACTTGACACCAGAGAGGCTGAATACTGCACTGAGTCAATGCGGTCTTAGCCTCTCTGGTCTCAACACTCTGTCTGATTTTGGATTTTTTTTTTTTTTTTCAAAATCAGACTTGACACTAGAGAGGCTGAATACCGCACTGAGTCAATGCGGTCTTAGCCTCTCTGGTGTCAACACTCTGTCTGATTTTGGATTTTTTTTTTTTTTTTTCCCAAAATCAGACTTGACACCAGAGAGGCTGAATACTGCACTGAGTCAATGCGGTCTTAGCCTCTCTGGTCTCAACACTCTGTCTGATTTTGGATTTTTTTTTTTTTTCCAAAATCAGACTTGACACCAGAGAGGCTGAATACCGCACTGAGTCAATGCGGTCTTAGCCTCTCTGGTGTCAACACTCTGTCTGATTTTGGATTTTTTTTTTTTTTTTCCAAAATCAGACTTGACACCAGAGAGGCTGAGTACCGCACTGAGTCAATGCGGTCTTAGCCTCTCTGGTGTCAACACTCTGTCTGATTTTGGATTTTTTTTTTTTTTTCCAAAATCAGACTTGACACCAGAGAGGCTGAATACCGCACTGAGTCAATGTGGTCTTAGCCTCTCTGGTCTCAACACTCTGTCTGATTTTGGATTTTTTTTTTTTTGTCCAAAATCAGACTTGACACCAGAGAGGCTGAATACCGCACTGAGTCAATGCGGTCTTAGCCTCTCTGGTGTCAACACTCTGTCTGATTTTGGATTTTTTTTTTTTTTTTCCAAAATCAGACTTGACACCAGAGAGGCTGAATACTGCACTGAGTCAATGCGGTCTTAGCCTCTCTGGTCTCAACACTCTGTCTGATTTTGGATTTTTTTTTTTTTTCCCAAAATCAGACTTGACACCAGAGAGGCTGAATACCGCACTGAGTCAATGCGGTCTTAGCCTCTCTGGTGTCAACACTCTGTCTGATTTTGGATTTTTTTTTTTTTTTCCAAAATCAGACTTGACACCAGAGAGGCTGAATACCGCACTGAGTCAATGCGGTCTTAGCCTCTCTGGTCTCAACACTCTGTCTGATTTTGGATTTTTTTTTTTTTTTTTTTTTTCAAAAATCAGACTTGACACCAGAGAGGCTGAATACTGCACTGAGTCAATGCGGTCTTAGCCTCTCTGGTGTCAACACTCTGTCTGATTTTTGATTTTTTTTTTTTTTTTCCAAAATCAGACTTGACACCAGAGAGGCTGAATACTGCACTGAGTCAATGCGGTCTTAGCCTCTCTGGTCTCAACACTCTGTCTGATTTTGGATTTTTTTTTTTTTTCCCAAAATCAGACTTGACACCAGAGAGGCTGAATACCGCACTGAGTCAATGCGGTCTTAGCCTCTCTGGTGTCAACACTCTGTCTGATTTTGGATTTTTTTTTTTTTTTCCAAAATCAGACTTGACACCAGAGAGGCTGAATACCGCACTGAGTCAATGCGGTCTTAGCCTCTCTGGTCTCAACACTCTGTCTGATTTTGGATTTTTTTTTTTTTTTTTTTTTTTTAAATCAGACTTGACACCAGAGAGGCTGAATACTGCACTGAGTCAATGCGGTCTTAGCCTCTCTGGTCTCAACACTCTGTCTGATTTTTGATTTTTTTTTTTTTTTCCCAAAATCAGACTTGACACCAGAGAGGCTGAATACCGCACTGAGTCAATGCGGTCTTAGCCTCTCTGGTCTCAACACTCTGTCTGATTTTGGATTTTTTTTTTTTTTTCCAAAATCAGACTTGACACCAGAGAGGCTGAATACCGCACTGAGTCAATGCAGTCTTAGCCTCTCTGGTCTCAACACTCTGTCTGATTTTGGATTTTTTTTTTTTTTTTTCCAAAATCAGACTTGACACCAGAGAGGCTGAGTACCGCACTGAGTCAATGCGGTCTTAGCCTCTCTGGTGTCAACACTCTGTCTGATTTTGGATTTTGGATTTTTTTTTCCCAAAATCAGACTTGACACCAGAGAGGCTGAATACCGCACTGAGTCAATGCGGTCTTAGCCTCTCTGGTCTCAACACTCTGTCTGATTTTGGATTTTTTTTTTTTTTTCCAAAATCAGACTTGACACCAGAGAGGCTGAATACTGCACTGAGTCAATGCGGTCTTAGCCTCTCTGGTGTCAACACTCTGTCTGATTTTGGATTTTTTTTTTATTTTTCCAAAATCAGACTTGACACCAGAGAGGCTGAGTACCGCACTGAGTCAATGCGGTCTTAGCCTCTCTGGTGTCAACACTCTGTCTGATTTTGGATTTTTTTTTTTTTTTTCCAAAATCAGACTTGACACCAGAGAGGCTGAATACCGCACTGAGTCAATGTGGTCTTAGCCTCTCTGGTCTCAACACTCTGTCTGATTTTGGATTTTTTTTTTTTTTGTCCAAAATCAGACTTGACACCAGAGAGGCTGAATACCGCACTGAGTCAATGCGGTCTTAGCCTCTCTGGTGTCAACACTCTGTCTGATTTTGGATTTTTTTTTTTTTTTCCAAAATCAGACTTGACACCAGAGAGGCTGAATACTGCACTGAGTCAATGCGGTCTTAGCCTCTCTGGTCTCAACACTCTGTCTGATTTTGGATTTTTTTTTTTTTTTCCCAAAATCAGACTTGACACCAGAGAGGCTGAATACCGCACTGAGTCAATGCGGTCTTAGCCTCTCTGGTCTCAACACTCTGTCTGATTTTGGATTTTTTTTTTTTTTTTTTTTTCAAAAATCAGACTTGACACCAGAGAGGCTGAATACTGCACTGAGTCAATGCGGTCTTAGCCTCTCTGGTCTCAACACTCTGTCTGATTTTGGATTTTTTTTTTTTTTTCCCAAAATCAGACTTGACACCAGAGAGGCTGAATACCGCACTGAGTCAATGCGGTCTTAGCCTCTCTGGTGTCAACACTCTGTCTGATTTTGGATTTTTTTTTTTTTTTCCAAAATCAGACTTGACACCAGAGAGGCTGAATACCGCACTGAGTCAATGCGGTCTTAGCCTCTCTGGTCTGAACACTCTGTCTGATTTTGGATTTTTTTTTTTTTTTTCCAAAATCAGACTTGACACCAGAGAGGCTGAATACCGCACTGAGTCAATGCTGTCTTAGCCTCTCTGGTCTCAACACTCTGTCTGATTTTGGATTTTTCTTTTTTTTTTTTTCAAAATCAGACTTGACACTAGAGAGGCTGAATACCGCACTGAGTCAATGCAGTCTTAGCCTCTCTGGTGTCAACACTGTCTGATTTTGGATTTTTTATTTTTTTTTCCCAAAATCAGACTTGACACCAGAGAGGCTGAATACCGCACTGAGTCAATGCGGTCTTAGCCTCTCTGGTCTCAACACTCTGTCTGATTTTGGATTTTTTTTTTTTTTTCCAAAATCAGACTTGACACCAGAGAGGCTGAATACCGCACTGAGTCAATGCGGTCTTAGCCTCTCTGGTGTCAACACTCTGTCTGATTTTGGATTTTTTTTTTTTTTTTCCAAAATCAGACTTGACACCAGAGAGGCTGAATACTGCACTGAGTCAATGCGGTCTTAGCCTCTCTGGTCTCAACACTCTGTCTGATTTTGGATTTTTTTTTTTTTTTTTCAAAATCAGACTTGACACTAGAGAGGCTGAATACCGCACTGAGTCAATGCGGTCTTAGCCTCTCTGGTGTCAACACTCTGTCTGATTTTGGATTTTTTTTTTTTTTTTTCCCAAAATCAGACTTGACACCAGAGAGGCTGAATACCGCACTGAGTCAATGCGGTCTTAGCCTCTCTGGTCTCAACACTCTGTCTGATTTTGGATTTTTTTTTTTTTTTCCAAAATCAGACTTGACACCAGAGAGGCTGAATACCGCACTGAGTCAATGCGGTCTTAGCCTCTCTGGTGTCAACACTCTGTCTGATTTTGGATTTTTTTTTTTTTTTCCAAAATCAGACTTGACACCAGAGAGGCTGAGTACCGCACTGAGTCAATGCGGTCTTAGCCTCTCTGGTGTCAACACTCTGTCTGATTTTGGATTTTTTTTTTTTTTTCCAAAATCAGACTTGACACCAGAGAGGCTGAATACCGCACTGAGTCAATGCGGTCTTAGCCTCTCTGGTCTCAACACTCTGTCTGATTTTGGATTTTTTTTTTTTTTTCCAAAATCAGACTTGACACCAGAGAGGCTGAATACCGCACTGAGTCAATGCGGTCTTAGCCTCTCTGGTGTCAACACTCTGTCTGATTTTGGATTTTTTTTTTTTTTTTCCAAAATCAGACTTGACACCAGAGAGGCTGAGTACCGCACTGAGTCAATGCGGTCTTAGCCTCTCTGGTGTCAACACTCTGTCTGATTTTGGATTTTTTTTTTTTTTTCCAAAATCAGACTTGACACCAGAGAGGCTGAATACCGCACTGAGTCAATTCTGTCTTAGCCTCTCTGGTCTCAACACTCTGTCTGATTTTGGATTTTTTTTTTTTTTTTCAAAATCAGACTTGACACTAGAGAGGCTGAATACCGCACTGAGTCAATGCGGTCTTAGCCTCTCTGGTGTCAACACTCTGTCTGATTTTGGATTTTTTTTTTTTTTTCCCAAAATCAGACTTGACACCAGAGAGGCTGAATACCGCATTGAGTCAATGCGGTCTTAGCCTCTCTGGTCTCAACACTCTGTCTGATTTTGGATTTTTTTTTTTTTTTCCAAAATCAGACTTGACACCAGAGAGGCTGAATACCGCACTGAGTCAATGCGGTCTTAGCCTCTCTGGTGTCAACACTCTGTCTGATTTTGGATTTTTTTTTTTTTTTCCAAAATCAGACTTGACACCAGAGAGGCTGAATACTGCACTGAGTCAATGCGGTCTTAGCCTCTCTGGTCTCAACACTCTGTCTGATTTTGGTTTTTTTTTTTTTTTTTTCAAAATCAGTCTTGACACTAGAGAGGCTGAATACCGCACTGAGTCAATGCGGTCTTAGCCTCTCTGGTGTCAACACTCTGTCTGATTTTGGATTTTTTTTTTTTTTTTTCCCAAAATCAGACTTGACACCAGAGAGGCTGAATACCGCACTGAGTCAATGCGGTCTTAGCCTCTCTGGTCTCAACACTCTGTCTGATTTTGGATTTTTTTTTTTTTTTCCAAAATCAGACTTGACACCAGAGAGGCTGAATACCGCACTGAGTCAATGCGGTCTTAGCCTCTCTGGTGTCAACACTCTGTCTGATTTTGGATTTTTTTTTTTTTTTTCCAAAATCAGACTTGACACCAGAGAGGCTGAATACTGCACTGAGTCAATGCGGTCTTAGCCTCTCTGGTCTCAACACTCTGTCTGATTTTGGATTTTTTTTTTTTTTCCCAAAATCAGACTTGACACCAGAGAGGCTGAATACCGCACTGAGTCAATGCAGTCTTAGCCTCTCTGGTGTCAACACTCTGTCTGATTTTGGATTTTTTTTTTTTTTTCCAAAATCAGACTTGACACCAGAGAGGCTGAATACCGCACTGAGTCAATGCGGTCTTAGCCTCTCTGGTCTCAACACTCTGTCTGATTTTGGATTTTTTTTTTTTTTTTTTTTTTCAAAAATCAGACTTGACACCAGAGAGGCTGAATACTGCACTGAGTCAATGCGGTCTTAGCCTCTCTGGTGTCAACACTCTGTCTGATTTTGGATTTTTTTTTTTTTTTTTTCCAAAATCAGACTTGACACCAGAGAGGCTGAATACTGCACTGAGTCAATGCGGTCTTAGCCTCTCTGGTCTCAACACTCTGTCTGATTTTGGATTTTTTTTTTTTTCCCAAAATCAGACTTGACACCAGAGAGGCTGAATACCGCACTGAGTCAATGCGGTCTTAGCCTCTCTGGTGTCAACACTCTGTCTGATTTTGGATTTTTTTTTTTTTTTCCAAAATCAGACTTGACACCAGAGAGGCTGAATACCGCACTGAGTCAATGCGGTCTTAGCCTATCTGGTCTCAACACTCTGTCTGATTTTGGATTTTTTTTTTTTTTTTTTTTTCAAAAATCAGACTTGACACCAGAGAGGCTGAATACTGCACTGAGTCAATGCGGTCTTAGCCTCTCTGGTCTCAACACTCTGTCTGATTTTTGATTTTTTTTTTTTTTTCCCAAAATCAGACTTGACACCAGAGAGGCTGAATACCGCACTGAGTCAATGCGGTCTTAGCCTCTCTGGTCTCAACACTCTGTCTGATTTTGGATTTTTTTTTTTTTTTCCAAAATCAGACTTGACACCAGAGAGGCTGAATACCGCACTGAGTCAATGCGGTCTTAGCCTCTCTGGTCTCAACACTCTGTCTGATTTTGGATTTTTTTTTTTTTTTTTCCAAAATCAGACTTGACACCAGAGAGGCTGAGTACCGCACTGAGTCAATGCGGTCTTAGCCTCTCTGGTGTCAACACTCTGTCTGATTTTGGATTTTGGATTTTTTTTTCCCAAAATCAGACTTGACACCAGAGAGGCTGAATACCGCACTGAGTCAATGCGGTCTTAGCCTCTCTGGTCTCAACACTCTGTCTGATTTTGGATTTTTTTTTTTTTTTCCAAAATCAGACTTGACACCAGAGAGGCTGAATACCGCACTGAGTCAATGCGGTCTTAGCCTCTCTGGTGTCAACACTCTGTCTGATTTTGGATTTTTTTTTTATTTTTCCAAAATCAGACTTGACACCAGAGAGGCTGAATACCGCACTGAGTCAATGCGGTCTTAGCCTGTCTGGTGTCAACACTCTGTCTGATTTTGGATTTTTTTTTTTTTTTTCCAAAATCAGACTTGACACCAGAGAGGCTGAATACCGCACTGAGTCAATGCGGTCTTAGCCTCTCTGGTGTCAACACTCTGTCTGATTTTGGATTTTTTTTTTTTTTTCCAAAATCAGACTTGACACCAGAGAGGCTGAATACTGCACTGAGTCAATGCGGTCTTAGCCTCTCTGGTCTCAACACTCTGTCTGATTTTGGATTTTTTTTTTTTTCCCAAAATCAGACTTGACACCAGAGAGGCTGAATACCGCACTGAGTCAATGCGGTCTTAGCCTCTCTGGTGTCAACACTCTGTCTGATTTTGGATTTTTTTTTTTTTTTCCAAAATCAGACTTGACACCAGAGAGGCTGAATACCGCACTGAGTCAATGCGGTCTTAGCCTCTCTGGTCTCAACACTCTGTCTGATTTTGGATTTTTTTTTTTTTTTTTTTTTCAAAAATCAGACTTGACACCAGAGAGGCTGAATACTGCACTGAGTCAATGCGGTCTTAGCCTCTCTGGTCTCAACACTCTGTCTGATTTTTGATTTTTTTTTTTTTTTCCCAAAATCAGACTTGACACCAGAGAGGCTGAATACCGCACTGAGTCAATGCGGTCTTAGCCTCTCTGGTCTCAACACTCTGTCTGATTTTGGATTTTTTTTTTTTTTTCCAAAATCAGACTTGACACCAGAGAGGCTGAATACCGCACTGAGTCAATGCGGTCTTAGCCTCTCTGGTCTCAACACTCTGTCTGATTTTGGATTTTTTTTTTTTTTTTTCCAAAATCAGACTTGACACCAGAGAGGCTGAGTACCGCACTGAGTCAATGCGGTCTTAGCCTCTCTGGTGTCAACACTCTGTCTGATTTTGGATTTTGGATTTTTTTTTCCCAAAATCAGACTTGACACCAGAGAGGCTGAATACCGCACTGAGTCAATGCGGTCTTAGCCTCTCTGGTCTCAACACTCTGTCTGATTTTGGATTTTTTTTTTTTTTTCAAAAATCAGACTTGACACCAGAGAGGCTGAATACCGCACTGAGTCAATGCGGTCTTAGCCTCTCTGGTGTCAACACTCTGTCTGATTTTGGATTTTTTTTTTATTTTTCCAAAATCAGACTTGACACCAGAGAGGCTGAATACCGCACTGAGTCAATGCGGTCTTAGCCTCTCTGGTGTCAACACTCTGTCTGATTTTGGATTTTTTTTTTTTTTTCCAAAATCAGACTTGACACCAGAGAGGCTGAATACTGCACTGAGTCAATGCGGTCTTAGCCTCTCTGGTGTCAACACTCTGTCTGATTTTGGATTTTTTTTTTTTTTTCCAAAATCAGACTTGACACCAGAGAGGCTGAATACTGCACTGAGTCAATGCGGTCTTAGCCTCTCTGGTCTCAACACTCTGTCTGATTTTGGATTTTTTTTTTTTTTCCCAAAATCAGACTTGACACCAGAGAGGCTGAATACCGCACTGAGTCAATGCGGTCTTTGCCTCTCTGGTGTCAACACTCTGTCTGATTTTGGATTTTTTTTTTTTTTCCAAAATCAGACTTGACACCAGAGAGGCTGAATACTGCACTGAGTCAATGCGGTCTTAGCCTCTCTGGTCTCAACACTCTGTCTGATTTTGGATTTTTTTTTTTTTTTTTTTTTCAAAAATCAGACTTGACACCAGAGAGGCTGAATACTGCACTGAGTCAATGCGGTCTTAGCCTCTCTGGTCTCAACACTCTGTCTGATTTTGGATTTTTTTTTTTTTTTCCCAAAATCAGACTTGACACCAGAGAGGCTGAATACCGCACTGAGTCAATGCGGTCTTAGCTTTTCTGGTGTCAACACTCTGTCTGATTTTGGATTTTTTTTTTTTTTTCCAAAATCAGACTTGACACCAGAGAGGCTGAATACCGCACTGAGTCAATGCGGTCTTAGCCTCTCTGGTCTGAACACTCTGTCTGATTTTGGATTTTTTTTTTTTTTTTCCAAAATCAGACTTGACACCAGAGAGGCTGAATACCGCACTGAGTCAATGCTGTCTTAGCCTCTCTGGTCTCAACACTCTGTCTGATTTTGGATTTTTTTTTTTTTTTTTCAAAATCAGACTTGACACTAGAGAGGCTGAATACCGCACTGAGTCAATGCGGTCTTAGCCTCTCTGGTGTCAACACTGTCTGATTTTGGATTTTTTATTTTTTTTTCCCAAAATCAGACTTGACACCAGAGAGGCTGAATACCGCACTGAGTCAATGCGGTCTTAGCCTCTCTGGTCTCAACACTCTGTCTGATTTTGGATTTTTTTTTTTTTTTCCAAAATCAGACTTGACACCAGAGAGGCTGAATACCGCACTGAGTCAATGCGGTCTTAGCCTCTCTGGTGTCAACACTCTGTCTGATTTTGGATTTTTTTTTTTTTTTTCCAAAATCAGACTTGACACCAGAGAGGCTGAGTACCGCACTGAGTCAATGCGGTCTTAGCCTCTCTGGTGTCAACACTCTGTCTGATTTTGGATTTTTTTTTTTTTTTTCCAAAATCAGACTTGACACCAGAGAGGCTGAATACCGCACTGAGTCAATGTGGTCTTAGCCTCTCTGGTCTCAACACTCTGTCTGATTTTGGATTTTTTTTTTTTTTGTCCAAAATCAGACTTGACACCAGAGAGGCTGAATACCGCACTGAGTCAATGCGGTCTTAGCCTCTCTGGTGTCAACACTCTGTCTGATTTTGGATTTTTTTTTTTTTTCCAAAATCAGACTTGACACCAGAGAGGCTGAATACTGCACTGAGTCAATGCGGTCTTAGCCTCTCTGGTCTCAACACTCTGTCTGATTTTGGATTTTTTTTTTTTTTCCCAAAATCAGACTTGACACCAGAGAGGCTGAATACCGCACTGAGTCAATGCGGTCTTAGCCTCTCTGGTGTCAACACTCTGTCTGATTTTGGATTTTTTTTTTTTTTTCCAAAATCAGACTTGACACCAGAGAGGCTGAATACCGCACTGAGTCAATGCGGTCTTAGCCTCTCTGGTCTCAACACTCTGTCTGATTTTGGATTTTTTTTTTTTTTTCCAAAATCAGACTTGACACCAGAGAGGCTGAATACCGCACTGAGTCAATGCGGTCTTAGCCTCTCTGGTCTCAACACTCTGTCTGATTTTGGATTTTTTTTTTTTTTTTCCAAAATCAGACTTGACACCAGAGAGGCTGAATACCGCACTGAGTCAATGCGGTCTTAGCCTCTCTGGTGTCAACACTCTGTCTGATTTTGGATTTTTTTTTTTTTTTTCCAAAATCAGACTTGACACCAGAGAGGCTGAGTACCGCACTGAGTCAATGCGGTCTTAGCCTCTCTGGTGTCAACACTCTGTCTGATTTTGGATTTTTTTTTTTTTTTTCCAAAATCAGACTTGACACCAGAGAGGCTGAATACCGCACTGAGTCAATGTGGTCTTAGCCTCTCTGGTCTCAACACTCTGTCTGATTTTGGATTTTTTTTTTTTTTGTCCAAAATCAGACTTGACACCAGAGAGGCTGAATACCGCACTGAGTCAATGCGGTCTTAGCCTCTCTGGTGTCAACACTCTGTCTGATTTTGGATTTTTTTTTTTTTTTTCCAAAATCAGACTTGACACCAGAGAGGCTGAATACTGCACTGAGTCAATGCGGTCTTAGCCTCTCTGGTCTCAACACTCTGTCTGATTTTGGATTTTTTTTTTTTTTTCCAAAATCAGACTTGACACCAGAGAGGCTGAATACCGCACTGAGTCAATGCGGTCTTAGCCTCTCTGGTGTCAACACTCTGTCTGATTTTGGATTTTTTTTTTTTTTTTCCAAAATCAGACTTGACACCAGAGAGGCTGAGTACCGCACTGAGTCAATGCGGTCTTAGCCTCTCTGGTGTCAACACTCTGTCTGATTTTGGATTTTTTTTTTTTTTTCCAAAATCAGACTTGACACCAGAGAGGCTGAATACCGCACTGAGTCAATTCTGTCTTAGCCTCTCTGGTCTCAACACTCTGTCTGATTTTGGATTTTTTTTTTTTTTTTCAAAATCAGACTTGACACTAGAGAGGCTGAATACCGCACTGAGTCAATGCGGTCTTAGCCTCTCTGGTGTCAACACTCTGTCTGATTTTGGATTTTTTTTTTTTTTTCCCAAAATCAGACTTGACACCAGAGAGGCTGAATACCGCACTGAGTCAATGCGGTCTTAGCCTCTCTGGTCTCAACACTCTGTCTGATTTTGGATTTTTTTTTTTTTTTCCAAAATCAGACTTGACACCAGAGAGGCTGAATACCGCACTGAGTCAATGCGGTCTTAGCCTCTCTGGTGTCAACATTCTGTCTGATTTTGGATTTTTTTTTTTTTTTCCAAAATCAGACTTGACACCAGAGAGGCTGAATACTGCACTGAGTCAATGCGGTCTTAGCCTCTCTGGTCTCAACACTCTGTCTGATTTTGGATTTTTTTTTTTTTTTTTCAAAATCAGACTTGACACTAGAGAGGCTGAATACCGCACTGAGTCAATGCGGTCTTAGCCTCTCTGGTGTCAACACTCTGTCTGATTTTGGATTTTTTTTTTTTTTTTTCCCAAAATCAGACTTGACACCAGAGAGGCTGAATACCGCACTGAGTCAATGCGGTCTTAGCCTCTCTGGTCTCAACACTCTGTCTGATTTTGGATTTTTTTTTTTTTTTTCCAAAATCAGACTTGACACCAGAGAGGCTGAATACCGCACTGAGTCAATGCGGTCTTAGCCTCTCTGGTGTCAACACTCTGTCTGATTTTGGATTTTTTTTTTTTTTTTCCAAAATCAGACTTGACACCAGAGAGGCTGAGTACCGCACTGAGTCAATGCGGTCTTAGCCTCTCTGGTGTCAACACTCTGTCTGATTTTGGATTTTTTTTTTTTTTTCCAAAATCAGACTTGACACCAGAGAGGCTGAATACCGCACTGAGTCAATGTGGTCTTAGCCTCTCTGGTCTCAACACTCTGTCTGATTTTGGATTTTTTTTTTTTTTGTCCAAAATCAGACTTGACACCAGAGAGGCTGAATACCGCACTGAGTCAATGCGGTCTTAGCCTCTCTGGTGTCAACACTCTGTCTGATTTTGGATTTTTTTTTTTTTTTTCCAAAATCAGACTTGACACCAGAGAGGCTGAATACTGCACTGAGTCAATGCGGTCTTAGCCTCTCTGGTCTCAACACTCTGTCTGATTTTGGATTTTTTTTTTTTTCCCAAAATCAGACTTGACACCAGAGAGGCTGAATACCGCACTGAGTCAATGCGGTCTTAGCCTCTCTGGTGTCAACACTCTGTCTGATTTTGGATTTTTTTTTTTTTTTCCAAAATCAGACTTGACACCAGAGAGGCTGAATACCGCACTGAGTCAATGCGGTCTTAGCCTCTCTGGTCTCAACACTCTGTCTGATTTTGGATTTTTTTTTTTTCAAAAATCAGACTTGACACCAGAGAGGCTGAATACTGCACTGAGTCAATGCGGTCTTAGCCTCTCTGGTGTCAACACTCTGTCTGATTTTGGATTTTTTTTTTTTTTTTCCAAAATCAGACTTGACACCAGAGAGGCTGAATACTGCACTGAGTCAATGCGGTCTTAGCCTCTCTGGTCTCAACACTCTGTCTGATTTTGGATTTTTTTTTTTTTTCCCAAAATCAGACTTGACACCAGAGAGGCTGAATACCGCACTGAGTCAATGCGGTCTTAGCCTCTCTGGTGTCAACACTCTGTCTGATTTTGGATTTTTTTTTTTTTTTCCAAAATCAGACTTGACACCAGAGAGGCTGAATACCGCACTGAGTCAATGCGGTCTTAGCCTCTCTGGTCTCAACACTCTGTCTGATTTTGGATTTTTTTTTTTTTTTTTTTTTTTCAAAAATCAGACTTGACACCAGAGAGGCTGAATACTGCACTGAGTCAATGCGGTCTTAGCCTCTCTGGTCTCAACACTCTGTCTGATTTTTGATTTTTTTTTTTTTTTCCCAAAATCAGACTTGACACCAGAGAGGCTGAATACCGCACTGAGTCAATGCGGTCTTAGCCTCTCTGGTCTCAACACTCTGTCTGATTTTGGATTTTTTTTTTTTTTTCCAAAATCAGACTTGACACCAGAGAGGCTGAATACCGCACTGAGTCAATGCGGTCTTAGCCTCTCTGGTCTCAACACTCTGTCTGATTTTGGATTTTTTTTTTTTTTTTTCCAAAATCAGACTTGACACCAGAGAGGCTGAGTACCGCACTGAGTCAATGCGGTCTTAGCCTCTCTGGTGTCAACACTCTGTCTGATTTTGGATTTTGGATTTTTTTTTCCCAAAATCAGACTTGACACCAGAGAGGCTGAATACCGCACTGAGTCAATGCGGTCTTAGCCTCTCTGGTCTCAACACTCTGTCTGATTTTGGATTTTTTTTTTTTTTTCCAAAATCAGACTTGACACCAGAGAGGCTGAATACCGCACTGAGTCAATGCGGTCTTAGCCTCTCTGGTGTCAACACTCTGTCTGATTTTGGATTTTTTTTTTATTTTTCCAAAATCAGACTTGACACCAGAGAGGCTGAGTACCGCACTGAGTCAATGCGGTCTTAGCCTCTCTGGTGTCAACACTCTGTCTGATTTTGGATTTTTTTTTTTTTTTTCCAAAATCAGACTTGACACCAGAGAGGCTGAATACCGCACTGAGTCAATGTGGTCTTAGCCTCTCTAGTCTCAACACTCTGTCTGATTTTGGATTTTTTTTTTTTTTGTCCAAAATCAGACTTGACACCAGAGAGGCTGAATACCGCACTGAGTCAATGCGGTCTTAGCCTCTCTGGTGTCAACACTCTGTCTGATTTTGGATTTTTTTTTTTTTTTCCAAAATCAGACTTGACACCAGAGAGGCTGAATACTGCACTGAGTCAATGCGGTCTTAGCCTCTCTGGTCTCAACACTCTGTCTGATTTTGGATTTTTTTTTTTTTTCCCAAAATCAGACTTGACACCAGAGAGGCTGAATACCGCACTGAGTCAATGCGGTCTTTGCCTCTCTGGTGTCAACACTCTGTCTGATTTTGGATTTTTTTTTTTTTTCCAAAATCAGACTTGACACCAGAGAGGCTGAATACCGCACTGAGTCAATGCGGTCTTAGCCTCTCTGGTCTCAACACTCTGTCTGATTTTGGATTTTTTTTTTTTTTTTTTTTTTCAAAAATCAGACTTGACACCAGAGAGGCTGAATACTGCACTGAGTCAATGCGGTCTTAGCCTCTCTGGTCTCAACACTCTGTCTGATTTTGGATTTTTTTTTTTTTTTCCCAAAATCAGACTTGACACCAGAGAGGCTGAATACCGCACTGAGTCAATGCGGTCTTAGCCTCTCTGGTGTCAACACTCTGTCTGATTTTGGATTTTTTTTTTTTTTTCCAAAATCAGACTTGACACCAGAGAGGCTGAATACCGCACTGAGTCAATGCGGTCTTAGCCTCTCTGGTCTGAACACTCTGTCTGATTTTGGATTTTTTTTTTTTTTTTCCAAAATCAGACTTGACACCAGAGAGGCTGAATACCGCACTGAGTCAATGCTGTCTTAGCCTCTCTGGTCTCAACACTCTGTCTGATTTTGGATTTTTTTTTTTTTTCTTTCAAAATCAGACTTGACACTAGAGAGGCTGAATACCGCACTGAGTCAATGCGGTCTTAGCCTCTCTGGTGTCAACACTGTCTGATTTTGGATTTTTTATTTTTTTTTCCCAAAATCAGACTTGACACCAGAGAGGCTGACTACCGCACT
This sequence comes from Poromitra crassiceps, assembly GCF_964638095.1. Lineage (NCBI taxonomy): Eukaryota > Metazoa > Chordata > Actinopteri > Beryciformes > Melamphaidae > Poromitra > Poromitra crassiceps. The sequence continues at coordinate 195,990 of NW_028152194.1, forward strand.
GAGTCAATGCGGTCTTAGCCTCTCTGGTCTCAACACTCTGTCTGATTTTGGATTTTTTTTTTTTTTTCCAAAATCAGACTTGACACCAGAGAGGCTGAATACCGCACTGAGTCAATGCGGTCTTAGCCTCTCTGGTGTCAACACTCTGTCTGATTTTGGATTTTTTTTTTTTTTTTCCAAAATCAGACTTGACACCAGAGAGGCTGAGTACCGCACTGAGTCAATGCGGTCTTAGCCTCTCTGGTGTCAACACTCTGTCTGATTTTGGATTTTTTTTTTTTTTTTCCAAAATCAGACTTGACACCAGAGAGGCTGAATACCGCACTGAGTCAATGTGGTCTTAGCCTCTCTGGTCTCAACACTCTGTCTGATTTTGGATTTTTTTTTTTTTTTGTCCAAAATCAGACTTGACACCAGAGAGGCTGAATACTGCACTGAGTCAATGCGGTCTTAGCCTCTCTGGTGTCAACACTCTGTCTGATTTTGGATTTTTTTTTTTTTTTCCAAAATCAGACTTGACACCAGAGAGGCTGAATACTGCACTGAGTCAATGCGGTCTTAGCCTCTCTGGTCTCAACACTCTGTCTGATTTTGGTTTTTTTTTTTTTTTCCCAAAATCAGACTTGACACCAGAGAGGCTGAATACCGCACTGAGTCAATGCGGTCTTAGCCTCTCTGGTGTCAACACTCTGTCTGATTTTGGATTTTTTTTTTTTTTTCCAAAATCAGACTTGACACCAGAGAGGCTGAATACCGCACTGAGTCAATGCGGTCTTAGCCTCTCTGGTCTCAACACTCTGTCTGATTTTGGATTTTTTTTTTTTTTTCCAAAATCAGACTTGACACCAGAGAGGCTGAATACCGCACTGAGTCAATGCGGTCTTAGCCTCTCTGGTCTCAACACTCTGTCTGATTTTGGATTTTTTTTTTTTTTTTCCAAAATCAGACTTGACACCAGAGAGGCTGAATACCGCACTGAGTCAATGCGGTCTTAGCCTCTCTGGTGTCAACACTCTGTCTGATTTTGGATTTTTCTTTTTTTTTTCCAAAATCAGACTTGACACCAGAGAGGCTGAGTACCGCACTGAGTCAATGCGGTCTTAGCCTCTCTGGTGTCAACACTCTGTCTGATTTTGGATTTTTTTTTTTTTTTTCCAAAATCAGACTTGACACCAGAGAGGCTGAATACCGCACTGAGTCAATGCAGTCTTAGCCTCTCTGGTGTCAACACTCTGTCTGATTTTGGATTTTTTTTTTTTTTTTCCAAAATCAGACTTGACACCAGAGAGGCTGAATACTGCACTGAGTCAATGCGGTCTTAGCCTCTCTGGTCTCAACACTCTGTCTGATTTTGGATTTTTTTTTTTTTTCCCAAAATCAGACTTGACACCAGAGAGGCTGAATACCGCACTGAGTCAATGCGGTCTTAGCCTCTCTGGTGTCAACACTCTGTCTGATTTTGGATTTTTTTTTTTTTTTCCAAAATCAGACTTGACACCAGAGAGGCTGAATACCGCACTGAGTCAATGCGGTCTTAGCCTCTCTGGTCTCAACACTCTGTCTGATTTTGGATTTTTTTTTTTTTTTTTTTTTTCAAAAATCAGACTTGACACCAGAGAGGCTGAATACTGCACTGAGTCAATGCGGTCTTTGCCTCTCTGGTCTCAACACTCTGTCTGATTTTGGATTTTTTTTTTTTTTCCCCAAAATCAGACTTGACACCAGAGAGGCTGAATACCGCACTGAGTCAATGCGGTCTTAGCCTCTCTGGTGTCAACACTCTGTCTGATTTTGGATTTTTTTTTTTTTTTCCAAAATCAGACTTGACACCAGAGAGGCTGAATACCGCACTGAGTCAATGCAGTCTTAGCCTCTCTGGTCTGAACACTCTGTCTGATTTTCGATTTTTTTTTTTTTTTTCCAAAATCAGACTTGACACCAGAGAGGCTGAATACCGCACTGAGTCAATGCTGTCTTAGCCTCTCTGGTCTCAACACTCTGTCTCTGATTTTGGATTTTTTTTTTTTTTTTTCAAAATCAGACTTGACACTAGAGAGGCTGAATACCGCACTGAGTCAATGCGGTCTTAGCCTCTCTGGTGTCAACACTGTCTGATTTTGGATTTTTTTTTTTTTTTTCCCAAAATCAGACTTGACACCAGAGAGGCTGAATACCGCACTGAGTCAATGCGGTCTTAGCCTCTCTGGTCTCAACACTCTGTCTGATTTTGGATTTTTTTTTTTTTTCCAAAATCAGACTTGACACCAGAGAGGCTGAATACCGCACTGAGTCAATGCGGTCTTAGCCTCTCTGGTGTCAACACTCTGTCTGATTTTGGATTTTTTTTTTTTTTTTCCAAAATCAGACTTGACACCAGAGAGGCTGAATACTGCACTGAGTCAATGCGGTCTTAGCCTCTCTGGTGTCAACACTCTGTCTGATTTTGGATTTTTTTTTTTTTTTTCCAAAATCAGACTTGACACCAGAGAGGCTGAATACCGCACTGAGTCAATGCAGTCTTAGCCTCTCTGGTCTGAACACTCTGTCTGATTTTGGATTTTTTTTTTTTTTTTTCCAAAATCAGACTTGACACCAGAGAGGCTGAATACTGCACTGAGTCAATGCGGTCTTAGCCTCTCTGGTCTCAACACTCTGTCTGATTTTGGATTTTTTTTTTTTTTTCCAAAATCAGACTTGACACCAGAGAGGCTGAATACCGCACTGAGTCAATGTGGTCTTAGCCTCTCTGGTCTCAACACTCTGTCTGATTTTGGATTTTTTTTTTTTTTGTCCAAAATCAGACTTGACACCAGAGAGGCTGAATACCGCACTGAGTCAATGCGGTCTTAGCCTCTCTGGTGTCAACACTCTGTCTGATTTTGGATTTTTTTTTTTTTTTTCCAAAATCAGACTTGACACCAGAGAGGCTGAATACTGCACTGAGTCAATGCGGTCTTAGCCTCTCTGGTCTCAACACTCTGTCTGATTTTGGATTTTTTTTTTTTTTCCCAAAATCAGACTTGACACCAGAGAGGCTGAATACCGCACTGAGTCAATGCGGTCTTAGCCTCTCTGGTGTCAACACTCTGTCTGATTTTGGATTTTTTTTTTTTTTTCCAAAATCAGACTTGACACCAGAGAGGCTGAATACCGCACTGAGTCAATGCGGTCTTAGCCTCTCTGGTCTCAACACTCTGTCTGATTTTGGATTTTTTTTTTTTTTTCCAAAATCAGACTTGACACCAGAGAGGCTGAATACTGCACTGAGTCAATGCGGTCTTAGCCTCTCTGGTCTCAACACTCTGTCTGATTTTGGATTTTTTTTTTTTTTTCCAAAATCAGACTTGACACCAGAGAGGCTGAATACCGCACTGAGTCAATGTGGTCTTAGCCTCTCTGGTCTCAACACTCTGTCTGATTTTGGATTTTTTTTTTTTTTGTCCAAAATCAGACTTGACACCAGAGAGGCTGAATACCGCACTGAGTCAATGCGGTCTTAGCCTCTCTGGTGTCAACACTCTGTCTGATTTTGGATTTTTTTTTTTTTTGTCCAAAATCAGACTTGACACCAGAGAGGCTGAATACCGCACTGAGTCAATGCGGTCTTAGCCTCTCTGGTGTCAACACTCTGTCTGATTTTGGATTTTTTTTTTTTTTTTCCAAAATCAGACTTGACACCAGAGAGGCTGAATACTGCACTGAGTCAATGCGGTCTTAGCCTCTCTGGTCTCAACACTCTGTCTGATTTTGGATTTTTTTTTTTTTTCCCAAAATCAGACTTGACACCAGAGAGGCTGAATACTGCACTGAGTCAATGCGGTCTTAGCCTCTCTGGTGTCAACACTCTGTCTGATTTTGGATTTTTTTTTTTTTTTCCAAAATCAGACTTGACACCAGAGAGGCTGAATACCGCACTGAGTCAATGCGGTCTTAGCCTCTCTGGTCTCAACACTCTGTCTGATTTTGGATTTTTTTTTTTTTTTTTTTTTCAAAAATCAGACTTGACACCAGAGAGGCTGAATACTGCACTGAGTCAATGCGGTCTTAGCCTCTCTGGTCTCAACACTCTGTCTGATTTTGGATTTTTTTTTTTTTTTCCCAAAATCAGACTTGACACCAGAGAGGCTGAATACCGCACTGAGTCAATGCGGTCTTAGCCTCTCTGGTGTCAACACTCTGTCTGATTTTGGATTTTTTTTTTTTTTTCCAAAATCAGACTTGACACCAGAGAGGCTGAATACCGCACTGAGTCAATGCAGTCTTAGCCTCTCTGGTCTGAACACTCTGTCTGATTTTGGATTTTTTTTTTTTTTTTCCAAAATCAGACTTGACACCAGAGAGGCTGAATACCGCACTGAGTCAATGCTGTCTTAGCCTCTCTGGTCTCAACACTCTGTCTCTGATTTTGGATTTTTTTTTTTTTTTTTCAAAATCAGACTTGACACTAGAGAGGCTGAATACCGCACTGAGTCAATGCGGTCTTAGCCTCTCTGGTGTCAACACTGTCTGATTTTGGATTTTTTATTTTTTTTTCCCAAAATCAGACTTGACACCAGAGAGGCTGAATACCGCACTGAGTCAATGCGGTCTTAGCCTCTCTGGTCTCAACACTCTGTTTGATTTTGGATTTTTTTTTTTTTTTCCAAAATCAGACTTGACACCAGAGAGGCTGAATACCGCACTGAGTCAATGCGGTCTTAGCCTCTCTGGTGTCAACACTCTGTCTGATTTTGGATTTTTTTTTTTTTTTTCCAAAATCAGACTTGACACCAGAGAGGCTGAGTACCGCACTGAGTCAATGCGGTCTTAGCCTCTCTGGTGTCAACACTCTGTCTGATTTTGGATTTTTTTTTTTTTTTTTCCAAAATCAGACTTGACACCAGAGAGGCTGAATACCGCACTGAGTCAATGTGGTCTTAGCCTCTCTGGTCTCAACACTCTGTCTGATTTTGGATTTTTTTTTTTTTTGTCCAAAATCAGACTTGACACCAGAGAGGCTGAATACCGCACTGAGTCAATGCGGTCTTAGCCTCTCTGGTGTCAACACTCTGTCTGATTTTGGATTTTTTTTTTTTTTTTCCAAAATCAGACTTGACACCAGAGAGGCTGAATACTGCACTGAGTCAATGCGGTCTTAGCCTCTCTGGTCTCAACACTCTGTCTGATTTTGGATTTTTTTTTTTTTTCCCAAAATCAGACTTGACACCAGAGAGGCTGAATACCGCACTGAGTCAATGCGGTCTTAGCCTCTCTGGTGTCAACACTCTGTCTGATTTTGGATTTTTTTTTTTTTTTCCAAAATCAGACTTGACACCAGAGAGGCTGAATACCGCACTGAGTCAATGCGGTCTTAGCCTCTCTGGTCTCAACACTCTGTCTGATTTTGGATTTTTTTTTTTTTTTCCAAAATCAGACTTGACACCAGAGAGGCTGAATACCGCACTGAGTCAATGCGGTCTTAGCCTCTCTGGTCTCAACACTCTGTCTGATTTTGGATTTTTTTTTTTTTTTTTTTTTTCAAAAATCAGACTTGACACCAGAGAGGCTGAATACTGCACTGAGTCAATGCGGTCTTAGCCTCTCTGGTCTCAACACTCTGTCTGATTTTGGATTTTTTTTTTTTTTTCCCAAAATCAGACTTGACACCAGAGAGGCTGAATACCGCACTGAGTCAATGCGGTCTTAGCCTCTCTGGTGTCAACACTCTGTCTGATTTTGGATTTTTTTTTTTTTTTTCCAAAATCAGACTTGACACCAGAGAGGCTGAATACCGCACTGAGTCAATGCGGTCTTAGCCTCTCTGGTCTCAACACTCTGTCTGATTTTGGATTTTTTTTTTTTTTTTTTCCAAAATCAGACTTGACACCAGAGAGGCTGAATACCGCACTGAGTCAATGCTGTCTTAGCCTCTCTGGTCTCCACACTCTGTCTGATTTTGGATTTTTTTTTTTTTTTTTCAAAATCAGACTTGACACTAGAGAGGCTGAATACCGCACTGAGTCAATGCGGTCTTAGCCTCTCTGGTGTCAACACTCTGTCTGATTTTGGATTTTTTTTTTTTTTTTCCCAAAATCAGACTTGACACCAGAGAGGCTGAATACCGCACTGAGTCAATGCGGTCTTAGCCTCTCTGGTCTCAACACTCTGTCTGATTTTGGATTTTTTTTTTTTTTTCCCAAAATCAGACTTGACACCAGAGAGGCTGAATACTGCACTGAGTCAATGCGGTCTTAGCCTCTCTGGTGTCAACACTCTGTCTGATTTTGGATTTTTTTTTTTTTTTTCCAAAATCAGACTTGACACCAGAGAGGCTGAGTACCGCACTGAGTCGATGCGGTCTTAGCCTCTCTGGTGTCAACACTCTGTCTGATTTTGGATTTTTTTTTTTTTTTGTCCAAAATCAGACTTGACACCAGAGAGGCTGAATACCGCACTGAGTCAATGCGGTCTTAGCCTCTCTGGTGTCAACACTCTGTCTGATTTTGGATTTTTTTTTTTTTTTTCCAAAATCAGACTTGACACAAGAGAGGCTGAATACTGCACTGAGTCAATGCGGTCTTAGCCTCTCTGGTCTCAACACTCTGTCTGATTTTGGATTTTTTTTTTTTTTCCCAAAATCAGACTTGACACCAGAGAGGCTGAATACCGCACTGAGTCAATGCGGTCTTAGCCTCTCTGGTGTCAACACTCTGTCTGATTTTGGATTTTTTTTTTTTTTTCCAAAATCAGACTTGACACCAGAGAGGCTGAATACCGCACTGAGTCAATGCGGTCTTAGACTCTCTGGTCTCAACACTCTGTCTGATTTTGGATTTTTTTTTTTTTTTTCCAAAATCAGACTTGACACCAGAGAGGCTGAATACCGCACTGAGTCAATGCTGTCTTAGCCTCTCTGGTCTCAACACTCTGTCTGATTTTGGATTTTTTTTTTTTTTTTTCAAAATCAGACTTGACACTAGAGAGGCTGAATACCGCACTGAGTCAATGCGGTCTTAGCCTCTCTGGTGTCAACACTGTCTGATTTTGGATTTTTTATTTTTTTTTCCCAAAATCAGACTTGACACCAGAGAGGCTGAATACCGCACTGAGTCAATGCGGTCTTAGCCTCTCTGGTCTCAACACTCTGTCTGATTTTGGATTTTTTTTTTTTTTTCCAAAATCAGACTTGACACCAGAGAGGCTGAATACCGCACTGAGTCAATGCGGTCTTAGCCTCTCTGGTGTCAACACTCTGTCTGATTTTGGATTTTTTTTTTTTTTTTCCAAAATCAGACTTGACACCAGAGAGGCTGAGTACCGCACTGAGTCAATGCGGTCTTAGCCTCTCTGGTGTCAACACTCTGTCTGATTTTGGATTTTTTTTTTTTTTTTCCAAAATCAGACTTGACACCAGAGAGGCTGAATACCGCACTGAGTCAATGTGGTCTTAGCCTCTCTGGTCTCAACACTCTGTCTGATTATGGATTTTTTTTTTTTTTGTCCAAAATCAGACTTGACACCAGAGAGGCTGAATACCGCACTGAGTCAATGCGGTCTTAGCCTCTCTGGTGTCAACACTCTGTCTGATTTTGGATTTTTTTTTTTTTTTTCCAAAATCAGACTTGACACCAGAGAGGCTGAATACTGCACTGAGTCAATGCGGTCTTAGCCTCTCTGGTCTCAACACTCTGTCTGATTTTGGATTTTTTTTTTTTTTCCCAAAATCAGACTTGACACCAGAGAGGCTGAATACCGCACTGAGTCAATGCAGTCTTAGCCTCTCTGGTGTCAACACTCTGTCTGATTTTGGATTTTTTTTTTTTTTTCAAAAATCAGACTTGACACCAGAGAGGCTGAATACCGCACTGAGTCAATGCGGTCTTAGCCTCTCTGGTCTCAACACTCTGTCTGATTTTGGATTTTTTTTTTTTTTTCCAAAATCAGACTTGACACCAGAGAGGCTGAATACTGCACTGAGTCAATGCGGTCTTAGCCTCTCTGGTCTCAACACTCTGTCTGATTTTGGATTTTTTTTTTTTTTTCCAAAATCAGACTTGACACCAGAGAGGCTGAATACCGCACTGAGTCAATGCGGTCTTAGCCTCTCTGGTCTCAACACTCTGTCTGATTTTGGATTTTTTTTTTTTTTTCCAAAATCAGACTTGACACCAGAGAGGCTGAATACTGCACTGAGTCAATGCGGTCTTAGCCTCTCTGGTCTCAACACTCTGTCTGATTTTGGATTTTTTTTTTTTTTTCCAAAATCAGACTTGACACCAGAGAGGCTGAATACCGCACTGAGTCAATGCGGTCTTAGCCTCTCTGGTGTCAACACTCTGTCTGATTTTGGATTTTTTTTTTTTTTGTCCAAAATCAGACTTGACACCAGAGAGGCTGAATACCGCACTGAGTCAATGCGGTCTTAGCCTCTCTGGTGTCAACACTCTGTCTGATTTTGGATTTTTTTTTTTTTTTTCCAAAATCAGACTTGACACCAGAGAGGCTGAATACTGCACTGAGTCAATGCGGTCTTAGCCTCTCTGGTCTCAACACTCTGTCTGATTTTGGATTTTTTTTTTTTTTTTTTTTTTCAAAAATCAGACTTGACACCAGAGAGGCTGAATACTGCACTGAGTCAATGCGGTCTTAGCCTCTCTGGTCTCAACACTCTGTCTGATTTTGGATTTTTTTTTTTTTTTTTCCAAAATCAGACTTGACACCAGAGAGGCTGAATACCGCACTGAGTCAATGTGGTCTTAGCCTCTCTGGTCTCAACACTCTGTCTGATTTTGGATTTTTTTTTTTTTTGTCCAAAATCAGACTTGACACCAGAGAGGCTGAATACCGCACTGAGTCAATGCGGTCTTAGCCTCTCTGGTGTCAACACTCTGTCTGATTTTGGATTTTTTTTTTTTTTTTCCAAAATCAGACTTGACACCAGAGAGGCTGAATACTGCACTGAGTCAATGCGGTCTTAGCCTCTCTGGTCTCAACACTCTGTCTGATTTTGGATTTTTTTTTTTTTTCCCAAAATCAGACTTGACACCAGAGAGGCTGAATACCGCACTGAGTCAATGCGGTCTTAGCCTCTCTGGTGTCAACACTCTGTCTGATTTTGGATTTTTTTTTTTTTTTCCAAAATCAGACTTGACACCAGAGAGGCTGAATACCGCACTGAGTCAATGCGGTCTTAGCCTCTCTGGTCTCAACACTCTGTCTGATTTTGGATTTTTTTTTTTTTTTTCCAAAATCAGACTTGACACCAGAGAGGCTGAATACCGCACTGAGTCAATGCGGTCTTAGCCTCTCTGGTCTCAACACTCTGTCTGATTTTGGATTTTTTTTTTTTTTTTTTTTTCAAAAATCAGACTTGACACCAGAGAGGCTGAATACTGCACTGAGTCAATGCGGTCTTAGCCTCTCTGGTCTCAACACTCTGTCTGATTTTGGATTTTTTTTTTTTTTTCCCAAAATCAGACTTGACACCAGAGAGGCTGAATACCGCACTGAGTCAATGCGGTCTTAGCCTCTCTGGTGTCAACACTCTGTCTGATTTTGGATTTTTTTTTTTTTTTTCCAAAATCAGACTTGACACCAGAGAGGCTGAATACCGCACTGAGTCAATGCGGTCTTAGCCTCTCTGGTCTCAACACTCTGTCTGATTTTGGATTTTTTTTTTTTTTTTTTTTTTCAAAAATCAGACTTGACACCAGAGAGGCTGAATACTGCACTGAGTCAATGCGGTCTTAGCCTCTCTGGTCTCAACACTCTGTCTGATTTTGGATTTTTTTTTTTTTTTTCCAAAATCAGACTTGACACCAGAGAGGCTGAATACCGCACTGAGTCAATGTGGTCTTAGCCTCTCTGGTCTCAACACTCTGTCTGATTTTGGATTTTTTTTTTTTTTGTCCAAAATCAGACTTGACACCAGAGAGGCTGAATACCGCACTGAGTCAATGCGGTCTTAGCCTCTCTGGTGTCAACACTCTGTCTGATTTTGGATTTTGGATTTTTTTTTCCAAAATCAGACTTGACACCAGAGAGGCTGAATACTGCACTGAGTCAATGCGGTCTTAGCCTCTCTGGTCTCAACACTCTGTCTGATTTTGGATTTTTTTTTTTTTTCCCAAAATCAGACTTGACACCAGAGAGGCTGAATACCGCACTGAGTCAATGCGGTCTTAGCCTCTCTGGTGTCAACACTCTGTCTGATTTTGGATTTTTTTTTTTTTTTCCAAAATCAGACTTGACACCAGAGAGGCTGAATACCGCACTGAGTCAATGCGGTCTTAGCCTCTCTGGTCTCAACACTCTGTCTGATTTTGGATTTTTTTTTTTTTTTCCAAAATCAGACTTGACACCAGAGAGGCTGAATACCGCACTGAGTCAATGCGGTCTTAGCCTCTCTGGTCTCAACACTCTGTCTGATTTTGGATTTTTTTTTTTTTTTTTTTTTTCAAAAATCAGACTTGACACCAGAGAGGCTGAATACTGCACTGAGTCAATGCGGTCTTAGCCTCTCTGGTCTCAACACTCTGTCTGATTTTGGATTTTTTTTTTTTTTTCCCAAAATCAGACTTGACACCAGAGAGGCTGAATACCGCACTGAGTCAATGCGGTCTTAGCCTCTCTGGTGTCAACACTCTGTCTGATTTTGGATTTTTTTTTTTTTTTTCCAAAATCAGACTTGACACCAGAGAGGCTGAATACCGCACTGAGTCAATGCGGTCTTAGCCTCTCTGGTCTCAACACTCTGTCTGATTTTGGATTTTTTTTTTTTTTTTTTCCAAAATCAGACTTGACACCAGAGAGGCTGAATACCGCACTGAGTCAATGCTGTCTTAGCCTCTCTGGTCTCCACACTCTGTCTGATTTTGGATTTTTTTTTTTTTTTTTCAAAATCAGACTTGACACTAGAGAGGCTGAATACCGCACTGAGTCAATGCGGTCTTAGCCTCTCTGGTGTCAACACTCTGTCTGATTTTGGATTTTTTTTTTTTTTTCCCAAAATCAGACTTGACACCAGAGAGGCTGAATACCGCACTGAGTCAATGCGGTCTTAGCCTCTCTGGTCTCAACACTCTGTCTGATTTTGGATTTTTTTTTTTTTTTTCCAAAATCAGACTTGACACCAGAGAGGCTGAATACTGCACTGAGTCAATGCGGTCTTAGCCTCTCTGGTGTCAACACTCTGTCTGATTTTGGATTTTTTTTTTTTTTTTCCAAAATCAGACTTGACACCAGAGAGGCTGAGTACCGCACTGAGTCAATGCGGTCTTAGCCTCTCTGGTGTCAACACTCTGTCTGATTTTGGATTTTTTTTTTTTTTTTCCAAAATCAGACTTGACACCAGAGAGGCTGAATACCGCACTGAGTCAATGTGGTCTTAGCCTCTCTGGTCTCAACACTCTGTCTGATTTTGGATTTTTTTTTTTTTTTGTCCAAAATCAGACTTGACACCAGAGAGGCTGAATACCGCACTGAGTCAATGCGGTCTTAGCCTCTCTGGTGTCAACACTCTGTCTGATTTTGGATTTTTTTTTTTTTTTTCCAAAATCAGACTTGACACAAGAGAGGCTGAATACTGCACTGAGTCAATGCGGTCTTAGCCTCTCTGGTCTCAACACTCTGTCTGATTTTGGATTTTTTTTTTTTTTCCCAAAATCAGACTTGACACCAGAGAGGCTGAATACCGCACTGAGTCAATGCGGTCTTAGCCTCTCTGGTCTCAACACTCTGTCTGATTTTGGATTTTTTTTTTTTTTTCCAAAATCAGACTTGACACCAGAGAGGCTGAATACCGCACTGAGTCAATGCGGTCTTAGCCTCTCTGGTCTCAACACTCTGTCTGATTTTGGATTTTTTTTTTTTTTTTTTTTCAAAAATCAGACTTGACACCAGAGAGGCTGAATACTGCACTGAGTCAATGCGGTCTTAGCCTCTCTGGTCTCAACACTCTGTCTGATTTTGGATTTTTTTTTTTTTTTCCCAAAATCAGACTTGACACCAGAGAGGCTGAATACCGCACTGAGTCAATGCGGTCTTAGCCTCTCTGGTGTCAACACTCTGTCTGATTTTGGATTTTTTTTTTTTTTTCCAAAATCAGACTTGACACCAGAGAGGCTGAATACCGCACTGAGTCAATGCGGTCTTAGCCTCTCTGGTCTCAACACTCTGTCTGATTTTGGATTTTTTTTTTTTTTTTCCAAAATCAGACTTGACACCAGAGAGGCTGAATACCGCACTGAGTCAATGCTGTCTTAGCCTCTCTGGTCTCAACACTCTGTCTGATTTTGGATTTTTTTTTTTTTTTTTCAAAATCAGACTTGACACTAGAGAGGCTGAATACCGCACTGAGTCAATGCGGTCTTAGCCTCTCTGGTGTCAACACTGTCTGATTTTGGATTTTTTATTTTTTTTTCCCAAAATCAGACTTGACACCAGAGAGGCTGAATACCGCACTGAGTCAATGCGGTCTTAGCCTCTCTGGTCTCAACACTCTGTCTGATTTTGGATTTTTTTTTTTTTTTCCAAAATCAGACTTGACACCAGAGAGGCTGAATACCGCACTGAGTCAATGCGGTCTTAGCCTCTCTGGTGTCAACACTCTGTCTGATTTTGGATTTTTTTTTTTTTTTTCCAAAATCAGACTTGACACCAGAGAGGCTGAGTACCGCACTGAGTCAATGCGGTCTTAGCCTCTCTGGTGTCAACACTCTGTCTGATTTTGGATTTTTTTTTTTTTTTTCCAAAATCAGACTTGACACCAGAGAGGCTGAATACCGCACTGAGTCAATGTGGTCTTAGCCTCTCTGGTCTCAACACTCTGTCTGATTATGGATTTTTTTTTTTTTGTCCAAAATCAGACTTGACACCAGAGAGGCTGAATACCGCACTGAGTCAATGCGGTCTTAGCCTCTCTGGTCTCAACACTCTGTCTGATTTTGGATTTTTTTTTTTTTTTTCCAAAATCAGACTTGACACCAGAGAGGCTGAATACTGCACTGAGTCAATGCGGTCTTAGCCTCTCTGGTCTCAACACTCTGTCTGATTTTGGATTTTTTTTTTTTTTCCCAAAATCAGACTTGACACCAGAGAGGCTGAATACCGCACTGAGTCAATGCGGTCTTAGCCTCTCTGGTGTCAACACTCTGTCTGATTTTGGATTTTTTTTTTTTTTTCCAAAATCAGACTTGACACCAGAGAGGCTGAATACCGCACTGAGTCAATGCGGTCTTAGCCTCTCTGGTCTCAACACTCTGTCTGATTTTGGATTTTTTTTTTTTTTTCCAAAATCAGACTTGACACCAGAGAGGCTGAATACCGCACTGAGTCAATGCGGTCTTAGCCTCTCTGGTCTCAACACTCTGTCTGATTTTGGATTTTTTTTTTTTTTTTTTTTTTCAAAAATCAGACTTGACACCAGAGAGGCTGAATACTGCACTGAGTCAATGCGGTCTTAGCCTCTCTGGTCTCAACACTCTGTCTGATTTTGGATTTTTTTTTTTTTTCCCAAAATCAGACTTGACACCAGAGAGGCTGAATACCGCACTGAGTCAATGCGGTCTTAGCCTCTCTGGTGTCAACACTCTGTCTGATTTTGGATTTTTTTTTTTTTTTTCCAAAATCAGACTTGACACCAGAGAGGCTGAATACCGCACTGAGTCAATGCGGTCTTAGCCTCTCTGGTCTCAACACTCTGTCTGATTTTGGATTTTTTTTTTTTTTTTTTCCAAAATCAGACTTGACACCAGAGAGGCTGAATACCGCACTGAGTCAATGCTGTCTTAGCCTCTCTGGTCTCCACACTCTGTCTGATTTTGGATTTTTTTTTTTTTTTTTCAAAATCAGACTTGACACTAGAGAGGCTGAATACCGCACTGAGTCAATGCGGTCTTAGCCTCTCTGGTGTCAACACTCTGTCTGATTTTGGATTTTTTTTTTTTTTTTCCCAAAATCAGACTTGACACCAGAGAGGCTGAATACCGCACTGAGTCAATGCGGTCTTAGCCTCTCTGGTCTCAACACTCTGTCTGATTTTGGATTTTTTTTTTTTTTCCCCAAAATCAGACTTGACACCAGAGAGGCTGAATACTGCACTGAGTCAATGCGGTCTTAGCCTCTCTGGTGTCAACACTCTGTCTGATTTTGGATTTTTTTTTTTTTTTTCCAAAATCAGACTTGACACCAGAGAGGCTGAGTACCGCACTGAGTCAATGCGGTCTTAGCCTCTCTGGTGTCAACACTCTGTCTGATTTTGGATTTTTTTTTTTTTTTTCCAAAATCAGACTTGACACCAGAGAGGCTGAATACCGCACTGAGTCAATGTGGTCTTAGCCTCTCTGGTCTCAACACTCTGTCTGATTTTGGATTTTTTTTTTTTTTTGTCCAAAATCAGACTTGACACCAGAGAGGCTGAATACCGCACTGAGTCAATGCGGTCTTAGCCTCTCTGGTGTCAACACTCTGTCTGATTTTGGATTTTTTTTTTTTTTTTCCAAAATCAGACTTGACACAAGAGAGGCTGAATACTGCACTGAGTCAATGCGGTCTTAGCCTCTCTGGTCTCAACACTCTGTCTGATTTTGGATTTTTTTTTTTTTTCCCAAAATCAGACTTGACACCAGAGAGGCTGAATACCGCACTGAGTCAATGCGGTCTTAGCCTCTCTGGTGTCAACACTCTGTCTGATTTTGGATTTTTTTTTTTTTTTCCAAAATCAGACTTGACACCAGAGAGGCTGAATACCGCACTGAGTCAATGCGGTCTTAGCCTCTCTGGTCTCAACACTCTGTCTGATTTTGGATTTTTTTTTTTTTTTTCCAAAATCAGACTTGACACCAGAGAGGCTGAATACCGCACTGAGTCAATGCTGTCTTAGCCTCTCTGGTCTCAACACTCTGTCTGATTTTGGATTTTTTTTTTTTTTTTTCAAAATCAGACTTGACACTAGAGAGGCTGAATACCGCACTGAGTCAATGCGGTCTTAGCCTCTCTGGTGTCAACACTGTCTGATTTTGGATTTTTTATTTTTTTTTCCCAAAATCAGACTTGACACCAGAGAGGCTGAATACCGCACTGAGTCAATGCGGTCTTAGCCTCTCTGGTCTCAACACTCTGTCTGATTTTGGATTTTTTTTTTTTTTTCCAAAATCAGACTTGACACCAGAGAGGCTGAATACCGCACTGAGTCAATGCGGTCTTAGCCTCTCTGGTGTCAACACTCTGTCTGATTTTGGATTTTTTTTTTTTTTTTCCAAAATCAGACTTGACACCAGAGAGGCTGAGTACCGCACTGAGTCAATGCGGTCTTAGCCTCTCTGGTGTCAACACTCTGTCTGATTTTGGATTTTTTTTTTTTTTTTCCAAAATCAGACTTGACACCAGAGAGGCTGAATACCGCACTGAGTCAATGTGGTCTTAGCCTCTCTGGTCTCAACACTCTGTCTGATTATGGATTTTTTTTTTTTTTGTCCAAAATCAGACTTGACACCAGAGAGGCTGAATACCGCACTGAGTCAATGCGGTCTTAGCCTCTCTGGTGTCAACACTCTGTCTGATTTTGGATTTTTTTTTTTTTTTTCCAAAATCAGACTTGACACCAGAGAGGCTGAATACTGCACTGAGTCAATGCGGTCTTAGCCTCTCTGGTCTCAACACTCTGTCTGATTTTGGATTTTTTTTTTTTTTTCCCAAAATCAGACTTGACACCAGAGAGGCTGAATACCGCACTGAGTCAATGCGGTCTTAGCCTCTCTGGTGTCAACACTCTGTCTGATTTTGGATTTTTTTTTTTTTTTCCAAAATCAGACTTGACACCAGAGAGGCTGAATACCGCACTGAGTCAATGCGGTCTTAGCCTCTCTGGTCTCAACACTCTGTCTGATTTTGGATTTTTTTTTTTTTTTTCCAAAATCAGACTTGACACCAGAGAGGCTGAATACTGCACTGAGTCAATGCGGTCTTAGCCTCTCTGGTCTCAACACTCTGTCTGATTTTGGATTTTTTTTTTTTTTTCCAAAATCAGACTTGACACCAGAGAGGCTGAATACCGCACTGAGTCAATGTGGTCTTAGCCTCTCTGGTCTCAACACTCTGTCTGATTTTGGATTTTTTTTTTTTTTTGTCCAAAATCAGACTTGACACCAGAGAGGCTGAATACCGCACTGAGTCAATGCGGTCTTAGCCTCTCTGGTGTCAACACTCTGTCTGATTTTGGATTTTTTTTTTTTTTGTCCAAAATCAGACTTGACACCAGAGAGGCTGAATACCGCACTGAGTCAATGCGGTCTTAGCCTCTCTGGTGTCAACACTCTGTCTGATTTTGGATTTTTTTTTTTTTTTTTCCAAAATCAGACTTGACACCAGAGAGGCTGAATACTGCACTGAGTCAATGCGGTCTTAGCCTCTCTGGTCTCAACACTCTGTCTGATTTTGGATTTTTTTTTTTTTTCCCAAAATCAGACTTGACACCAGAGAGGCTGAATACCGCACTGAGTCAATGCGGTCTTAGCCTCTCTGGTGTCAACACTCTGTCTGATTTTGGATTTTTTTTTTTTTTTCCAAAATCAGACTTGACACCAGAGAGGCTGAATACCGCACTGAGTCAATGCGGTCTTAGCCTCTCTGGTCTCAACACTCTGTCTGATTTTGGATTTTTTTTTTTTTTTTTTTTTTCAAAAATCAGACTTGACACCAGAGAGGCTGAATACTGCACTGAGTCAATGCGGTCTTAGCCTCTCTGGTCTCAACACTCTGTCTGATTTTGGATTTTTTTTTTTTTTTTTCCAAAATCAGACTTGACACCAGAGAGGCTGAATACCGCACTGAGTCAATGTGGTCTTAGCCTCTCTGGTCTCAACACTCTGTCTGATTTTGGATTTTTTTTTTTTTTGTCCAAAATCAGACTTGACACCAGAGAGGCTGAATACCGCACTGAGTCAATGCGGTCTTAGCCTCTCTGGTGTCAACACTCTGTCTGATTTTGGATTTTTTTTTTTTTTTTTCCAAAATCAGACTTGACACCAGAGAGGCTGAATACTGCACTGAGTCAATGCGGTCTTAGCCTCTCTGGTCTCAACACTCTGTCTGATTTTGGATTTTTTTTTTTTTTTCCCAAAATCAGACTTGACACCAGAGAGGCTGAATACCGCACTGAGTCAATGCGGTCTTAGCCTCTCTGGTGTCAACACTCTGTCTGATTTTGGATTTTTTTTTTTTTTTCCAAAATCAGACTTGACACCAGAGAGGCTGAATACCGCACTGAGTCAATGCGGTCTTAGCCTCTCTGGTCTCAACACTCTGTCTGATTTTGGATTTTTTTTTTTTTTTCCAAAATCAGACTTGACACCAGAGAGGCTGAATACCGCACTGAGTCAATGCGGTCTTAGCCTCTCTGGTCTCAACACTCTGTCTGATTTTGGATTTTTTTTTTTTTTTTTTTGTCCAAAATCAGACTTGACACCAGAGAGGCTGAATACCGCACTGAGTCAATGCGGTCTTAGCCTCTCTGGTGTCAACACTCTGTCTGATTTTGGATTTTTTTTTTTTTTGTCCAAAATCAGACTTGACACCAGAGAGGCTGAATACCGCACTGAGTCAATGCGGTCTTAGCCTCTCTGGTGTCAACACTCTGTCTGATTTTGGATTTTTTTTTTTTTTTTCCAAAATCAGACTTGACACCAGAGAGGCTGAATACCGCACTGAGTCAATGCGGTCTTAGCCTCTCTGGTCTCAACACTCTGTCTGATTTTGGATTTTTTTTTTTTTTTTTTTTCAAAAATCAGACTTGACACCAGAGAGGCTGAATACTGCACTGAGTCAATGCGGTCTTAGCCTCTCTGGTCTCAACACTCTGTCTGATTTTGGATTTTTTTTTTTTTTTCCCAAAATCAGACTTGACACCAGAGAGGCTGAATACCGCACTGAGTCAATGCGGTCTTAGCCTCTCTGGTGTCAACACTCTGTCTGATTTTGGATTTTTTTTTTTTTTTCCAAAATCAGACTTGACACCAGAGAGGCTGAATACCGCACTGAGTCAATGCGGTCTTAGCCTCTCTGGTCTCAACACTCTGTCTGATTTTGGATTTTTTTTTTTTTTTTCCAAAATCAGACTTGACACCAGAGAGGCTGAATACCGCACTGAGTCAATGCTGTCTTAGCCTCTCTGGTCTCAACACTCTGTCTGATTTTGGATTTTTTTTTTTTTTTTTCAAAATCAGACTTGACACTAGAGAGGCTGAATACCGCACTGAGTCAATGCGGTCTTAGCCTCTCTGGTGTCAACACTGTCTGATTTTGGATTTTTTATTTTTTTTTCCCAAAATCAGACTTGACACCAGAGAGGCTGAATACCGCACTGAGTCAATGCGGTCTTAGCCTCTCTGGTCTCAACACTCTGTCTGATTTTGGATTTTTTTTTTTTTTTCCAAAATCAGACTTGACACCAGAGAGGCTGAATACCGCACTGAGTCAATGCGGTCTTAGCCTCTCTGGTGTCAACACTCTGTCTGATTTTGGATTTTTTTTTTTTTTTTCCAAAATCAGACTTGACACCAGAGAGGCTGAGTACCGCACTGAGTCAATGCGGTCTTAGCCTCTCTGGTGTCAACACTCTGTCTGATTTTGGATTTTTTTTTTTTTTTTCCAAAATCAGACTTGACACCAGAGAGGCTGAATACCGCACTGAGTCAATGTGGTCTTAGCCTCTCTGGTCTCAACACTCTGTCTGATTATGGATTTTTTTTTTTTTTGTCCAAAATCAGACTTGACACCAGAGAGGCTGAATACCGCACTGAGTCAATGCGGTCTTAGCCTCTCTGGTCTCAACACTCTGTCTGATTTTGGATTTTTTTTTTTTTTTTCCAAAATCAGACTTGACACCAGAGAGGCTGAATACTGCACTGAGTCAATGCGGTCTTAGCCTCTCTGGTCTCAACACTCTGTCTGATTTTGGATTTTTTTTTTTTTTTCCCAAAATCAGACTTGACACCAGAGAGGCTGAATACCGCACTGAGTCAATGCGGTCTTAGCCTCTCTGGTGTCAACACTCTGTCTGATTTTGGATTTTTTTTTTTTTTTCCAAAATCAGACTTGACACCAGAGAGGCTGAATACCGCACTGAGTCAATGCGGTCTTAGCCTCTCTGGTCTCAACACTCTGTCTGATTTTGGATTTTTTTTTTTTTTTCCAAAATCAGACTTGACACCAGAGAGGCTGAATACCGCACTGAGTCAATGCGGTCTTAGCCTCTCTGGTCTCAACACTCTGTCTGATTTTGGATTTTTTTTTTTTTTTTTTTTTCAAAAATCAGACTTGACACCAGAGAGGCTGAATACTGCACTGAGTCAATGCGGTCTTAGCCTCTCTGGTCTCAACACTCTGTCTGATTTTGGATTTTTTTTTTTTTTTCCCAAAATCAGACTTGACACCAGAGAGGCTGAATACCGCACTGAGTCAATGCGGTCTTAGCCTCTCTGGTGTCAACACTCTGTCTGATTTTGGATTTTTTTTTTTTTTTTCCAAAATCAGACTTGACACCAGAGAGGCTGAATACCGCACTGAGTCAATGCGGTCTTAGCCTCTCTGGTCTCAACACTCTGTCTGATTTTGGATTTTTTTTTTTTTTTTTTCCAAAATCAGACTTGACACCAGAGAGGCTGAATACCGCACTGAGTCAATGCTGTCTTAGCCTCTCTGGTCTCCACACTCTGTCTGATTTTGGATTTTTTTTTTTTTTTTTCAAAATCAGACTTGACACTAGAGAGGCTGAATACCGCACTGAGTCAATGCGGTCTTAGCCTCTCTGGTGTCAACACTCTGTCTGATTTTGGATTTTTTTTTTTTTTTTCCCAAAATCAGACTTGACACCAGAGAGGCTGAATACCGCACTGAGTCAATGCGGTCTTAGCCTCTCTGGTCTCAACACTCTGTCTGATTTTGGATTTTTTTTTTTTTTCCCCAAAATCAGACTTGACACCAGAGAGGCTGAATACTGCACTGAGTCAATGCGGTCTTAGCCTCTCTGGTGTCAACACTCTGTCTGATTTTGGATTTTTTTTTTTTTTTTCCAAAATCAGACTTGACACCAGAGAGGCTGAGTACCGCACTGAGTCAATGCGGTCTTAGCCTCTCTGGTGTCAACACTCTGTCTGATTTTGGATTTTTTTTTTTTTTTTCCAAAATCAGACTTGACACCAGAGAGGCTGAATACCGCACTGAGTCAATGTGGTCTTAGCCTCTCTGGTCTCAACACTCTGTCTGATTTTGGATTTTTTTTTTTTTTTGTCCAAAATCAGACTTGACACCAGAGAGGCTGAATACCGCACTGAGTCAATGCGGTCTTAGCCTCTCTGGTGTCAACACTCTGTCTGATTTTGGATTTTTTTTTTTTTTTTCCAAAATCAGACTTGACACAAGAGAGGCTGAATACTGCACTGAGTCAATGCGGTCTTAGCCTCTCTGGTCTCAACACTCTGTCTGATTTTGGATTTTTTTTTTTTTTCCCAAAATCAGACTTGACACCAGAGAGGCTGAATACCGCACTGAGTCAATGCGGTCTTAGCCTCTCTGGTGTCAACACTCTGTCTGATTTTGGATTTTTTTTTTTTTTTTCCAAAATCAGACTTGACACCAGAGAGGCTGAATACCGCACTGAGTCAATGCTGTCTTAGCCTCTCTGGTCTCAACACTCTGTCTGATTTTGGATTTTTTTTTTTTTTTTCAAAATCAGACTTGACACTAGAGAGGCTGAATACCGCACTGAGTCAATGCGGTCTTAGCCTCTCTGGTGTCAACACTGTCTGATTTTGGATTTTTTATTTTTTTTTCCCAAAATCAGACTTGACACCAGAGAGGCTGAATACCGCACTGAGTCAATGCGGTCTTAGCCTCTCTGGTCTCAACACTCTGTCTGATTTTGGATTTTTTTTTTTTTTTCCAAAATCAGACTTGACACCAGAGAGGCTGAATACCGCACTGAGTCAATGCGGTCTTAGCCTCTCTGGTGTCAACACTCTGTCTGATTTTGGATTTTTTTTTTTTTTTTCCAAAATCAGACTTGACACCAGAGAGGCTGAGTACCGCACTGAGTCAATGCGGTCTTAGCCTCTCTGGTGTCAACACTCTGTCTGATTTTGGATTTTTTTTTTTTTTTTCCAAAATCAGACTTGACACCAGAGAGGCTGAATACCGCACTGAGTCAATGTGGTCTTAGCCTCTCTGGTCTCAACACTCTGTCTGATTATGGATTTTTTTTTTTTTTGTCCAAAATCAGACTTGACACCAGAGAGGCTGAATACCGCACTGAGTCAATGCGGTCTTAGCCTCTCTGGTGTCAACACTCTGTCTGATTTTGGATTTTTTTTTTTTTTTTCCAAAATCAGACTTGACACCAGAGAGGCTGAATACTGCACTGAGTCAATGCGGTCTTAGCCTCTCTGGTCTCAACACTCTGTCTGATTTTGGATTTTTTTTTTTTTTTCCCAAAATCAGACTTGACACCAGAGAGGCTGAATACCGCACTGAGTCAATGCGGTCTTAGCCTCTCTGGTGTCAACACTCTGTCTGATTTTGGATTTTTTTTTTTTTTTCCAAAATCAGACTTGACACCAGAGAGGCTGAATACCGCACTGAGTCAATGCGGTCTTAGCCTCTCTGGTCTCAACACTCTGTCTGATTTTGGATTTTTTTTTTTTTTTCCAAAATCAGACTTGACACCAGAGAGGCTGAATACTGCACTGAGTCAATGCGGTCTTAGCCTCTCTGGTCTCAACACTCTGTCTGATTTTGGATTTTTTTTTTTTTTTTCCAAAATCAGACTTGACACCAGAGAGGCTGAATACCGCACTGAGTCAATGTGGTCTTAGCCTCTCTGGTCTCAACACTCTGTCTGATTTTGGATTTTTTTTTTTTTTTGTCCAAAATCAGACTTGACACCAGAGAGGCTGAATACCGCACTGAGTCAATGCGGTCTTAGCCTCTCTGGTGTCAACACTCTGTCTGATTTTGGATTTTTTTTTTTTTTGTCCAAAATCAGACTTGACACCAGAGAGGCTGAATACCGCACTGAGTCAATGCGGTCTTAGCCTCTCTGGTGTCAACACTCTGTCTGATTTTGGATTTTTTTTTTTTTTTTCCAAAATCAGACTTGACACCAGAGAGGCTGAATACTGCACTGAGTCAATGCGGTCTTAGCCTCTCTGGTCTCAACACTCTGTCTGATTTTGGATTTTTTTTTTTTTTTCCCAAAATCAGACTTGACACCAGAGAGGCTGAATACCGCACTGAGTCAATGCGGTCTTAGCCTCTCTGGTGTCAACACTCTGTCTGATTTTGGATTTTTTTTTTTTTTTCCAAAATCAGACTTGACACCAGAGAGGCTGAATACCGCACTGAGTCAATGCGGTCTTAGCCTCTCTGGTCTCAACACTCTGTCTGATTTTGGATTTTTTTTTTTTTTTTTTTTTTCAAAAATCAGACTTGACACCAGAGAGGCTGAATACTGCACTGAGTCAATGCGGTCTTAGCCTCTCTGGTCTCAACACTCTGTCTGATTTTGGATTTTTTTTTTTTTTTTTCCAAAATCAGACTTGACACCAGAGAGGCTGAATACCGCACTGAGTCAATGTGGTCTTAGCCTCTCTGGTCTCAACACTCTGTCTGATTTTGGATTTTTTTTTTTTTTGTCCAAAATCAGACTTGACACCAGAGAGGCTGAATACCGCACTGAGTCAATGCGGTCTTAGCCTCTCTGGTGTCAACACTCTGTCTGATTTTGGATTTTTTTTTTTTTTTTCCAAAATCAGACTTGACACCAGAGAGGCTGAATACTGCACTGAGTCAATGCGGTCTTAGCCTCTCTGGTCTCAACACTCTGTCTGATTTTGGATTTTTTTTTTTTTTTCCCAAAATCAGACTTGACACCAGAGAGGCTGAATACCGCACTGAGTCAATGCGGTCTTAGCCTCTCTGGTGTCAACACTCTGTCTGATTTTGGATTTTTTTTTTTTTTTCCAAAATCAGACTTGACACCAGAGAGGCTGAATACCGCACTGAGTCAATGCGGTCTTAGCCTCTCTGGTCTCAACACTCTGTCTGATTTTGGATTTTTTTTTTTTTTTCCAAAATCAGACTTGACACCAGAGAGGCTGAATACCGCACTGAGTCAATGCGGTCTTAGCCTCTCTGGTCTCAACACTCTGTCTGATTTTGGATTTTTTTTTTTTTTTTTTTTTCAAAAATCAGACTTGACACCAGAGAGGCTGAATACTGCACTGAGTCAATGCAGTCTTAGCCTCTCTGGTCTCAACACTCTGTCTGATTTTGGATTTTTTTTTTTTTTTTCCCAAAATCAGACTTGACACCAGAGAGGCTGAATACCGCACTGAGTCAATGCGGTCTTAGCCTCTCTGGTGTCAACACTCTGTCTGATTTTGGATTTTTTTTTTTTTTTTCCAAAATCAGACTTGACACCAGAGAGGCTGAATACCGCACTGAGTCAATGCGGTCTTAGCCTCTCTGGTCTCAACACTCTGTCTGATTTTGGATTTTTTTTTTTTTTTTTTCCAAAATCAGACTTGACACCAGAGAGGCTGAATACCGCACTGAGTCAATGCTGTCTTAGCCTCTCTGGTCTCCACACTCTGTCTGATTTTGGATTTTTTTTTTTTTTTTCAAAATCAGACTTGACACTAGAGAGGCTGAATACCGCACTGAGTCAATGCGGTCTTAGCCTCTCTGGTGTCAACACTCTGTCTGATTTTGGATTTTTTTTTTTTTTTTCCCAAAATCAGACTTGACACCAGAGAGGCTGAATACCGCACTGAGTCAATGCGGTCTTAGCCTCTCTGGTCTCAACACTCTGTCTGATTTTGGATTTTTTTTTTTTTTTTCCAAAATCAGACTTGACACCAGAGAGGCTGAATACTGCACTGAGTCAATGCGGTCTTAGCCTCTCTGGTGTCAACACTCTGTCTGATTTTGGATTTTTTTTTTTTTTTTCCAAAATCAGACTTGACACCAGAGAGGCTGAGTACCGCACTGAGTCAATGCGGTCTTAGCCTCTCTGGTGTCAACACTCTGTCTGATTTTGGATTTTTTTTTTTTTTTTCCAAAATCAGACTTGACACCAGAGAGGCTGAATACCGCACTGAGTCAATGTGGTCTTAGCCTCTCTGGTCTCAACACTCTGTCTGATTTTGGATTTTTTTTTTTTTTTGTCCAAAATCAGACTTGACACCAGAGAGGCTGAATACCGCACTGAGTCAATGCGGTCTTAGCCTCTCTGGTGTCAACACTCTGTCTGATTTTGGATTTTTTTTTTTTTTTTCCAAAATCAGACTTGACACAAGAGAGGCTGAATACTGCACTGAGTCAATGCAGTCTTAGCCTCTCTGGTCTCAACACTCTGTCTGATTTTGGATTTTTTTTTTTTTTCCCAAAATCAGACTTGACACCAGAGAGGCTGAATACCGCACTGAGTCAATGCGGTCTTAGCCTCTCTGGTGTCAACACTCTGTCTGATTTTGGATTTTTTTTTTTTTTTCCAAAATCAGACTTGACACCAGAGAGGCTGAATACCGCACTGAGTCAATGCGGTCTTAGCCTCTCTGGTCTCAACACTCTGTCTGATTTTGGATTTTTTTTTTTTTTTTTTTTCAAAAATCAGACTTGACACCAGAGAGGCTGAATACTGCACTGAGTCAATGCGGTCTTAGCCTCTCTGGTCTCAACACTCTGTCTGATTTTGGATTTTTTTTTTTTTTTCCCAAAATCAGACTTGACACCAGAGAGGCTGAATACCGCACTGAGTCAATGCGGTCTTAGCCTCTCTGGTGTCAACACTCTGTCTGATTTTGGATTTTTTTTTTTTTTTCCAAAATCAGACTTGACACCAGAGAGGCTGAATACCGCACTGAGTCAATGCGGTCTTAGCCTCTCTGGTCTCAACACTCTGTCTGATTTTGGATTTTTTTTTTTTTTTTCCAAAATCAGACTTGACACCAGAGAGGCTGAATACCGCACTGAGTCAATGCTGTCTTAGCCTCTCTGGTCTCAACACTCTGTCTGATTTTGGATTTTTTTTTTTTTTTTTTCAAAATCAGACTTGACACTAGAGAGGCTGAATACCGCACTGAGTCAATGCGGTCTTAGCCTCTCTGGTGTCAACACTGTCTGATTTTGGATTTTTTATTTTTTTTTCCCAAAATCAGACTTGACACCAGAGAGGCTGAATACCGCACTGAGTCAATGCGGTCTTAGCCTCTCTGGTCTCAACACTCTGTCTGATTTTGGATTTTTTTTTTTTTTTCCAAAATCAGACTTGACACCAGAGAGGCTGAATACCGCACTGAGTCAATGCGGTCTTAGCCTCTCTGGTGTCAACACTCTGTCTGATTTTGGATTTTTTTTTTTTTTTTTCAAAATCAGACTTGACACCAGAGAGGCTGAGTACCGCACTGAGTCAATGCGGTCTTAGCCTCTCTGGTGTCAACACTCTGTCTGATTTTGGATTTTTTTTTTTTTTTTCCAAAATCAGACTTGACACCAGAGAGGCTGAATACCGCACTGAGTCAATGTGGTCTTAGCCTCTCTGGTCTCAACACTCTGTCTGATTATGGATTTTTTTTTTTTTTGTCCAAAATCAGACTTGACACCAGAGAGGCTGAATACCGCACTGAGTCAATGCGGTCTTAGCCTCTCTGGTGTCAACACTCTGTCTGATTTTGGATTTTTTTTTTTTTTCTCCAAAATCAGACTTGACACCAGAGAGGCTGAATACTGCACTGAGTCAATGCGGTCTTAGCCTCTCTGGTCTCAACACTCTGTCTGATTTTGGATTTTTTTTTTTTTTCCCAAAATCAGACTTGACACCAGAGAGGCTGAATACCGCACTGAGTCAATGCGGTCTTAGCCTCTCTGGTGTCAACACTCTGTCTGATTTTGGATTTTTTTTTTTTTTCTCCAAAATCAGACTTGACACCAGATAGGCTGAATACTGCACTGAGTCAATGCGGTCTTAGCCTCTCTGGTCTCAACACTCTGTCTGATTTTGGATTTTTTTTTTTTTTCCCAAAATCAGACTTGACACCAGAGAGGCTGAATACCGCACTGAGTCAATGCGGTCTTAGCCTCTCTGGTGTCAACACTCTGTCTGATTTTGGATTTTTTTTTTTTTTTCCAAAATCAGACTTGACACCAGAGAGGCTGAATACCGCACTGAGTCAATGCGGTCTTAGCCTCTCTGGTCTCAACACTCTGTCTGATTTTGGATTTTTTTTTTTTTTTCCAAAATCAGACTTGACACCAGAGAGGCTGAATACCGCACTGAGTCAATGCGGTCTTAGCCTATCTGGTGTCAACACTCTGTCTGATTTTGGATTTTTTTTTTTTTTTTCCAAAATCAGACTTGACACCAGAGAGGCTGAGTACCGCCCTGAGTCAATGCGGTCTTAGCCTCTCTGGTGTCAACACTCTGTCTGATTTTGGATTTTTTTTTTTTTTTTCCAAAATCAGACTTGACACCAGAGAGGCTGAATACCGCACTGAGTCAATGTGGTCTTAGCCTCTCTGGTCTCAACACTCTGTCTGATTTTGGATTTTTTTTTTTTTTGTCCAAAATCAGACTTGACACCAGAGAGGCTGAATACCGCACTGAGTCAATGCGGTCTTAGCCTCTCTGGTGTCAACACTCTGTCTGATTTTGGATTTTTTTTTTTTTTTTCCAAAATCAGACTTGACACCAGAGAGGCTGAATACCGCACTGAGTCAATGCGGTCTTAGCCTCTCTGGTCTCAACACTCTGTCTGATTTTGGATTTTTTTTTTTTTTTTTCCAAAATCAGACTTGACACCAGAGAGGCTGAATACCGCACTGAGTCAATGCTGTCTTAGCCTCTCTGGTCTCAACACTCTGTCTGATTTTGGATTTTTTTTTTTTTTTTTCAAAATCAGACTTGACACTAGAGAGGCTGAATACCGCACTGAGTCAATGCGGTCTTAGCCTCTCTGGTGTCAACACTCTGTCTGATTTTGGATTTTTTTTTTTTTTTCCCAAAATCAGACTTGACACCAGAGAGGCTGAATACCGCACTGAGTCAATGCGGTCTTAGCCTCTCTGGTCTCAACACTCTGTCTGATTTTGGATTTTTTTTTTTTTTCCAAAATCAGACTTGACACCAGAGAGGCTGAATACCGCACTGAGTCAATGCGGTCTTAGCCTCTCTGGTGTCAACACTCTGTCTGATTTTGGATTTTTTTTTTTTTTTTCCAAAATCAGACTTGACACCAGAGAGGCTGAGTACCGCACTGAGTCAATGCGGTCTTAGCCTCTCTGGTGTCAACACTCTGTCTGATTTTGGATTTTTTTTTTTTTTTTCCAAAATCAGACTTGACACCAGAGAGGCTGAATACCGCATTGAGTCAATGTGGTCTTAGCCTCTCTGGTCTCAACACTCTGTCTGATTTTGGATTTTTTTTTTTTTGTCCAAAATCAGACTTGACACCAGAGAGGCTGAATACTGCACTGAGTCAATGCGGTCTTAGCCTCTCTGGTGTCAACACTCTGTCTGATTTTGATTTTTTTTTTTTTTTTCCAAAATCAGACTTGACACCAGAGAGGCTGAATACTGCACTGAGTCAATGCGGTCTTAGCCTCTCTGGTCTCAACACTCTGTCTGATTTTGGATTTTTTTTTTTTTTCCCAAAATCAGACTTGACACCAGAGAGGCTGAATACCGCACTGAGTCAATGCGGTCTTAGCCTCTCTGGTGTCAACACTCTGTCTGATTTTGGATTTTTTTTTTTTTTCCAAAATCAGACTTGACACCAGAGAGGCTGAATACCGCACTGAGTCAATGCGGTCTTAGCCTCTCTGGTCTCAACACTCTGTCTGATTTTGGATTTTTTTTTTTTTTTTTTTTTCAAAAATCAGACTTGACACCAGAGAGGCTGAATACTGCACTGAGTCAATGCGGTCTTAGCCTCTCTGGTCTCAACACTCTGTCTGATTTTGGATTTTTTTTTTTTTTTCCCAAAATCAGACTTGACACCAGAGAGGCTGAATACCGCACTGAGTCAATGCGGTCTTAGCCTCTCTGGTGTCAACACTCTGTCTGATTTTGGATTTTTTTTTTTTTTCCAAAATCAGACTTGACACCAGAGAGGCTGAATACCGCACTGAGTCAATGCGGTCTTAGCCTCTCTGGTCTCAACACTCTGTCTGATTTTGGATTTTTTTTTTTTTTTTTTTTTTCAAAAATCAGACTTGACACCAGAGAGGCTGAATACTGCACTGAGTCAATGCGGTCTTAGCCTCTCTGGTCTCAACACTCTGTCTGATTTTGGATTTTTTTTTTTTTTTCCCAAAATCAGACTTGACACCAGAGAGGCTGAATACCGCACTGAGTCAATGCGGTCTTAGCCTCTCTGGTCTCAACACTCTGTCTGATTTTGGATTTTTTTTTTTTTTTTTCCAAAATCAGACTTGACACCAGAGAGGCTGAATACCGCACTGAGTCAATGCTGTCTTAGCCTCTCTGGTCTCAACACTCTGTCTGATTTTGGATTTTTTTTTTTTTTTTTCAAAATCAGACTTGACACTAGAGAGGCTGAATACCGCACTGAGTCAATGCGGTCTTAGCCTCTCTGGTGTCAACACTGTCTGATTTTGGATTTTTTATTTTTTTTTCCCAAAATCAGACTTGACACCAGAGAGGCTGAATACCGCACTGAGTCAATGCGGTCTTAGCCTCTCTGGTCTCAACACTCTGTCTGATTTTGGATTTTTTTTTTTTTTCCAAAATCAGACTTGACACCAGAGAGGCTGAATACCGCACTGAGTCAATGCGGTCTTAGCCTCTCTGGTGTCAACACTCTGTCTGATTTTGGATTTTTTTTTTTTTTTTTCCAAAATCAGACTTGACACCAGAGAGGCTGAGTACCGCACTGAGTCAATGCGGTCTTAGCCTCTCTGGTGTCAACACTCTGTCTGATTTTGGATTTTTTTTTTTTTTTTCCAAAATCAGACTTGACACCAGAGAGGCTGAATACCGCACTGAGTCAATGTGGTCTTAGCCTCTCTGGTCTCAACACTCTGTCTGATTTTGGATTTTTTTTTTTTTTCCCAAAATCAGACTTGACACCAGAGAGGCTGAATACCGCACTGAGTCAATGCGGTCTTAGCCTCTCTGGTGTCAACACTCTGTCTGATTTTGGATTTTTTTTTTTTTTTCCAAAATCAGACTTGACACCAGAGAGGCTGAATACCGCACTGAGTCAATGCGGTCTTAGCCTCTCTGGTCTCAACACTCTGTCTGATTTTGGATTTTTTTTTTTTTTTTTTTTCAAAAATCAGACTTGACACCAGAGAGGCTGAATACTGCACTGAGTCAATGCGGTCTTAGCCTCTCTGGTCTCAACACTCTGTCTGATTTTGGATTTTTTTTTTTTTTTCCCAAAATCAGACTTGACACCAGAGAGGCTGAATACCGCACTGAGTCAATGCGGTCTTAGCCTCTCTGGTGTCAACACTCTGTCTGATTTTGGATTTTTTTTTTTTTTTTCCAAAATCAGACTTGACACCAGAGAGGCTGAATACCGCACTGAGTCAATGCGGTCTTAGCCTCTCTGGTCTCAACACTCTGTCTGATTTTGGATTTTTTTTTTTTTTTCCAAAATCAGACTTGACACCAGAGAGGCTGAATACCGCACTGAGTCAATGCTGTCTTAGCCTCTCTGGTCTCAACACTCTGTCTGATTTTGGATTTTTTTTTTTTTTTTTCAAAATCAGACTTGACACTAGAGAGGCTGAATACCGCACTGAGTCAATGCGGTCTTAGCCCCTCTGGTGTCAACACTCTGTCTGATTTTGGATTTTATTTTATTTTTTCCCAAAATCAGACTTGACACCAGAGAGGCTGAATACCGCACTGAGTCAATGCGGTCTTAGCCTCTCTGGTCTCAACACTCTGTCTGATTTTGGATTTTTTTTTTTTTTTCCAAAATCAGACTTGACACCAGAGAGGCTGAATACCGCACTGAGTCAATGCGGTCTTAGCCTCTCTGGTGTCAACACTCTGTCTGATTTTGGATTTTTTTTTTTTTTTTCCAAAATCAGACTTGACACCAGAGAGGCTGAGTACCGCCCTGAGTCAATGCGGTCTTAGCCTCTCTGGTGTCAACACTCTGTCTGATTTTGGATTTTTTTTTTTTTTTTCCAAAATCAGACTTGACACCAGAGAGGCTGAATACCGCACTGAGTCAATGTGGTCTTAGCCTCTCTGGTCTCAACACTCTGTCTGATTTTGGATTTTTTTTTTTTTTGTCCAAAATCAGACTTGACACCAGAGAGGCTGAATACCGCACTGAGTCAATGCGGTCTTAGCCTCTCTGGTGTCAACACTCTGTCTGATTTTGGATTTTTTTTTTTTTTTCCAAAATCAGACTTGACACCAGAGAGGCTGAATACCGCACTGAGTCAATGCGGTCTTAGCCTCTCTGGTCTCAACACTCTGTCTGATTTTGGATTTTTTTTTTTTTTTTCCAAAATCAGACTTGACACCAGAGAGGCTGAATACCGCACTGAGTCAATGCTGTCTTAGCCTCTCTGGTCTCAACACTCTGTCTGATTTTGGATTTTTTTTTTTTTTTTTCAAAATCAGACTTGACACTAGAGAGGCTGAATACCGCACTGAGTCAATGCGGTCTTAGCCTCTCTGGTGTCAACACTCTGTCTGATTTTGGATTTTTTTTTTTTTTTCCCAAAATCAGACTTGACACCAGAGAGGCTGAATACCGCACTGAGTCAATGCGGTCTTAGCCTCTCTGGTCTCAACACTCTGTCTGATTTTGGATTTTTTTTTTTTTTTCCAAAATCAGACTTGACACCAGAGAGGCTGAATACTGCACTGAGTCAATGCGGTCTTAGCCTCTCTGGTGTCAACACTCTGTCTGATTTTGGATTTTTTTTTTTTTTTTCCAAAATCAGACTTGACACCAGAGAGGCTGAGTACCGCACTGAGTCAATGCGGTCTTAGCCTCTCTGGTGTCAACACTCTGTCTGATTTTGGATTTTTTTTTTTTTTTTCCAAAATCAGACTTGACACCAGAGAGGCTGAATACCGCATTGAGTCAATGTGGTCTTAGCCTCTCTGGTCTCAACACTCTGTCTGATTTTGGATTTTTTTTTTTTTTGTCCAAAATCAGACTTGACACCAGAGAGGCTGAATACTGCACTGAGTCAATGCGGTCTTAGCCTCTCTGGTGTCAACACTCTGTCTGATTTTGATTTTTTTTTTTTTTTTCCAAAATCAGACTTGACACCAGAGAGGCTGAATACTGCACTGAGTCAATGCGGTCTTAGCCTCTCTGGTCTCAACACTCTGTCTGATTTTGGATTTTTTTTTTTTTTTCCCAAAATCAGACTTGACACCAGAGAGGCTGAATACCGCACTGAGTCAATGCGGTCTTAGCCTCTCTGGTGTCAACACTCTGTCTGATTTTGGATTTTTTTTTTTTTTCCAAAATCAGACTTGACACCAGAGAGGCTGAATACCGCACTGAGTCAATGCGGTCTTAGCCTCTCTGGTCTCAACACTCTGTCTGATTTTGGATTTTTTTTTTTTTTTCCCAAAATCAGACTTGACACCAGAGAGGCTGAATACCGCACTGAGTCAATGCGGTCTTAGCCTCTCTGGTGTCAACACTCTGTCTGATTTTGGATTTTTTTTTTTTTTTTTTTTTTCAAAAATCAGACTTGACACCAGAGAGGCTGAATACTGCACTGAGTCAATGCGGTCTTAGCCTCTCTGGTCTCAACACTCTGTCTGATTTTGGATTTTTTTTTTTTTTTTCCCAAAATCAGACTTGACACCAGAGAGGCTGAATACCGCACTGAGTCAATGCGGTCTTAGCCTCTCTGGTGTCAACACTCTGTCTGATTTTGGATTTTTTTTTTTTTTCCAAAATCAGACTTGACACCAGAGAGGCTGAATACCGCACTGAGTCAATGCGGTCTTAGCCTCTCTGGTCTCAACACTCTGTCTGATTTTGGATTTTTTTTTTTTTTTTTTTTTTCAAAAATCAGACTTGACACCAGAGAGGCTGAATACTGCACTGAGTCAATGTGGTCTTAGCCTCTCTGGTCTCAACACTCTGTCTGATTTTGGATTTTTTTTTTTTTTGTCCAAAATCAGACTTGACACCAGAGAGGCTGAATACCGCACTGAGTCAATGCGGTCTTAGCCTCTCTGGTGTCAACACTCTGTCTGATTTTGGATTTTTTTTTTTTTTTTTCCAAAATCAGACTTGACACCAGAGAGGCTGAATACCGCACTGAGTCAATGCGGTCTTAGCCTCTCTGGTGTCAACACTCTGTCTGATTTTGGATTTTTTTTTTTTTTTCCAAAATCAGACTTGACACCAGAGAGGCTGAATACCGCACTGAGTCAATGCAGTCTTAGCCTCTCTGGTCTCAACACTCTGTCTGATTTTGGATTTTTTTTTTTTTTTTCCAAAATCAGACTTGACACCAGAGAGGCTGAATACCGCACTGAGTCAATGCTGTCTTAGCCTCTCTGGTCTCAACACTGTCTGATTTTGGATTTTTTTTTTTTTTTTTCAAAATCAGACTTGACACTAGAGAGGCTGAATACCGCACTGAGTCAATGCGGTCTTAGCCTCTCTGGTGTCAACACTGTCTGATTTTGGATTTTTTTTTTTTTTTTCCCAAAATCAGACTTGACACCAGAGAGGCTGAATACCGCACTGAGTCAATGCGGTCTTAGCCTCTCTGGTCTCAACACTCTGTCTGATTTTGGATTTTTTTTTTTTTTTCCAAAATCAGACTTGACACCAGAGAGGCTGAATACCGCACTGAGTCAATGCCGTCTTAGCCTCTCTGGTGTCAACACTCTGTCTGATTTTGGATTTTTATTTTTTTTTTCCAAAATCAGACTTGACACCAGAGAGGCTGAGTACCGCACTGAGTCAATGCGGTCTTAGCCTCTCTGGTGTCAACACTCTGTCTGATTTTGGATTTTTTTTTTTTTTTTCCAAAATCAGACTTGACACCAGAGAGGCTGAATACCGCACTGAGTCAATGTGGTCTTAGCCTCTCTGGTCTCAACACTCTGTCTGATTTTGGATTTTTTTTTTTTTGTCCAAAATCAGACTTGACACCAGAGAGGCTGAATACCGCACTGAGTCAATGCGGTCTTAGCCTCTCTGGTGTCAACACTCTGTCTGATTTTGGATTTTTTTTTTTTTTTCCAAAATCAGACTTGACACCAGAGAGGCTGAATACCGCACTGAGTCAATGCGGTCTTAGCCTCTCTGGTCTCAACACTCTGTCTGATTTTGGATTTTTTTTTTTTTTTTCCAAAATCAGACATGACACCAGAGAGGCTGAATACCGCACTGAGTCAATGCTGTCTTAGCCTCTCTGGTCTCAACACTCTGTCTGATTTTGGATTTTTTTTTTTTTTTTTCAAAATCAGACTTGACACTAGAGAGGCTGAATACCGCACTGAGTCAATGCGGTCTTAGCCTCTCTGGTGTCAACACTGTCTGATTTTGGATTTTTTTTTTTTTTTTCCCAAAATCAGACTTGACACCAGAGAGGCTGAATACCGCACTGAGTCAATGCGGTCTTAGCCTCTCTGGTCTCAACACTCTGTCTGATTTTGGATTTTTTTTTTTTTTTCCAAAATCAGACTTGACACCAGAGAGGCTGAATACCGCACTGAGTCAATGCGGTCTTAGCCTCTCTGGTGTCAACACTCTGTCTGATTTTGGATTTTTTTTTTTTTTTTCCAAAATCAGACTTGACACCAGAGAGGCTGAGTACCGCACTGAGTCAATGCAGTCTTAGCCTCTCTGGTGTCAACACTCTGTCTGATTTTGGATTTTTTTTTTTTTTTTCCAAAATCAGACTTGACACCAGAGAGGCTGAATACCGCACTGAGTCAATGTGGTCTTAGCCTCTCTGGTCTCAACACTCTGTCTGATTTTGGATTATTTTTTTTTTTGTCCAAAATCAGACTTGACACCAGAGAGGCTGAATACCGCACTGAGTCAATGCGGTCTTAGCCTCTCTGGTGTCAACACTCTGTCTGATTTTGGATTTTTTTTTTTTTTTTCCAAAATCAGACTTGACACCAGAGAGGCTGAATACTGCACTGAGTCAATGCGGTCTTAGCCTCTCTGGTCTCAACACTCTGTCTGATTTTGGATTTTTTTTTTTTTTTTTTTTTTCAAAAATCAGACTTGACACCAGAGAGGCTGAATACTGCACTGAGTCAATGCGGTCTTAGCCTCTCTGGTCTCAACACTCTGTCTGATTTTGGATTTTTTTTTTTTTTTCCCAAAATCAGACTTGACACTAGAGAGGCTGAATACCGCACTGAGTCAATGCGGTCTTAGCCTCTCTGGTGTCAACACTCTTGTCTGATTTTGGATTTTTTTTTTTTTTTCCCAAAATCAGACTTGACACCAGAGAGGCTGAATACCGCACTGAGTCAATGCGGTCTTAGCCTCTCTGGTCTCAACACTCTGTCTGATTTTGGATTTTTTTTTTTTTTTCCCAAAATCAGACTTGACACCAGAGAGGCTGAATACCGCACTGAGTCAATGTGGTCTTAGCCTCTCTGGTCTCAACACTCTGTCTGATTTTGGATTTTTTTTTTTTTTTCCCAAAATCAGACTTGACACCAGAGAGGCTGAATACCGCACTGAGTCAATGCGGTCTTAGCCTCTCTGGTGTCAACACTCTGTCTGATTTTGGATTTTTTTTTTTTTTTTCCAAAATCAGACTTGACACCAGAGAGGCTGAATACCGCACTGAGTCAATGCTGTCTTAG
Organism: Poromitra crassiceps; assembly: GCF_964638095.1. Classification (NCBI taxonomy): domain Eukaryota; kingdom Metazoa; phylum Chordata; class Actinopteri; order Beryciformes; family Melamphaidae; genus Poromitra; species Poromitra crassiceps. The sequence continues at coordinate 230,824 of NW_028152194.1, forward strand.
CCTCTCTGGTCTCAACACTCTGTCTCTGATTTTGGATTTTTTTTTTTTTTTTTCAAAATCAGACTTGACACTAGAGAGGCTGAATACCGCACTGAGTCAATGCGGTCTTAGCCTCTCTGGTGTCAACACTGTCTGATTTTGGATTTTTTATTTTTTTTTCCCAAAATCAGACTTGACACCAGAGAGGCTGAATACCGCACTGAGTCAATGCGGTCTTAGCCTCTCTGGTCTCAACACTCTGTCTGATTTTGGATTTTTTTTTTTTTTTCCAAAATCAGACTTGACACCAGAGAGGCTGAATACCGCACTGAGTCAATGCGGTCTTAGCCTCTCTGGTGTCAACACTCTGTCTGATTTTGGATTTTTTTTTTTTTTTTCCAAAATCAGACTTGACACCAGAGAGGCTGAATACCGCACTGAGTCAATGCGGTCTTAGCCTCTCTGGTCTCAACACTCTGTCTGATTTTGGATTTTTTTTTTTTTTTTTTTTTTTCAAAAATCAGACTTGACACCAGAGAGGCTGAATACTGCACTGAGTCAATGCGGTCTTAGCCTCTCTGGTCTCAACACTCTGTCTGATTTTGGATTTTTTTTTTTTTTTTCCAAAATCAGACTTGACACGAGAGAGGCTGAATACCGCACTGAGTCAATGCGGTCTTAGCCTCTCTGGTCTCAACACTCTGTCTGATTTTGGATTTTTTTTTTTTTTTTCCAAAATCAGACATGACACCAGAGAGGCTGAATACCGCACTGAGTCAATGCTGTCTTAGCCTCTCTGGTCTCAACACTCTGTCTGATTTTGGATTTTTTTTTTTTTTTTTCAAAATCAGACTTGACACCAGAGAGGCTGAATACTGCACTGAGTCAATGCGGTCTTAGCCTCTCTGGTCTCAACACTCTGTCTGATTTTGGATTTTTTTTTTTTTTTCCAAAATCAGACTTGACACCAGAGAGGCTGAATACCGCACTGAGTCAATGGGGTCTTAGCCTCTCTGGTCTCAACACTCTGTCTGATTTTGGATTTTTTTTTTTTTTTTCCAAAATCAGACTTGACACTAGAGAGGCTGAATACCGCACTGAGTCAATGCGGTCTTAGCCTCTCTGGTGTCAACACTCTTGTCTGATTTTGGATTTTTTTTTTTTTTTCCCAAAATCAGACTTGACACCAGAGAGGCTGAATACCGCACTGAGTCAATGCGGTCTTAGCCTCTCTGGTCTCAACACTCTGTCTGATTTTGGATTTTTTTTTTTTTTTCCCAAAATCAGACTTGACACCAGAGAGGCTGAATACCGCACTGAGTCAATGTGGTCTTAGCCTCTCTGGTCTCAACACTCTGTCTGATTTTGGATTTTTTTTTTTTTTTCCCAAAATCAGACTTGACACCAGAGAGGCTGAATACCGCACTGAGTCAATGCGGTCTTAGCCTCTCTGGTGTCAACACTCTGTCTGATTTTGGATTTTTTTTTTTTTTTTCCAAAATCAGACTTGACACCAGAGAGGCTGAATACCGCACTGAGTCAATGCTGTCTTAGCCTCTCTGGTCTCAACACTCTGTCTCTGATTTTGGATTTTTTTTTTTTTTTTTCAAAATCAGACTTGACACTAGAGAGGCTGAATACCGCACTGAGTCAATGCGGTCTTAGCCTCTCTGGTGTCAACACTGTCTGATTTTGGATTTTTTATTTTTTTTTCCCAAAATCAGACTTGACACCAGAGAGGCTGAATACCGCACTGAGTCAATGCGGTCTTAGCCTCTCTGGTCTCAACACTCTGTCTGATTTTGGATTTTTTTTTTTTTTTCCAAAATCAGACTTGACACCAGAGAGGCTGAATACCGCACTGAGTCAATGCGGTCTTAGCCTCTCTGGTGTCAACACTCTGTCTGATTTTGGATTATTATTTTTTTTTTCCAAAATCAGACTTGACACCAGAGAGGCTGAATACCGCACTGAGTCAATGCGGTCTTAGCCTCTCTGGTCTCAACACTCTGTCTGATTTTGGATTTTTTTTTTTTTTTTTTTTTTCAAAAATCAGACTTGACACCAGAGAGGCTGAATACTGCACTGAGTCAATGCGGTCTTAGCCTCTCTGGTCTCAACACTCTGTCTGATTTTGGATTTTTTTTTTTTTTTTCCAAAATCAGACTTGACACGAGAGAGGCTGAATACCGCACTGAGTCAATGCGGTCTTAGCCTCTCTGGTCTCAACACTCTGTCTGATTTTGGATTTTTTTTTTTTTTTTCCAAAATCAGACATGACACCAGAGAGGCTGAATACCGCACTGAGTCAATGCTGTCTTAGCCTCTCTGGTCTCAACACTCTGTCTGATTTTGGATTTTTTTTTTTTTTTTTCAAAATCAGACTTGACACTAGAGAGGCTGAATACCGCACTGAGTCAATGCGGTCTTAGCCTCTCTGGTGTCAACACTGTCTGATTTTGGATTTTTTTTTTTTTTTTCCCAAAATCAGACTTGACACCAGAGAGGCTGAATACCGCACTGAGTCAATGCGGTCTTAGCCTCTCTGGTCTCAACACTCTGTCTGATTTTGGATTTTTTTTTTTTTTTCCAAAATCAGACTTGACACCAGAGAGGCTGAATACCGCACTGAGTCAATGCGGTCTTAGCCTCTCTGGTGTCAACACTCTGTCTGATTTTGGATTTTTTTTTTTTTTTTCCAAAATCAGACTTGACACCAGAGAGGCTGAGTACCGCACTGAGTCAATGCGGTCTTAGCCTCTCTGGTGTCAACACTCTGTCTGATTTTGGATTTTTTTTTTTTTTTTCCAAAATCAGACTTGACACCAGAGAGGCTGAATACCGCACTGAGTCAATGTGGTCTTAGCCTCTCTGGTCTCAACACTCTGTCTGATTTTGGATTTTTTTTTTTTTTGTCCAAAATCAGACTTGACACCAGAGAGGCTGAATACCGCACTGAGTCAATGCGGTCTTAGCCTCTCTGGTGTCAACACTCTGTCTGATTTTGGATTTTTTTTTTTTTTTTCCAAAATCAGACTTGACACCAGAGAGGCTGAATACTGCACTGAGTCAATGCGGTCTTAGCCTCTCTGGTCTCAACACTCTGTCTGATTTTGGATTTTTTTTTTTTTTTTTTTTTTTCAAAAATCAGACTTGACACCAGAGAGGCTGAATACTGCACTGAGTCAATGCGGTCTTAGCCTCTCTGGTCTCAACACTCTGTCTGATTTTGGATTTTTTTTTTTTTTTCCCAAAATCAGACTTGACACCAGAGAGGCTGAATACCGCACTGAGTCAATGGGGTCTTAGCCTCTCTGGTCTCAACACTCTGTCTGATTTTGGATTTTTTTTTTTTTTTTCCAAAATCAGACTTGACACTAGAGAGGCTGAATACCGCACTGAGTCAATGCGGTCTTAGCCTCTCTGGTGTCAACACTCTTGTCTGATTTTGGATTTTTTTTTTTTTTTCCCAAAATCAGACTTGACACCAGAGAGGCTGAATACCGCACTGAGTCAATGCGGTCTTAGCCTCTCTGGTCTCAACACTCTGTCTGATTTTGGATTTTTTTTTTTTTTTCCCAAAATCAGACTTGACACCAGAGAGGCTGAATACCGCACTGAGTCAATGTGGTCTTAGCCTCTCTGGTCTCAACACTCTGTCTGATTTTGGATTTTTTTTTTTTTTTTCCAAAATCAGACTTGACACGAGAGAGGCTGAATACCGCACTGAGTCAATGCGGTCTTAGCCTCTCTGGTCTCAACACTCTGTCTGATTTTGGATTTTTTTTTTTTTTTTCCAAAATCAGACATGACACCAGAGAGGCTGAATACCGCACTGAGTCAATGCTGTCTTAGCCTCTCTGGTCTCAACACTCTGTCTGATTTTGGATTTTTTTTTTTTTTTTTCAAAATCAGACTTGACACTAGAGAGGCTGAATACCGCACTGAGTCAATGCGGTCTTAGCCTCTCTGGTGTCAACACTGTCTGATTTTGGATTTTTTTTTTTTTTTTCCCAAAATCAGACTTGACACCAGAGAGGCTGAATACCGCACTGAGTCAATGCGGTCTTAGCCTCTCTGGTCTCAACACTCTGTCTGATTTTGGATTTTTTTTTTTTTTTCCAAAATCAGACTTGACACCAGAGAGGCTGAATACCGCACTGAGTCAATGCGGTCTTAGCCTCTCTGGTGTCAACACTCTGTCTGATTTTGGATTTTTTTTTTTTTTTTCCAAAATCAGACTTGACACCAGAGAGGCTGAGTACCGCACTGAGTCAATGCGGTCTTAGCCTCTCTGGTGTCAACACTCTGTCTGATTTTGGATTTTTTTTTTTTTTTTCCAAAATCAGACTTGACACCAGAGAGGCTGAATACCGCACTGAGTCAATGTGGTCTTAGCCTCTCTGGTCTCAACACTCTGTCTGATTTTGGATTTTTTTTTTTTTTGTCCAAAATCAGACTTGACACCAGAGAGGCTGAATACCGCACTGAGTCAATGCGGTCTTAGCCTCTCTGGTGTCAACACTCTGTCTGATTTTGGATTTTTTTTTTTTTTTTCCAAAATCAGACTTGACACCAGAGAGGCTGAATACTGCACTGAGTCAATGCGGTCTTAGCCTCTCTGGTCTCAACACTCTGTCTGATTTTGGATTTTTTTTTTTTTTTTTTTTTTTCAAAAATCAGACTTGACACCAGAGAGGCTGAATACTGCACTGAGTCAATGCGGTCTTAGCCTCTCTGGTCTCAACACTCTGTCTGATTTTGGATTTTTTTTTTTTTTTCCCAAAATCAGACTTGACACCAGAGAGGCTGAATACCGCACTGAGTCAATGGGGTCTTAGCCTCTCTGGTCTCAACACTCTGTCTGATTTTGGATTTTTTTTTTTTTTTTCCAAAATCAGACTTGACACTAGAGAGGCTGAATACCGCACTGAGTCAATGCGGTCTTAGCCTCTCTGGTGTCAACACTCTTGTCTGATTTTGGATTTTTTTTTTTTTTTCCCAAAATCAGACTTGACACCAGAGAGGCTGAATACCGCACTGAGTCAATGCGGTCTTAGCCTCTCTGGTCTCAACACTCTGTCTGATTTTGGATTTTTTTTTTTTTTTCCCAAAATCAGACTTGACACCAGAGAGGCTGAATACCGCACTGAGTCAATGTGGTCTTAGCCTCTCTGGTCTCAACACTCTGTCTGATTTTGGATTTTTTTTTTTTTTTCCCAAAATCAGACTTGACACCAGAGAGGCTGAATACCGCACTGAGTCAATGCGGTCTTAGCCTCTCTGGTGTCAACACTCTGTCTGATTTTGGATTTTTTTTTTTTTTTTCCAAAATCAGACTTGACACCAGAGAGGCTGAATACCGCACTGAGTCAATGCTGTCTTAGCCTCTCTGGTCTCAACACTCTGTCTCTGATTTTGGATTTTTTTTTTTTTTTTTCAAAATCAGACTTGACACTAGAGAGGCTGAATACCGCACTGAGTCAATGCGGTCTTAGCCTCTCTGGTGTCAACACTGTCTGATTTTGGATTTTTTATTTTTTTTTCCCAAAATCAGACTTGACACCAGAGAGGCTGAATACCGCACTGAGTCAATGCGGTCTTAGCCTCTCTGGTCTCAACACTCTGTCTGATTTTGGATTTTTTTTTTTTTTTCCAAAATCAGACTTGACACCAGAGAGGCTGAATACCGCACTGAGTCAATGCGGTCTTAGCCTCTCTGGTGTCAACACTCTGTCTGATTTTGGATTTTTTTTTTTTTTTTCCAAAATCAGACTTGACACCAGAGAGGCTGAATACCGCACTGAGTCAATGTGGTCTTAGCCTCTCTCTTTTTTTTTTTTTTTCCAAAATCAGACTTGACACCAGAGAGGCTGAATACCGCACTGAGTCAATGCGGTCTTAGCCTCTCTGGTCTCAACACTCTGTCTGATTTTGGATTTTTTTTTTTTTTTTCCAAAATCAGACTTGACACCAGAGAGGCTGAATACCGCACTGAGTCAATGCTGTCTTAGCCTCTCTGGTCTCAACACTCTGTCTGATTTTGGATTTTTTTTTTTTTTTTTCAAAATCAGACTTGACACTAGAGAGGCTGAATACCGCACTGAGTCAATGCGGTCTTAGCCTCTCTGGTGTCAACACTGTCTGATTTTGGATTTTTTTTTTTTTTTTTCCCAAAATCAGACTTGACACCAGAGAGGCTGAATACCGCACTGAGTCAATGCGGTCTTAGCCTCTCTGGTCTCAACACTCTGTCTGATTTTGGATTTTTTTTTTTTTTTCCAAAATCAGACTTGACACCAGAGAGGCTGAATACCGCACTGAGTCAATGCGGTCTTAGCCTCTCTGGTGTCAACACTCTGTCTGATTTTGGATTTTTTTTTTTTTTTTCCAAAATCAGACTTGACACCAGAGAGGCTGAGTACCGCACTGAGTCAATGCGGTCTTAGCCTCTCTGGTGTCAACACTCTGTCTGATTTTGGATTTTTTTTTTTTTTTTCCAAAATCAGACTTGACACCAGAGAGGCTGAATACCGCACTGAGTCAATGTGGTCTTAGCCTCTCTGGTCTCAACACTCTGTCTGATTTTGGATTTTTTTTTTTTTTGTCCAAAATCAGACTTGACACCAGAGAGGCTGAATACCGCACTGAGTCAATGCGGTCTTAGCCTCTCTGGTGTCAACACTCTGTCTGATTTTGGATTTTTTTTTTTTTTTTCCAAAATCAGACTTGACACCAGAGAGGCTGAATACTGCACTGAGTCAATGCGGTCTTAGCCTCTCTGGTCTCAACACTCTGTCTGATTTTGGATTTTTTTTTTTTTTTTCCCAAAATCAGACTTGACACCAGAGAGGCTGAATACCGCACTGAGTCAATGCGGTCTTAGCCTCTCTGGTGTCAACACTCTGTCTGATTTTGGATTTTTTTTTTTTTTTCCAAAATCAGACTTGACACCAGAGAGGCTGAATACCGCACTGAGTCAATGCGGTCTTAGCCTCTCTGGTCTCAACACTCTGTCTGATTTTGGATTTTTTTTTTTTTTTTTTTTTTCAAAAATCAGACTTGACACCAGAGAGGCTGAATACTGCACTGAGTCAATGCGGTCTTAGCCTCTCTGGTCTCAACACTCTGTCTGATTTTGGATTTTTTTTTTTTTTTCCCAAAATCAGACTTGACACCAGAGAGGCTGAATACCGCACTGAGTCAATGCGGTCTTAGCCTCTCTGGTGTCAACACTCTGTCTGATTTTGGATTTTTTTTTTTTTTCCAAAATCAGACTTGACACCAGAGAGGCTGAATACCGCACTGAGTCAATGGGGTCTTAGCCTCTCTGGTCTCAACACTCTGTCTGATTTTGGATTTTTTTTTTTTTTTCCCAAAATCAGACTTGACACCAGAGAGGCTGAATACCGCACTGAGTCAATGCGGTCTTAGCCTCTCTGGTGTCAACACTCTGTCTGATTTTGGATTTTTTTTTTTTTTTTCCAAAATCAGACTTGACACCAGAGAGGCTGAATACCGCACTGAGTCAATGCTGTCTTAGCCTCTCTGGTCTCAACACTCTGTCTCTGATTTTGGATTTTTTTTTTTTTTTTTCAAAATCAGACTTGACACTAGAGAGGCTGAATACCGCACTGAGTCAATGCGGTCTTAGCCTCTCTGGTGTCAACACTGTCTGATTTTGGATTTTTTATTTTTTTTTCCCAAAATCAGACTTGACACCAGAGAGGCTGAATACCGCACTGAGTCAATGCGGTCTTAGCCTCTCTGGTCTCAACACTCTGTCTGATTTTGGATTTTTTTTTTTTCTTCCAAAATCAGACTTGACACCAGAGAGGCTGAATACCGCACTGAGTCAATGCGGTCTTAGCCTCTCTGGTGTCAACACTCTGTCTGATTTTGGATTTTTTTTTTTTTTTTTCCAAAATCAGACTTGACACCAGAGAGGCTGAGTACCGCACTGAGTCAATGCGGTCTTAGCCTCTCTGGTGTCAACACTCTGTCTGATTTTGGATTTTTTTTTTTTTTTTTCCAAAATCAGACTTGACACCAGAGAGGCTGAATACCGCACTGAGTCAATGTGGTCTTAGCCTCTCTGGTCTCAACACTCTGTCTGATTTTGGATTTTTTTTTTTTTTGTCCAAAATCAGACTTGACACCAGAGAGGCTGAATACCGCACTGAGTCAATGCGGTCTTAGCCTCTCTGGTGTCAACACTCTGTCTGATTTTGGATTTTTTTTTTTTTTTCCAAAATCAGACTTGACACCAGAGAGGCTGAATACTGCACTGAGTCAATGCGGTCTTAGCCTCTCTGGTCTCAACACTCTGTCTGATTTTGGATTTTTTTTTTTTTTCCCAAAATCAGACTTGACACCAGAGAGGCTGAATACCGCACTGAGTCAATGCGGTCTTAGCCTCTCTGGTGTCAACACTCTGTCTGATTTTGGATTTTTTTTTTTTTTTCCAAAATCAGACTTGACACCAGAGAGGCTGAATACTGCACTGAGTCAATGCGGTCTTAGCCTCTCTGGTCTCAACACTCTGTCTGATTTTGGATTTTTTTTTTTTTTTCCAAAATCAGACTTGACACCAGAGAGGCTGAATACCGCACTGAGTCAATGCGGTCTTAGCCTCTCTGGTCTCAACACTCTGTCTGATTTTGGATTTTTTTTTTTTTTTTTTTTTTCAAAAATCAGACTTGACACCAGAGAGGCTGAATACTGCACTGAGTCAATGCGGTCTTAGCCTCTCTGGTCTCAACACTCTGTCTGATTTTGGATTTTTTTTTTTTTTTCCCAAAATCAGACTTGACACCAGAGAGGCTGAATACCGCACTGAGTCAATGCGGTCTTAGCCTCTCTGGTGTCAACACTCTGTCTGATTTTGGATTTTTTTTTTTTTTTCCAAAATCAGACTTGACACCAGAGAGGCTGAATACCGCACTGAGTCAATGCGGTCTTAGCCTCTCTGGTCTCAACACTCTGTCTGATTTTGGATTTTTTTTTTTTTTTTTTCCAAAATCAGACTTGACACCAGAGAGGCTGAATACCGCACTGAGTCAATGCTGTCTTAGCCTCTCTGGTCTCAACACTCTGTCTGATTTTGGATTTTTTTTTTTTTTTTTCAAAATCAGACTTGACACTAGAGAGGCTGAATACCGCACTGAGTCAATGCGGTCTTAGCCTCTCTGGTGTCAACACTCTGTCTGATTTTGGATTTTTTTTTTTTTTTTCCCAAAATCAGACTTGACACCAGAGAGGCTGAATACCGCACTGAGTCAATGTGGTCTTAGCCTCTCTGGTCTCAACACTCTGTCTGATTTTGGATTTTTTTTTTTTTTGTCCAAAATCAGACTTGACACCAGAGAGGCTGAATACCGCACTGAGTCAATGCGGTCTTAGCCTCTCTGGTGTCAACACTCTGTCTGATTTTGGATTTTTTTTTTTTTGTCCAAAATCAGACTTGACACCAGAGAGGCTGAATACCGCACTGAGTCAATGCGGTCTTAGCCTCTCTGGTGTCAACACTCTGTCTGATTTTGGATTTTTTTTTTTTTTTCCAAAATCAGACTTGACACCAGAGAGGCTGAATACTGCACTGAGTCAATGCGGTCTTAGCCTCTCTGGTCTCAACACTCTGTCTGATTTTGGATTTTTTTTTTTTTTCCCAAAATCAGACTTGACACCAGAGAGGCTGAATACCGCACTGAGTCAATGCGGTCTTAGCCTCTCTGGTGTCAACACTCTGTCTGATTTTGGATTTTTTTTTTTTTTTCCAAAATCAGACTTGACACCAGAGAGGCTGAATACTGCACTGAGTCAATGCGGTCTTAGCCTCTCTGGTCTCAACACTCTGTCTGATTTTGGATTTTTTTTTTTTTTCCCAAAATCAGACTTGACACCAGAGAGGCTGAATACCGCACTGAGTCAATGCGGTCTTAGCCTCTCTGGTGTCAACACTCTGTCTGATTTTGGATTTTTTTTTTTTTTTCCAAAATCAGACTTGACACCAGAGAGGCTGAATACCGCACTGAGTCAATGCGGTCTTAGCCTCTCTGGTCTCAACACTCTGTCTGATTTTGGATTTTTTTTTTTTTTTTTTTTTCAAAAATCAGACTTGACACCAGAGAGGCTGAATACTGCACTGAGTCAATGCGGTCTTAGCCTCTCTGGTCTCAACACTCTGTCTGATTTTGGATTTTTTTTTTTTTTTCCCAAAATCAGACTTGACACCAGAGAGGCTGAATACCGCACTGAGTCAATGCGGTCTTAGCCTCTCTGGTGTCAACACTCTGTCTGATTTTGGATTTTTTTTTTTTTTTCCAAAATCAGACTTGACACCAGAGAGGCTGAATACCGCACTGAGTCAATGCGGTCTTAGCCTCTCTGGTCTCAACACTCTGTCTGATTTTGGATTTTTTTTTTTTTTTCCAAAATCAGACTTGACACCAGAGAGGCTGAATACCGCACTGAGTCAATGCTGTCTTAGCCTCTCTGGTCTCAACACTCTGTCTGATTTTGGATTTTTTTTTTTTTTTTTCAAAATCAGACTTGACACTAGAGAGGCTGAATACCGCACTGAGTCAATGCGGTCTTAGCCTCTCTGGTGTCAACACTGTCTGATTTTGGATTTTTTATTTTTTTTTCCCAAAATCAGACTTGACACCAGAGAGGCTGAATACCGCACTGAGTCAATGCGGTCTTAGCCTCTCTGGTCTCAACACTCTGTCTGATTTTGGATTTTTTTTTTTTTTTCCAAAATCAGACTTGACACCAGAGAGGCTGAATACCGCACTGAGTCAATGCGGTCTTAGCCTCTCTGGTGTCAACACTCTGTCTGATTTTGGATTTTTTTTTTTTTTTTCCAAAATCAGACTTGACACCAGAGAGGCTGAGTACCGCACTGAGTCAATGCGGTCTTAGCCTCTCTGGTGTCAACACTCTGTCTGATTTTGGATTTTTTTTTTTTTTTTCCAAAATCAGACTTGACACCAGAGAGGCTGAATACCGCACTGAGTCAATGTGGTCTTAGCCTCTCTGGTCTCAACACTCTGTCTGATTTTGGATTTTTTTTTTTTTTGTCCAAAATCAGACTTGACACCAGAGAGGCTGAATACCGCACTGAGTCAATGCGGTCTTAGCCTCTCTGGTGTCAACACTCTGTCTGATTTTGGATTTTTTTTTTTTTTTCCAAAATCAGACTTGACACCAGAGAGGCTGAATACTGCACTGAGTCAATGCGGTCTTAGCCTCTCTGGTCTCAACACTCTGTCTGATTTTGGATTTTTTTTTTTTTTCCCAAAATCAGACTTGACACCAGAGAGGCTGAATACCGCACTGAGTCAATGCGGTCTTAGCCTCTCTGGTGTCAACACTCTGTCTGATTTTGGATTTTTTTTTTTTTTTCCAAAATCAGACTTGACACCAGAGAGGCTGAATACCGCACTGAGTCAATGCGGTCTTAGCCTCTCTGGTCTCAACACTCTGTCTGATTTTGGATTTTTTTTTTTTTTTTTTTTCAAAAATCAGACTTGACACCAGAGAGGCTGAATACTGCACTGAGTCAATGCGGTCTTAGCCTCTCTGGTCTCAACACTCTGTCTGATTTTGGATTTTTTTTTTTTTTTTCCCAAAATCAGACTTGACACCAGAGAGGCTGAATACCGCACTGAGTCAATGCGGTCTTAGCCTCTCTGGTGTCAACACTCTGTCTGATTTTGGATTTTTTTTTTTTTTTTCCAAAATCAGACTTGACACCAGAGAGGCTGAATACCGCACTGAGTCAATGCTGTCTTAGCCTCTCTGGTCTCAACACTCTGTCTGATTTTGGATTTTTTTTTTTTTTTTTTCAAAATCAGACTTGACACTAGAGAGGCTGAATACCGCACTGAGTCAATGCGGTCTTAGCCCCTCTGGTGTCAACACTCTGTCTGATTTTGGATTTTTTTTTTTTTTTTCCCAAAATCAGACTTGACACCAGAGAGGCTGAATACCGCACTGAGTCAATGCGGTCTTAGCCTCTCTGGTCTCAACACTCTGTCTGATTTTGGATTTTTTTTTTTTTTTCCAAAATCAGACTTGACACCAGAGAGGCTGAATACCGCACTGAGTCAATGCGGTCTTAGCCTCTCTGGTGTCAACACTCTGTCTGATTTTGGATTTTTTTTTTTTTTTCCAAAATCAGACTTGACACCAGAGAGGCTGAGTACCGCCCTGAGTCAATGCGGTCTTAGCCTCTCTGGTGTCAACACTCTGTCTGATTTTGGATTTTTTTTTTTTTTTTCCAAAATCAGACTTGACACCAGAGAGGCTGAATACCGCACTGAGTCAATGTGGTCTTAGCCTCTCTGGTCTCAACACTCTGTCTGATTTTGGATTTTTTTTTTTTTTGTCCAAAATCAGACTTGACACCAGAGAGGCTGAATACCGCACTGAGTCAATGCGGTCTTAGCCTCTCTGGTGTCAACACTCTGTCTGATTTTGGATTTTTTTTTTTTTTTTCCAAAATCAGACTTGACACCAGAGAGGCTGAATACCGCACTGAGTCAATGCGGTCTTAGCCTCTCTGGTCTCAACACTCTGTCTGATTTTGGATTTTTTTTTTTTTTTTCCAAAATCAGACTTGACACCAGAGAGGCTGAATACCGCACTGAGTCAATGCGGTCTTAGCCTCTCTGGTCTCAACACTCTGTCTGATTTTGGATTTTTTTTTTTTTTTTTCAAAAATCAGACTTGACACCAGAGAGGCTGAATACCGCACTGAGTCAATGCGGTCTTAGCCTCTCTGGTGTCAACACTCTGTCTGATTTTGGATTTTTTTTTTTTTTTTTCCAAAATCAGACTTGACACCAGAGAGGCTGAATACCGCACTGAGTCAATGCGGTCTTAGCCTCTCTGGTCTCAACACTCTTGTCTGATTTTGGATTTTTTTTTTTTTTTTTTCCAAAATCAGACTTGACACCAGAGAGGCTGAATACCGCACTGAGTCAATGCAGTCTTAGCCTCTCTGGTGTCAACACTCTGTCTGATTTTGGATTTTTTTTTTTTTCCCAAAATCAGACTTGACACCAGAGAGGCTGAATACCGCACTGAGTCAATGCGGTCTTAGCCTCTCTGGTCTCAACACTCTGTCTGATTTTGGATTTTTTTTTTTTTTTCCAAAATCAGACTTGACACCAGAGAGGCTGAATACCGCACTGAGTCAATGCGGTCTTAGCCTCTCTGGTCTCAACACTCTGTCTGATTTTGGATTTTTTTTTTTTTTTTTTCCAAAATCAGACTTGACACCAGAGAGGCTGAATACTGCACGTAGTCAATGCGGTCTTAGCCTCTCTGGTGTCAACACTCTGTCTGATTTTGGATTTTTTTTTTTTTTTCCAAAATCAGACTTGACACCAGAGAGGCTGAGTACCGCACTGAGTCAATGCGGTCTTAGCCTCTCTGGTGTCAACACTCTGTCTGATTTTGGATTTTTTATTTTTTTTTCCAAAATCAGACTTGACACCAGAGAGGCTGAATACCGCACTGAGTCAATGCGGTCTTAGCCTCTCTGGTCTCAACACTCTGTCTGATTTTGGATTTTTTTTTTTTTTTTTCCCAAAATCAGACTTGACACCAGAGAGGCTGAATACCGCACTGAGTCAATGCGGTCTTAGCCTCTCTGGTGTCAACACTCTGTCTGATTTTGGATTTTTTTTTTTTTTTTTTCCAAAATCAGACTTGACACCAGAGAGGCTGAATACCGCACTGAGTCAATGCGGTCTTAGCCTCTCTGGTGTCAACACTCTGTCTGATTTTGGATTTTTTTTTTTTTTCCAAAATCAGACTTGACACCAGAGAGGCTGAATACTGCACTGAGTCAATGCGGTCTTAGCCTCTCTGGTCTCAACACTCTGTCTGATTTTGGATTTTTTTTTTTTTTTTTTCAAAAATCAGACTTGACACCAGAGAGGCTGAATACCGCACTGAGTCAATGCGGTCTTAGCCTCTCTGGTGTCAACACTCTGTCTGATTTTGGATTATTTATTTATTTTTTCCAAAATCAGACTTGACACCAGAGAGGCTGAATACCGCACTGAGTCAATGCGGTCTTAGCCTCTCTGGTCTCAACACTCTGTCTGATTTGGGATTTTTTTTTTTTTTTTCCAAAATCAGACTTGACACCAGAGAGGCTGAATACCGCACGTAGTCAATGCGGTCTTAGCCTCTCTGGTGTCAACACTCTGTCTGATTTTGGATTTTTTTTTTTTTTTCCAAAATCAGACTTGACACCAGAGAGGCTGAATACTGCACTGAGTCAATGCGGTCTTAGCCTCTCTGGTCTCAACACTCTGTCTGATTTTGGATTTTTTTTTTTTTTTTTCCAAAATTAGACTTGACACCAGAGAGGCTGAATACCGCACGTAGTCAATGCGGTCTTAGCCTCTCTGGTGTCAACACTCTGTCTGATTTTGGATTTTTTTTTTTTTTCCAAAATCAGACTTGACACCAGAGAGGCTGAGTACCGCACTGAGTCAATGCGGTCTTAGCCTCTCTGGTGTCAACACTCTGTCTGATTTTGGATTTTTTATTTTTTTTTCCAAAATCAGACTTGACACCAGAGAGGCTGAATACCGCACTGAGTCAATGCGGTCTTAGCCTCTCTGGTCTCAACACTCTGTCTGATTTTGGATTTTTATTTTTTTTTTTTCCCAAAATCAGACTTGACACCAGAGAGGCTGAATACCGCACTGAGTCAATGCGGTCTTAGCCTCTCTGGTGTCAACACTCTGTCTGATTTTGGATTATTTTTTTTTTTTTTCCAAAATCAGACTTGACACCAGAGAGGCTGAATACCGCACTGAGTCAATGCAGTCTTAGCCTCTCTGGTCTCAACACTCTTGTCTGATTTTGGATTTTTTTTTTTTTTTTTTCCAAAATCAGACTTGACACCAGAGAGGCTGAATACCGCACTGAGTCAATGCAGTCTTAGCCTCTCTGGTGTCAACACTCTGTCTGATTTTGGATTTTTTTTTTTTTTTTCCCAAAATCAGACTTGACACCAGAGAGGCTGAATACCGCACTGAGTCAATGCGGTCTTAGCCTCTCTGGTCTCAACACTCTGTCTGATTTTGGATTTTTTTTTTTTTTTCCAAAATCAGACTTGACACCAGAGAGGCTGAATACCGCACTGAGTCAATGCGGTCTTAGCCTCTCTGGTGTCAACACTCTGTCTGATTTTGGATTTTTTTTTTTTTTTTCCAAAATCAGACTTGACACCAGAGAGGCTGAGTACCGCACTGAGTCAATGCGGTCTTAGCCTCTCTGGTGTCAACACTCTGTCTGATTTTGGATTTTTTTTTTTTTTTTCCAAAATCAGACTTGACACCAGAGAGGCTGAATACCGCACTGAGTCAATGTGGTCTTAGCCTCTCTGGTCTCAACACTCTGTCTGATTTTGGATTTTTTTTTTTTTGTCCAAAATCAGACTTGACACCAGAGAGGCTGAATACCGCACTGAGTCAATGCGGTCTTAGCCTCTCTGGTGTCAACACTCTGTCTGATTTTGGATTTTTTTTTTTTTTTTTCCAAAATCAGACTTGACACCAGAGAGGCTGAATACCGCACGTAGTCAATGCGGTCTTAGCCTCTCTGGTGTCAACACTCTGTCTGATTTTGGATTTTTTTTTTTTTTTTTTCCAAAATCAGACTTGACACCAGAGAGGCTGAATACCGCACTGAGTCAATGCGGTCTTAGCCTCTCTGGTCTCAACACTCTGTCTGATTTTGGATTTTTTTTTTTTTTTTCCAAAATCAGACTTGACACCAGAGAGGCTGAATACCGCACTGAGTCAATGCGGTCTTAGCCTCTCTGGTCTCAACACTCTGTCTGATTTTGGATTTTTTTTTTTTTTTTTCAAAAATCAGACTTGACACCAGAGAGGCTGAATACCGCACTGAGTCAATGCGGTCTTAGCCTCTCTGGTGTCAACACTCTGTCTGATTTTGGATTTTTTTTTTTTTTTTTCCAAAATCAGACTTGACACCAGAGAGGCTGAATACCGCACTGAGTCAATGCGGTCTTAGCCTCTCTGGTCTCAACACTCTTGTCTGATTTTGGATTTTTTTTTTTTTTTTTTCCAAAATCAGACTTGACACCAGAGAGGCTGAATACCGCACTGAGTCAATGCAGTCTTAGCCTCTCTGGTGTCAACACTCTGTCTGATTTTGGATTTTTTTTTTTTTCCCAAAATCAGACTTGACACCAGAGAGGCTGAATACCGCACTGAGTCAATGCGGTCTTAGCCTCTCTGGTCTCAACACTCTGTCTGATTTTGGATTTTTTTTTTTTTTTCCAAAATCAGACTTGACACCAGAGAGGCTGAATACCGCACTGAGTCAATGCGGTCTTAGCCTCTCTGGTCTCAACACTCTGTCTGATTTTGGATTTTTTTTTTTTTTTTTTCCAAAATCAGACTTGACACCAGAGAGGCTGAATACTGCACGTAGTCAATGCGGTCTTAGCCTCTCTGGTGTCAACACTCTGTCTGATTTTGGATTTTTTTTTTTTTTTCCAAAATCAGACTTGACACCAGAGAGGCTGAGTACCGCACTGAGTCAATGCGGTCTTAGCCTCTCTGGTGTCAACACTCTGTCTGATTTTGGATTTTTTATTTTTTTTTCCAAAATCAGACTTGACACCAGAGAGGCTGAATACCGCACTGAGTCAATGCGGTCTTAGCCTCTCTGGTCTCAACACTCTGTCTGATTTTGGATTTTTTTTTTTTTTTTTCCCAAAATCAGACTTGACACCAGAGAGGCTGAATACCGCACTGAGTCAATGCGGTCTTAGCCTCTCTGGTGTCAACACTCTGTCTGATTTTGGATTTTTTTTTTTTTTTTTTCCAAAATCAGACTTGACACCAGAGAGGCTGAATACCGCACTGAGTCAATGCGGTCTTAGCCTCTCTGGTGTCAACACTCTGTCTGATTTTGGATTTTTTTTTTTTTTCCAAAATCAGACTTGACACCAGAGAGGCTGAATACTGCACTGAGTCAATGCGGTCTTAGCCTCTCTGGTCTCAACACTCTGTCTGATTTTGGATTTTTTTTTTTTTTTTTTCAAAAATCAGACTTGACACCAGAGAGGCTGAATACCGCACTGAGTCAATGCGGTCTTAGCCTCTCTGGTGTCAACACTCTGTCTGATTTTGGATTATTTATTTATTTTTTCCAAAATCAGACTTGACACCAGAGAGGCTGAATACCGCACTGAGTCAATGCGGTCTTAGCCTCTCTGGTCTCAACACTCTGTCTGATTTGGGATTTTTTTTTTTTTTTTTCCAAAATCAGACTTGACACCAGAGAGGCTGAATACCGCACGTAGTCAATGCGGTCTTAGCCTCTCTGGTGTCAACACTCTGTCTGATTTTGGATTTTTTTTTTTTTTCCAAAATCAGACTTGACACCAGAGAGGCTGAATACTGCACTGAGTCAATGCGGTCTTAGCCTCTCTGGTCTCAACACTCTGTCTGATTTTGGATTTTTTTTTTTTTTTTTCCAAAATTAGACTTGACACCAGAGAGGCTGAATACCGCACGTAGTCAATGCGGTCTTAGCCTCTCTGGTGTCAACACTCTGTCTGATTTTGGATTTTTTTTTTTTTTTCCAAAATCAGACTTGACACCAGAGAGGCTGAGTACCGCACTGAGTCAATGCGGTCTTAGCCTCTCTGGTGTCAACACTCTGTCTGATTTTGGATTTTTTATTTTTTTTTCCAAAATCAGACTTGACACCAGAGAGGCTGAATACCGCACTGAGTCAATGCGGTCTTAGCCTCTCTGGTCTCAACACTCTGTCTGATTTTGGATTTTTTTTTTTTTTTTTTCCCAAAATCAGACTTGACACCAGAGAGGCTGAATACCGCACTGAGTCAATGCGGTCTTAGCCTCTCTGGTGTCAACACTCTGTCTGATTTTGGATTATTTTTTTTTTTTTTTCCAAAATCAGACTTGACACCAGAGAGGCTGAATACCGCACTGAGTCAATGCAGTCTTAGCCTCTCTGGTCTCAACACTCTTGTCTGATTTTGGATTTTTTTTTTTTTTTTTTCCAAAATCAGACTTGACACCAGAGAGGCTGAATACCGCACTGAGTCAATGCAGTCTTAGCCTCTCTGGTGTCAACACTCTGTCTGATTTTGGATTTTTTTTTTTTTTTTCCCAAAATCAGACTTGACACCAGAGAGGCTGAATACCGCACTGAGTCAATGCGGTCTTAGCCTCTCTGGTCTCAACACTCTGTCTGATTTTGGATTTTTTTTTTTTTTTCCAAAATCAGACTTGACACCAGAGAGGCTGAATACCGCACTGAGTCAATGCGGTCTTAGCCTCTCTGGTGTCAACACTCTGTCTGATTTTGGATTTTTTTTTTTTTTTTCCAAAATCAGACTTGACACCAGAGAGGCTGAGTACCGCACTGAGTCAATGCGGTCTTAGCCTCTCTGGTGTCAACACTCTGTCTGATTTTGGATTTTTTTTTTTTTTTTCCAAAATCAGACTTGACACCAGAGAGGCTGAATACCGCACTGAGTCAATGTGGTCTTAGCCTCTCTGGTCTCAACACTCTGTCTGATTTTGGATTTTTTTTTTTTTGTCCAAAATCAGACTTGACACCAGAGAGGCTGAATACCGCACTGAGTCAATGCGGTCTTAGCCTCTCTGGTGTCAACACTCTGTCTGATTTTGGATTTTTTTTTTTTTTTTTCCAAAATCAGACTTGACACCAGAGAGGCTGAATACCGCACGTAGTCAATGCGGTCTTAGCCTCTCTGGTGTCAACACTCTGTCTGATTTTGGATTTTTTTTTTTTTTTTTTCCAAAATCAGACTTGACACCAGAGAGGCTGAATACCGCACTGAGTCAATGTGGTCTTAGCCTCTCTGGTCTCAACACTCTGTCTGATTTTGGATTTTTTTTTTTTTTGTCCAAAATCAGACTTGACACCAGAGAGGCTGAATACCGCACTGAGTCAATGCGGTCTTAGCCTCTCTGGTGTCAACACTCTGTCTGATTTTGGATTTTTTTTTTTTTTTCCAAAATCAGACTTGACACCAGAGAGGCTGAATACTGCACTGAGTCAATGCGGTCTTAGCCTCTCTGGTCTCAACACTCTGTCTGATTTTGGATTTTTTTTTTTTTTCCCAAAATCAGACTTGACACCAGAGAGGCTGAATACCGCACTGAGTCAATGCGGTCTTAGCCTCTCTGGTGTCAACACTCTGTCTGATTTTGGATTTTTTTTTTTTTTTCCAAAATCAGACTTGACACCAGAGAGGCTGAATACCGCACTGAGTCAATGCGGTCTTAGCCTCTCTGGTCTCAACACTCTGTCTGATTTTGGATTTTTTTTTTTTTTTTTTTTTCAAAAATCAGACTTGACACCAGAGAGGCTGAATACTGCACTGAGTCAATGCGGTCTTAGCCTCTCTGGTCTCAACACTCTGTCTGATTTTGGATTTTTTTTTTTTTTTCCCAAAATCAGACTTGACACCAGAGAGGCTGAATACCGCACTGAGTCAATGCGGTCTTAGCCTCTCTGGTGTCAACACTCTGTCTGATTTTGGATTTTTTTTTTTTTTTTCCAAAATCAGACTTGACACCAGAGAGGCTGAATACCGCACTGAGTCAATGCGGTCTTAGCCTCTCTGGTCTCAACACTCTGTCTGATTTTGCATTTTTTTTTTTTTTTCAAAAATCAGACTTGACACCAGAGAGGCTGAATACCGCACTGAGTCAATGCTGTCTTAGCCTCTCTGGTCTCAACACTCTGTCTGATTTTGGATTTTTTTTTTTTTTTTCAAAATCAGACTTGACACTAGAGAGGCTGAATACCGCACTGAGTCAATGCGGTCTTAGCCTCTCTGGTGTCAACACTGTCTGATTTTGGATTTTTTTTTTTTTTTTCCCAAAATCAGACTTGACACCAGAGAGGCTGAATACCGCACTGAGTCAATGCGGTCTTAGCCTCTCTGGTCTCAACACTCTGTCTGATTTTGGATTTTTTTTTTTTTTTCCAAAATCAGACTTGACACCAGAGAGGCTGAATACCGCACTGAGTCAATGCGGTCTTAGCCTCTCTGGTGTCAACACTCTGTCTGATTTTGGATTTTTTTTTTTTTTCCAAAATCAGACTTGACACCAGAGAGGCTGAATACTGCACTGAGTCAATGCGGTCTTAGCCTCTCTGGTCTCAACACTCTGTCTGATTTTGGATTTTTTTTTTTTTTTTTTCAAAAATCAGACTTGACACCAGAGAGGCTGAATACCGCACTGAGTCAATGCGGTCTTAGCCTCTCTGGTGTCAACACTCTGTCTGATTTTGGATTATTTATTTATTTTTTCCAAAATCAGACTTGACACCAGAGAGGCTGAATACCGCACTGAGTCAATGCGGTCTTAGCCTCTCTGGTCTCAACACTCTGTCTGATTTGGGATTTTTTTTTTTTTTTTCCAAAATCAGACTTGACACCAGAGAGGCTGAATACCGCACGTAGTCAATGCGGTCTTAGCCTCTCTGGTGTCAACACTCTGTCTGATTTTGGATTTTTTTTTTTTTTCCAAAATCAGACTTGACACCAGAGAGGCTGAATACTGCACTGAGTCAATGCGGTCTTAGCCTCTCTGGTCTCAACACTCTGTCTGATTTTGGATTTTTTTTTTTTTTTTTCCAAAATTAGACTTGACACCAGAGAGGCTGAATACCGCACGTAGTCAATGCGGTCTTAGCCTCTCTGGTGTCAACACTCTGTCTGATTTTGGATTTTTTTTTTTTTTCCAAAATCAGACTTGACACCAGAGAGGCTGAGTACCGCACTGAGTCAATGCGGTCTTAGCCTCTCTGGTGTCAACACTCTGTCTGATTTTGGATTTTTTATTTTTTTTTCCAAAATCAGACTTGACACCAGAGAGGCTGAATACCGCACTGAGTCAATGCGGTCTTAGCCTCTCTGGTCTCAACACTCTGTCTGATTTTGGATTTTTTTTTTTTTTTTTCCCAAAATCAGACTTGACACCAGAGAGGCTGAATACCGCACTGAGTCAATGCGGTCTTAGCCTCTCTGGTGTCAACACTCTGTCTGATTTTGGATTATTTTTTTTTTTTTTCCAAAATCAGACTTGACACCAGAGAGGCTGAATACCGCACTGAGTCAATGCAGTCTTAGCCTCTCTGGTCTCAACACTCTTGTCTGATTTTGGATTTTTTTTTTTTTTTTTTCCAAAATCAGACTTGACACCAGAGAGGCTGAATACCGCACTGAGTCAATGCAGTCTTAGCCTCTCTGGTGTCAACACTCTGTCTGATTTTGGATTTTTTTTTTTTTTCCCAAAATCAGACTTGACACCAGAGAGGCTGAATACCGCACTGAGTCAATGCGGTCTTAGCCTCTCTGGTCTCAACACTCTGTCTGATTTTGGATTTTTTTTTTTTTTTCCAAAATCAGACTTGACACCAGAGAGGCTGAATACCGCACTGAGTCAATGCGGTCTTAGCCTCTCTGGTGTCAACACTCTGTCTGATTTTGGATTTTTTTTTTTTTTTTCCAAAATCAGACTTGACACCAGAGAGGCTGAGTACCGCACTGAGTCAATGCGGTCTTAGCCTCTCTGGTGTCAACACTCTGTCTGATTTTGGATTTTTTTTTTTTTTTTCCAAAATCAGACTTGACACCAGAGAGGCTGAATACCGCACTGAGTCAATGTGGTCTTAGCCTCTCTGGTCTCAACACTCTGTCTGATTTTGGATTTTTTTTTTTTTGTCCAAAATCAGACTTGACACCAGAGAGGCTGAATACCGCACTGAGTCAATGCGGTCTTAGCCTCTCTGGTGTCAACACTCTGTCTGATTTTGGATTTTTTTTTTTTTTTTCCAAAATCAGACTTGACACCAGAGAGGCTGAATACTGCACTGAGTCAATGCGGTCTTAGCCTCTCTGGTCTCAACACTCTGTCTGATTTTGGATTTTTTTTTTTTTTTTTCCAAAATCAGACTTGACACCAGAGAGGCTGAATACCGCACGTAGTCAATGCGGTCTTAGCCTCTCTGGTGTCAACACTCTGTCTGATTTTGGATTTTTTTTTTTTTTTTTCCAAAATCAGACTTGACACCAGAGAGGCTGAATACCGCACTGAGTCAATGTGGTCTTAGCCTCTCTGGTCTCAACACTCTGTCTGATTTTGGATTTTTTTTTTTTTTGTCCAAAATCAGACTTGACACCAGAGAGGCTGAATACCGCACTGAGTCAATGCGGTCTTAGCCTCTCTGGTGTCAACACTCTGTCTGATTTTGGATTTTTTTTTTTTTTTCCAAAATCAGACTTGACACCAGATAGGCTGAATACTGCACTGAGTCAATGCGGTCTTAGCCTCTCTGGTCTCAACACTCTGTCTGATTTTGGATTTTTTTTTTTTTTCCCAAAATCAGACTTGACACCAGAGAGGCTGAATACCGCACTGATTCAATGCGGTCTTAGCCTCTCTGGTGTCAACACTCTGTCTGATTTTGGATTTTTTTTTTTTTTTCCAAAATCAGACTTGACACCAGAGAGGCTGAATACCGCACTGAGTCAATGCGGTCTTAGCCTCTCTGGTCTCAACACTCTGTCTGATTTTGGATTTTTTTTTTTTTTTCCAAAATCAGACTTGACACCAGAGAGGCTGAATACCGCACTGAGTCAATGCTGTCTTAGCCTCTCTGGTCTCAACACTCTGTCTGATTTTGGATTTTTTTTTTTTTTTTTCAAAATCAGACTTGACACTAGAGAGGCTGAATACCGCACTGAGTCAATGCGGTCTTAGCCTCTCTGGTGTCAACACTGTCTGATTTTGGATTTTTTATTTTTTTTTCCCAAAATCAGACTTGACACCAGAGAGGCTGAATACCGCACTGAGTCAATGCGGTCTTAGCCTCTCTGGTCTCAACACTCTGTCTGATTTTGGATTTTTTTTTTTTTTTCCAAAATCAGACTTGACACCAGAGAGGCTGAGTACCGCACTGAGTCAATGCGGTCTTAGCCTCTCTGGTGTCAACACTCTGTCTGATTTTGGATTTTTTTTTTTTTTTTCCAAAATCAGACTTGACACCAGAGAGGCTGAATACCGCACGTAGTCAATGCGGTCTTAGCCTCTCTGGTGTCAACACTCTGTCTGATTTTGGATTTTTTTTTTTTTTCCAAAATCAGACTTGACACCAGAGAGGCTGAGTACCGCACTGAGTCAATGCGGTCTTAGCCTCTCTGGTGTCAACACTCTGTCTGATTTTGGATTTTTTATTTTTTTTTCCAAAATCAGACTTGACACCAGAGAGGCTGAATACCGCACTGAGTCAATGCGGTCTTAGCCTCTCTGGTCTCAACACTCTGTCTGATTTTGGATTTTTTTTTTTTTTTTCCCCAAAATCAGACTTGACACCAGAGAGGCTGAATACCGCACTGAGTCAATGCGGTCTTAGCCTCTCTGGTGTCAACACTCTGTCTGATTTTGGATTATTATTTTTTTTTTTCCAAAATCAGACTTGACACCAGAGAGGCTGAATACCGCACTGAGTCAATGCGGTCTTAGCCTCTCTGGTCTCAACACTCTTGTCTGATTTTGGATTTTTTTTTTTTTTTTTTCCAAAATCAGACTTGACACCAGAGAGGCTGAATACCGCACTGAGTCAATGCAGTCTTAGCCTCTCTGGTGTCAACACTCTGTCTGATTTTGGATTTTTTTTTTTTTTCCCAAAATCAGACTTGACACCAGAGAGGCTGAATACCGCACTGAGTCAATGCGGTCTTAGCCTCTCTGGTCTCAACACTCTGTCTGATTTTGGATTTTTTTTTTTTTTTCCAAAATCAGACTTGACACCAGAGAGGCTGAATACCGCACTGAGTCAATGCGGTCTTAGCCTCTCTGGTGTCAACACTCTGTCTGATTTTGGATTTTTTTTTTTTTTTTCCAAAATCAGACTTGACACCAGAGAGGCTGAGTACCGCACTGAGTCAATGCGGTCTTAGCCTCTCTGGTGTCAACACTCTGTCTGATTTTGGATTTTTTTTTTTTTTTTCCAAAATCAGACTTGACACCAGAGAGGCTGAATACCGCACTGAGTCAATGTGGTCTTAGCCTCTCTGGTCTCAACACTCTGTCTGATTTTGGATTTTTTTTTTTTTGTCCAAAATCAGACTTGACACCAGAGAGGCTGAATACCGCACTGAGTCAATGCGGTCTTAGCCTCTCTGGTGTCAACACTCTGTCTGATTTTGGATTTTTTTTTTTTTTTTCCAAAATCAGACTTGACACCAGAGAGGCTGAATACTGCACTGAGTCAATGCGGTCTTAGCCTCTCTGGTCTCAACACTCTGTCTGATTTTGGATTTTTTTTTTTTTTTTTCCAAAATCAGACTTGACACCAGAGAGGCTGAATACCGCACGTAGTCAATGCGGTCTTAGCCTCTCTGGTGTCAACACTCTGTCTGATTTTGGATTTTTTTTTTTTTTTTTCCAAAATCAGACTTGACACCAGAGAGGCTGAATACCGCACTGAGTCAATGTGGTCTTAGCCTCTCTGGTCTCAACACTCTGTCTGATTTTGGATTTTTTTTTTTTTTGTCCAAAATCAGACTTGACACCAGAGAGGCTGAATACCGCACTGAGTCAATGCGGTCTTAGCCTCTCTGGTGTCAACACTCTGTCTGATTTTGGATTTTTTTTTTTTTTTCCAAAATCAGACTTGACACCAGAGAGGCTGAATACTGCACTGAGTCAATGCGGTCTTAGCCTCTCTGGTCTCAACACTCTGTCTGATTTTGGATTTTTTTTTTTTTTCCCAAAATCAGACTTGACACCAGAGAGGCTGAATACCGCACTGATTCAATGCGGTCTTAGCCTCTCTGGTGTCAACACTCTGTCTGATTTTGGATTTTTTTTTTTTTTTCCAAAATCAGACTTGACACCAGAGAGGCTGAATACCGCACTGAGTCAATGCGGTCTTAGCCTCTCTGGTCTCAACACTCTGTCTGATTTTGGATTTTTTTTTTTTTTTCCAAAATCAGACTTGACACCAGAGAGGCTGAATACCGCACTGAGTCAATGCTGTCTTAGCCTCTCTGGTCTCAACACTCTGTCTGATTTTGGATTTTTTTTTTTTTTTTTCAAAATCAGACTTGACACTAGAGAGGCTGAATACCGCACTGAGTCAATGCGGTCTTAGCCTCTCTGGTGTCAACACTGTCTGATTTTGGATTTTTTATTTTTTTTTCCCAAAATCAGACTTGACACCAGAGAGGCTGAATACCGCACTGAGTCAATGCGGTCTTAGCCTCTCTGGTCTCAACACTCTGTCTGATTTTGGATTTTTTTTTTTTTTTCCAAAATCAGACTTGACACCAGAGAGGCTGAATACCGCACTGAGTCAATGCGGTCTTAGCCTCTCTGGTGTCAACACTCTGTCTGATTTTGGATTTTTTTTTTTTTTTTCCAAAATCAGACTTGACACCAGAGAGGCTGAGTACCGCACTGAGTCAATGCGGTCTTAGCCTCTCTGGTGTCAACACTCTGTCTGATTTTGGATTTTTTTTTTTTTTTTCCAAAATCAGACTTGACACCAGAGAGGCTGAATACCGCACTGAGTCAATGCGGTCTTAGCCTCTCTGGTGTCAACACTCTGTCTGATTTTGGATTTTTTTTTTTTTTTCCAAAATCAGACTTGACACCAGAGAGGCTGAATACTGCACTGAGTCAATGCGGTCTTAGCCTCTCTGGTCTCAACACTCTGTCTGATTTTGGATTTTTTTTTTTTTTTCCCAAAATCAGACTTGACACCAGAGAGGCTGAATACCGCACTGATTCAATGCGGTCTTAGCCTCTCTGGTGTCAACACTCTGTCTGATTTTGGATTTTTTTTTTTTTTTCCAAAATCAGACTTGACACCAGAGAGGCTGAATACCGCACTGAGTCAATGCGGTCTTAGCCTCTCTGGTCTCAACACTCTGTCTGATTTTGGATTTTTTTTTTTTTTTCCAAAATCAGACTTGACACCAGAGAGGCTGAATACCGCACTGAGTCAATGCTGTCTTAGCCTCTCTGGTCTCAACACTCTGTCTGATTTTGGATTTTTTTTTTTTTTTTTCAAAATCAGACTTGACACTAGAGAGGCTGAATACCGCACTGAGTCAATGCGGTCTTAGCCTCTCTGGTGTCAACACTGTCTGATTTTGGATTTTTTATTTTTTTTTCCCAAAATCAGACTTGACACCAGAGAGGCTGAATACCGCACTGAGTCAATGCGGTCTTAGCCTCTCTGGTCTCAACACTCTGTCTGATTTTGGATTTTTTTTTTTTTTTCCAAAATCAGACTTGACACCAGAGAGGCTGAATACCGCACTGAGTCAATGCGGTCTTAGCCTCTCTGGTGTCAACACTCTGTCTGATTTTGGATTTTTTTTTTTTTTTTCCAAAATCAGACTTGACACCAGAGAGGCTGAGTACCGCACTGAGTCAATGCGGTCTTAGCCTCTCTGGTGTCAACACTCTGTCTGATTTTGGATTTTTTTTTTTTTTTTCCAAAATCAGACTTGACACCAGAGAGGCTGAATACCGCACTGAGTCAATGCGGTCTTAGCC
Source organism: Poromitra crassiceps (assembly GCF_964638095.1). NCBI lineage: Eukaryota > Metazoa > Chordata > Actinopteri > Beryciformes > Melamphaidae > Poromitra > Poromitra crassiceps. The sequence continues at coordinate 257,445 of NW_028152194.1, forward strand.
TCTCTGGTGTCAACACTCTGTCTGATTTTGGATTTTTTTTTTTTTTTCCAAAATCAGACTTGACACCAGAGAGGCTGAATACTGCACTGAGTCAATGCGGTCTTAGCCTCTCTGGTCTCAACACTCTGTCTGATTTTGGATTTTTTTTTTTTTTCCCAAAATCAGACTTGACACCAGAGAGGCTGAATACCGCACTGAGTCAATGCGGTCTTAGCCTCTCTGGTGTCAACACTCTGTCTGATTTTGGATTTTTTTTTTTTTTTCCAAAATCAGACTTGACACCAGAGAGGCTGAATACCGCACTGAGTCAATGCGGTCTTAGCCTCTCTGGTCTCAACACTCTGTCTGATTTTGGATTTTTTTTTTTTTTTTTTTTCAAAAATCAGACTTGACACCAGAGAGGCTGAATACTGCACTGAGTCAATGCGGTCTTAGCCTCTCTGGTCTCAACACTCTGTCTGATTTTGGATTTTTTTTTTTTTTTCCCAAAATCAGACTTGACACCAGAGAGGCTGAATACCGCACTGAGTCAATGCGGTCTTAGCCTCTCTGGTGTCAACACTCTGTCTGATTTTGGATTTTTTTTTTTTTTTCCAAAATCAGACTTGACACCAGAGAGGCTGAATACCGCACTGAGTCAATGCGGTCTTAGCCTCTCTGGTCTCAACACTCTGTCTGATTTTGGATTTTTTTTTTTTTTTTCCAAAATCAGACTTGACACCAGAGAGGCTGAATACCGCACTGAGTCAATGCTGTCTTAGCCTCTCTGGTCTCAACACTCTGTCTGATTTTGGATTTTTTTTTTTTTTTTTCAAAATCAGACTTGACACTAGAGAGGCTGAATACCGCACTGAGTCAATGCGGTCTTAGCCCCTCTGGTGTCAACACTCTGTCTGATTTTGGATTTTTTTTTTTTTTTTCCCAAAATCAGACTTGACACCAGAGAGGCTGAATACCGCACTGAGTCAATGCGGTCTTAGCCTCTCTGGTCTCAACACTCTGTCTGATTTTGGATTTTTTTTTTTTTTTTCCAAAATCAGACTTGACACCAGAGAGGCTGAATACCGCACTGAGTCAATGCGGTCTTAGCCTCTCTGGTGTCAACACTCTGTCTGATTTTGGATTTTTTTTTTTTTTTCCAAAATCAGACTTGACACCAGAGAGGCTGAGTACCGCCCTGAGTCAATGCGGTCTTAGCCTCTCTGGTGTCAACACTCTGTCTGATTTTGGATTTTTTTTTTTTTTTTCCAAAATCAGACTTGACACCAGAGAGGCTGAATACCGCACTGAGTCAATGTGGTCTTAGCCTCTCTGGTCTCAACACTCTGTCTGATTTTGGATTTTTTTTTTTTTTGTCCAAAATCAGACTTGACACCAGAGAGGCTGAATACCGCACTGAGTCAATGCGGTCTTAGCCTCTCTGGTGTCAACACTCTGTCTGATTTTGGATTTTTTTTTTTTTTTTCCAAAATCAGACTTGACACCAGAGAGGCTGAATACCGCACTGAGTCAATGCGGTCTTAGCCTCTCTGGTCTCAACACTCTGTCTGATTTTGGATTTTTTTTTTTTTTTTCCAAAATCAGACTTGACACCAGAGAGGCTGAATACCGCACTGAGTCAATGCGGTCTTAGCCTCTCTGGTCTCAACACTCTGTCTGATTTTGGATTTTTTTTTTTTTTTTTCAAAAATCAGACTTGACACCAGAGAGGCTGAATACCGCACTGAGTCAATGCGGTCTTAGCCTCTCTGGTGTCAACACTCTGTCTGATTTTGGATTATTTTATTTTTTTTTCCAAAATCAGACTTGACACCAGAGAGGCTGAATACCGCACTGAGTCAATGCGGTCTTAGCCTCTCTGGTCTCAACACTCTTGTCTGATTTTGGATTTTTTTTTTTTTTTTTCCAAAATCAGACTTGACACCAGAGAGGCTGAATACCGCACTGAGTCAATGCAGTCTTAGCCTCTCTGGTGTCAACACTCTGTCTGATTTTGGATTTTTTTTTTTTTTCCCAAAATCAGACTTGACACCAGAGAGGCTGAATACCGCACTGAGTCAATGCGGTCTTAGCCTCTCTGGTCTCAACACTCTGTCTGATTTTGGATTTTTTTTTTTTTTTCCAAAATCAGACTTGACACCAGAGAGGCTGAATACCGCACTGAGTCAATGCGGTCTTAGCCTCTCTGGTCTCAACACTCTGTCTGATTTTGGATTTTTTTTTTTTTTTTTCCAAAATCAGACTTGACACCAGAGAGGCTGAATACCGCACGTAGTCAATGCGGTCTTAGCCTCTCTGGTGTCAACACTCTGTCTGATTTTGGATTTTTTTTTTTTTTTCCAAAATCAGACTTGACACCAGAGAGGCTGAGTACCGCACTGAGTCAATGCGGTCTTAGCCTCTCTGGTGTCAACACTCTGTCTGATTTTGGATTTTTTATTTTTTTTTCCAAAATCAGACTTGACACCAGAGAGGCTGAATACCGCACTGAGTCAATGCGGTCTTAGCCTCTCTGGTCTCAACACTCTGTCTGATTTTGGATTTTTTTTTTTTTTTCCAAAATCAGACTTGACACCAGAGAGGCTGAATACCGCACTGAGTCAATGCGGTCTTAGCCTCTCTGGTGTCAACACTCTGTCTGATTTTGGATTTTTTTTTTTTTTTTCCAAAATCAGACTTGACACCAGAGAGGCTGAGTACCGCACTGAGTCAATGCGGTCTTAGCCTCTCTGGTGTCAACACTCTGTCTGATTTTGGATTTTTTTTTTTTTTTTTCCAAAATCAGACTTGACACCAGAGAGGCTGAATACCGCACTGAGTCAATGTGGTCTTAGCCTCTCTGGTCTCAACACTCTGTCTGATTTTGGATTTTTTTTTTTTTTGTCCAAAATCAGACTTGACACCAGAGAGGCTGAATACCGCACTGAGTCAATGCGGTCTTAGCCTCTCTGGTGTCAACACTCTGTCTGATTTTGGATTTTTTTTTTTTTTTTCCAAAATCAGACTTGACACCAGAGAGGCTGAATACTGCACTGAGTCAATGCGGTCTTAGCCTCTCTGGTCTCAACACTCTGTCTGATTTTGGATTTTTTTTTTTTTTTCCAAAATCAGACTTGACACCAGAGAGGCTGAATACCGCACTGAGTCAATGCGGTCTTAGCCTCTCTGGTCTCAACACTCTGTCTGATTTTGGATTTTTTTTTTTTTTTTTTTTTCAAAAATCAGACTTGACACCAGAGAGGCTGAATACTGCACTGAGTCAATGCGGTCTTAGCCTCTCTGGTCTCAACACTCTGTCTGATTTTGGATTTTTTTTTTTTTCTTCCCAAAATCAGACTTGACACCAGAGAGGCTGAATACCGCACTGAGTCAATGCGGTCTTAGCCTCTCTGGTGTCAACACTCTGTCTGATTTTGGATTTTTTTTTTTTTTTCCAAAATCAGACTTGACACCAGAGAGGCTGAATACCGCACTGAGTCAATGCGGTCTTAGCCTCTCTGGTCTCAACACTCTGTCTGATTTTGGATTTTTTTTTTTTTTTTCCAAAATCAGACTTGACACCAGAGAGGCTGAATACCGCACTGAGTCAATGCTGTCTTAGCCTCTCTGGTCTCAACACTCTGTCTGATTTTGGATTTTTTTTTTTTTTTTTCAAAATCAGACTTGACACTAGAGAGGCTGAATACCGCACTGAGTCAATGCGGTCTTAGCCCCTCTGGTGTCAACACTCTGTCTGATTTTGGATTTTTTTTTTTTTTTTCCCAAAATCAGACTTGACACCAGAGAGGCTGAATACCGCACTGAGTCAATGCGGTCTTAGCCTCTCTGGTCTCAACACTCTGTCTGATTTTGGATTTTTTTTTTTTTTTCCAAAATCAGACTTGACACCAGAGAGGCTGAATACCGCACTGAGTCAATGCGGTCTTAGCCTCTCTGGTGTCAACACTCTGTCTGATTTTGGATTTTTTTTTTTTTTCCAAAATCAGACTTGACACCAGAGAGGCTGAGTACCGCCCTGAGTCAATGCGGTCTTAGCCTCTCTGGTGTCAACACTCTGTCTGATTTTGGATTTTTTTTTTTTTTTCCCAAAATCAGACTTGACACCAGAGAGGCTGAATACCGCACTGAGTCAATGTGGTCTTAGCCTCTCTGGTCTCAACACTCTGTCTGATTTTGGATTTTTTTTTTTTTTGTCCAAAATCAGACTTGACACCAGAGAGGCTGAATACCGCACTGAGTCAATGCGGTCTTAGCCTCTCTGGTGTCAACACTCTGTCTGATTTTGGATTTTTTTTTTTTTTTTTTTTTCAAAAATCAGACTTGACACCAGAGAGGCTGAATACTGCACTGAGTCAATGCGGTCTTAGCCTCTCTGGTCTCAACACTCTGTCTGATTTTGGATTTTTTTTTTTTTTTCCCAAAATCAGACTTGACACCAGAGAGGCTGAATACCGCACTGAGTCAATGCGGTCTTAGCCTCTCTGGTGTCAACACTCTGTCTGATTTTGGATTTTTTTTTTTTTTTCCAAAATCAGACTTGACACCAGAGAGGCTGAATACCGCACTGAGTCAATGCGGTCTTAGCCTCTCTGGTCTCAACACTCTGTCTGATTTTGGATTTTTTTTTTTTTTTTCCAAAATCAGACTTGACACCAGAGAGGCTGAATACCGCACTGAGTCAATGCTGTCTTAGCCTCTCTGGTCTCAACACTCTGTCTGATTTTGGATTTTGGATTTTTTTTTTCAAAATCAGACTTGACACTAGAGAGGCTGAATACCGCACTGAGTCAATGCGGTCTTAGCCCCTCTGGTGTCAACACTCTGTCTGATTTTGGATTTTTTTTTTTTTTTTCCCAAAATCAGACTTGACACCAGAGAGGCTGAATACCGCACTGAGTCAATGCGGTCTTAGCCTCTCTGGTCTCAACACTCTGTCTGATTTTGGATTTTTTTTTTTTTTTCCAAAATCAGACTTGACACCAGAGAGGCTGAATACCGCACTGAGTCAATGCGGTCTTAGCCTCTCTGGTGTCAACACTCTGTCTGATTTTGGATTTTTTTTTTTTTTCCAAAATCAGACTTGACACCAGAGAGGCTGAGTACCGCCCTGAGTCAATGCGGTCTTAGCCTCTCTGGTGTCAACACTCTGTCTGATTTTGGATTTTTTTTTTTTTTTTCCAAAATCAGACTTGACACCAGAGAGGCTGAATACCGCACTGAGTCAATGTGGTCTTAGCCTCTCTGGTCTCAACACTCTGTCTGATTTTGGATTTTTTTTTTTTTTGTCCAAAATCAGACTTGACACCAGAGAGGCTGAATACCGCACTGAGTCAATGCGGTCTTAGCCTCTCTGGTGTCAACACTCTGTCTGATTTTGGATTTTTTTTTTTTTTTTCCAAAATCAGACTTGACACCAGAGAGGCTGAATACCGCACTGAGTCAATGCGGTCTTAGCCTCTCTGGTCTCAACACTCTGTCTGATTTTGGATTTTTTTTTTTTTTTTCCAAAATCAGACTTGACACCAGAGAGGCTGAATACCGCACTGAGTCAATGCGGTCTTAGCCTCTCTGGTCTCAACACTCTGTCTGATTTTGGATTTTTTTTTTTTTTTTTCAAAAATCAGACTTGACACCAGAGAGGCTGAATACCGCACTGAGTCAATGCGGTCTTAGCCTCTCTGGTGTCAACACTCTGTCTGATTTTGGATTATTTTTTTTTTTTTTCCAAAATCAGACTTGACACCAGAGAGGCTGAATACCGCACTGAGTCAATGTGGTCTTAGCCTCTCTGGTCTCAACACTCTTGTCTGATTTTGGATTTTTTTTTTTTTTTTTTCCAAAATCAGACTTGACACCAGAGAGGCTGAATACCGCACTGAGTCAATGCAGTCTTAGCCTCTCTGGTGTCAACACTCTGTCTGATTTTGGATTTTTTTTTTTTTTCCCAAAATCAGACTTGACACCAGAGAGGCTGAATACCGCACTGAGTCAATGCGGTCTTAGCCTCTCTGGTCTCAACACTCTGTCTGATTTTGGATTTTTTTTTTTTTTTCCAAAATCAGACTTGACACCAGAGAGGCTGAATACCGCACTGAGTCAATGCGGTCTTAGCCTCTCTGGTGTCAACACTCTGTCTGATTTTGGATTTTTTTTTTTTTTTTCCAAAATCAGACTTGACACCAGAGAGGCTGAATACCGCACTGAGTCAATGCGGTCTTAGCCTCTCTGGTCTCAACACTCTGTCTGATTTTGGATTTTTTTTTTTTTTTTCCAAAATCAGACTTGACACCAGAGAGGCTGAATACCGCACTGAGTCAATGCGGTCTTAGCCTCTCTGGTCTCAACACTCTGTCTGATTTTGGATTTTTTTTTTTTTTTTTCAAAAATCAGACTTGACACCAGAGAGGCTGAATACTGCACTGAGTCAATGCGGTCTTAGCCTCTCTGGTGTCAACACTCTGTCTGATTTTGGATTTTTTTTTTTTTTTTTCCAAAATCAGACTTGACACCAGAGAGGCTGAATACCGCACTGAGTCAATGCGGTCTTAGCGTCTCTGGTCTCAACACTCTTGTCTGATTTTGGATTTTTTTTTTTTTTTTTTCCAAAATCAGACTTGACACCAGAGAGGCTGAATACCGCACTGAGTCAATGCAGTCTTAGCCTCTCTGGTGTCAACACTCTGTCTGATTTTGGATTTTTTTTTTTTTTTCCCAAAATCAGACTTGACACCAGAGAGGCTGAATACCGCACTGAGTCAATGCGGTCTTAGCCTCTCTGGTCTCAACACTCTGTCTGATTTTGGATTTTTTTTTTTTTTTCCAAAATCAGACTTGACACCAGAGAGGCTGAATACCGCACTGAGTCAATGCGGTCTTAGCCTCTCTGGTCTCAACACTCTGTCTGATTTTGGATTTTTTTTTTTTTTTTTCCAAAATCAGACTTGACACCAGAGAGGCTGAATACCGCACGTAGTCAATGCGGTCTTAGCCTCTCTGGTGTCAACACTCTGTCTGATTTTGGATTTTTTTTTTTTTTTCCAAAATCAGACTTGACACCAGAGAGGCTGAGTACCGCACTGAGTCAATGCGGTCTTAGCCTCTCTGGTGTCAACACTCTGTCTGATTTTGGATTTTTTATTTTTTTTTCCAAAATCAGACTTGACACCAGAGAGGCTGAATACTGCACTGAGTCAATGCGGTCTTAGCCTCTCTGGTCTCAACACTCTGTCTGATTTTGGATTTTTTTTTTTTTTTCCAAAATCAGACTTGACACCAGAGAGGCTGAATACCGCACTGAGTCAATGCGGTCTTAGCCTCTCTGGTGTCAACACTCTGTCTGATTTTGGATTTTTTTTTTTTTTTTCCAAAATCAGACTTGACACCAGAGAGGCTGAGTACCGCACTGAGTCAATGCGGTCTTAGCCTCTCTGGTGTCAACACTCTGTCTGATTTTGGATTTTTTTTTTTTTTTTCCAAAATCAGACTTGACACCAGAGAGGCTGAATACCGCACTGAGTCAATGTGGTCTTAGCCTCTCTGGTCTCAACACTCTGTCTGATTTTGGATTTTTTTTTTTTTTGTCCAAAATCAGACTTGACACCAGAGAGGCTGAATACCGCACTGAGTCAATGCGGTCTTAGCCTCTCTGGTGTCAACACTCTGTCTGATTTTGGATTTTTTTTTTTTTTTTCCAAAATCAGACTTGACACCAGAGAGGCTGAATACTGCACTGAGTCAATGCGGTCTTAGCCTCTCTGGTCTCAACACTCTGTCTGATTTTGGATTTTTTTTTTTTTTCCCAAAATCAGACTTGACACCAGAGAGGCTGAATACCGCACTGAGTCAATGCGGTCTTAGCCTCTCTGGTGTCAACACTCTGTCTGATTTTGGATTTTTTTTTTTTTTTCCAAAATCAGACTTGACACCAGAGAGGCTGAATACCGCACTGAGTCAATGCGGTCTTAGCCTCTCTGGTCTCAACACTCTGTCTGATTTTGGATTTTTTTTTTTTTTTTTTTTTCAAAAATCAGACTTGACACCAGAGAGGCTGAATACTGCACTGAGTCAATGCGGTCTTAGCCTCTCTGGTCTCAACACTCTGTCTGATTTTGGATTTTTTTTTTTTTTTCCCAAAATCAGACTTGACACCAGAGAGGCTGAATACCGCACTGAGTCAATGCGGTCTTAGCCTCTCTGGTGTCAACACTCTGTCTGATTTTGGATTTTTTTTTTTTTTTCCAAAATCAGACTTGACACCAGAGAGGCTGAATACCGCACTGAGTCAATGCGGTCTTAGCCTCTCTGGTCTCAACACTCTGTCTGATTTTGGATTTTTTTTTTTTTTTTCCAAAATCAGACTTGACACCAGAGAGGCTGAATACCGCACTGAGTCAATGCTGTCTTAGCCTCTCTGGTCTCAACACTCTGTCTGATTTTGGATTTTTTTTTTTTTTTTTCAAAATCAGACTTGACACTAGAGAGGCTGAATACCGCACTGAGTCAATGCGGTCTTAGCCCCTCTGGTGTCAACACTCTGTCTGATTTTGGATTTTTTTTTTTTTTTTCCCAAAATCAGACTTGACACCAGAGAGGCTGAATACCGCACTGAGTCAATGCGGTCTTAGCCTCTCTGGTCTCAACACTCTGTCTGATTTTGGATTTTTTTTTTTTTTTCCAAAATCAGACTTGACACCAGAGAGGCTGAATACCGCACTGAGTCAATGCGGTCTTAGCCTCTCTGGTGTCAACACTCTGTCTGATTTTGGATTTTTTTTTTTTTTTCCAAAATCAGACTTGACACCAGAGAGGCTGAGTACCGCCCTGAGTCAATGCGGTCTTAGCCTCTCTGGTGTCAACACTCTGTCTGATTTTGGATTTTTTTTTTTTTTTTCCAAAATCAGACTTGACACCAGAGAGGCTGAATACCGCACTGAGTCAATGTGGTCTTAGCCTCTCTGGTCTCAACACTCTGTCTGATTTTGGATTTTTTTTTTTTTTGTCCAAAATCAGACTTGACACCAGAGAGGCTGAATACCGCACTGAGTCAATGCGGTCTTAGCCTCTCTGGTGTCAACACTCTGTCTGATTTTGGATTTTTTTTTTTTTTTTTCCAAAATCAGACTTGACACCAGAGAGGCTGAATACCGCACTGAGTCAATGCGGTCTTAGCCTCTCTGGTCTCAACACTCTGTCTGATTTTGGATTTTTTTTTTTTTTTTCCAAAATCAGACTTGACACCAGAGAGGCTGAATACCGCACTGAGTCAATGCGGTCTTAGCCTCTCTGGTCTCAACACTCTGTCTGATTTTGGATTTTTTTTTTTTTTTTTCAAAAATCAGACTTGACACCAGAGAGGCTGAATACCGCACTGAGTCAATGCGGTCTTAGCCTCTCTGGTGTCAACACTCTGTCTGATTTTGGATTATTTTATTTTTTTTTCCAAAATCAGACTTGACACCAGAGAGGCTGAATACTGCACTGAGTCAATGCGGTCTTAGCCTCTCTGGTCTCAACACTCTGTCTGATTTTGGATTTTTTTTTTTTTTTTCCCAAAATCAGACTTGACACCAGAGAGGCTGAATACCGCACTGAGTCAATGCGGTCTTAGCCTCTCTGGTGTCAACACTCTGTCTGATTTTGGATTTTTTTTTTTTTTTCCAAAATCAGACTTGACACCAGAGAGGCTGAATACCGCACTGAGTCAATGCGGTCTTAGCCTCTCTGGTCTCAACACTCTGTCTGATTTTGGATTTTTTTTTTTTTTTTCCAAAATCAGACTTGACACCAGAGAGGCTGAATACCGCACTGAGTCAATGCTGTCTTAGCCTCTCTGGTCTCAACACTCTGTCTGATTTTGGATTTTTTTTTTTTTTTTTCAAAATCAGACTTGACACTAGAGAGGCTGAATACCGCACTGAGTCAATGCGGTCTTAGCCCCTCTGGTGTCAACACTCTGTCTGATTTTGGATTTTTTTTTTTTTTTTCCCAAAATCAGACTTGACACCAGAGAGGCTGAATACCGCACTGAGTCAATGCGGTCTTAGCCTCTCTGGTCTCAACACTCTGTCTGATTTTGGATTTTTTTTTTTTTTTCCAAAATCAGACTTGACACCAGAGAGGCTGAATACCGCACTGAGTCAATGCGGTCTTAGCCTCTCTGGTGTCAACACTCTGTCTGATTTTGGATTTTTTTTTTTTTTCCAAAATCAGACTTGACACCAGAGAGGCTGAGTACCGCCCTGAGTCAATGCGGTCTTAGCCTCTCTGGTGTCAACACTCTGTCTGATTTTGGATTTTTTTTTTTTTTTTCCAAAATCAGACTTGACACCAGAGAGGCTGAATACCGCACTGAGTCAATGTGGTCTTAGCCTCTCTGGTCTCAACACTCTGTCTGATTTTGGATTTTTTTTTTTTTTGTCCAAAATCAGACTTGACACCAGAGAGGCTGAATACCGCACTGAGTCAATGCGGTCTTAGCCTCTCTGGTGTCAACACTCTGTCTGATTTTGGATTTTTTTTTTTTTTTTCCAAAATCAGACTTGACACCAGAGAGGCTGAATACCGCACTGAGTCAATGCGGTCTTAGCCTCTCTGGTCTCAACACTCTGTCTGATTTTGGATTTTTTTTTTTTTTTTCCAAAATCAGACTTGACACCAGAGAGGCTGAATACCGCACTGAGTCAATGCGGTCTTAGCCTCTCTGGTCTCAACACTCTGTCTGATTTTGGATTTTTTTTTTTTTTTTTCAAAAATCAGACTTGACACCAGAGAGGCTGAATACCGCACTGAGTCAATGCGGTCTTAGCCTCTCTGGTGTCAACACTCTGTCTGATTTTGGATTATTTTTTTTTTTTTTCCAAAATCAGACTTGACACCAGAGAGGCTGAATACCGCACTGAGTCAATGCGGTCTTAGCCTCTCTGGTCTCAACACTCTTGTCTGATTTTGGATTTTTTTTTTTTTTTTTTCCAAAATCAGACTTGACACCAGAGAGGCTGAATACCGCACTGAGTCAATGCAGTCTTAGCCTCTCTGGTGTCAACACTCTGTCTGATTTTGGATTTTTTTTTTTTTTCCCAAAATCAGACTTGACACCAGAGAGGCTGAATACCGCACTGAGTCAATGCGGTCTTAGCCTCTCTGGTCTCAACACTCTGTCTGATTTTGGATTTTTTTTTTTTTTTCCAAAATCAGACTTGACACCAGAGAGGCTGAATACCGCACTGAGTCAATGCGGTCTTAGCCTCTCTGGTCTCAACACTCTGTCTGATTTTGGATTTTTTTTTTTTTTTTTCCAAAATCAGACTTGACACCAGAGAGGCTGAATACTGCACGTAGTCAATGCGGTCTTAGCCTCTCTGGTGTCAACACTCTGTCTGATTTTGGATTTTTTTTTTTTTTTCCAAAATCAGACTTGACACCAGAGAGGCTGAGTACCGCACTGAGTCAATGCGGTCTTAGCCTCTCTGGTGTCAACACTCTGTCTGATTTTGGATTTTTTATTTTTTTTTCCAAAATCAGACTTGACACCAGAGAGGCTGAATACCGCACTGAGTCAATGCGGTCTTAGCCTCTCTGGTCTCAACACTCTGTCTGATTTTGGATTTTTTTTTTTTTTTTTCCCAAAATCAGACTTGACACCAGAGAGGCTGAATACCGCACTGAGTCAATGCGGTCTTAGCCTCTCTGGTGTCAACACTCTGTCTGATTTTGGATTTTTTTTTTTTTTTTTTCCAAAATCAGACTTGACACCAGAGAGGCTGAATACCGCACTGAGTCAATGCGGTCTTAGCCTCTCTGGTGTCAACACTCTGTCTGATTTTGGATTTTTTTTTTTTTTCCAAAATCAGACTTGACACCAGAGAGGCTGAATACTGCACTGAGTCAATGCGGTCTTAGCCTCTCTGGTCTCAACACTCTGTCTGATTTTGGATTTTTTTTTTTTTTTTTTCAAAAATCAGACTTGACACCAGAGAGGCTGAATACCGCACTGAGTCAATGCGGTCTTAGCCTCTCTGGTGTCAACACTCTGTCTGATTTTGGATTATTTATTTATTTTTTCCAAAATCAGACTTGACACCAGAGAGGCTGAATACCGCACTGAGTCAATGCGGTCTTAGCCTCTCTGGTCTCAACACTCTGTCTGATTTGGGATTTTTTTTTTTTTTTTCCAAAATCAGACTTGACACCAGAGAGGCTGAATACCACACGTAGTCAATGCGGTCTTAGCCTCTCTGGTGTCAACACTCTGTCTGATTTTGGATTTTTTTTTTTTTTCCAAAATCAGACTTGACACCAGAGAGGCTGAATACTGCACTGAGTCAATGCGGTCTTAGCCTCTCTGGTCTCAACACTCTGTCTGATTTTGGATTTTTTTTTTTTTTTCTCCAAAATTAGACTTGACACCAGAGAGGCTGAATACCGCACGTAGTCAATGCGGTCTTAGCCTCTCTGGTGTCAACACTCTGTCTGATTTTGGATTTTTTTTTTTTTTTCCAAAATCAGACTTGACACCAGAGAGGCTGAGTACCGCACTGAGTCAATGCGGTCTTAGCCTCTCTGGTGTCAACACTCTGTCTGATTTTGGATTTTTTATTTTTTTTTCCAAAATCAGACTTGACACCAGAGAGGCTGAATACCGCACTGAGTCAATGTGGTCTTAGCCTCTCTGGTCTCAACACTCTGTCTGATTTTGGATTTTTTTTTTTTTTGTCCAAAATCAGACTTGACACCAGAGAGGCTGAATACCGCACTGAGTCAATGCGGTCTTAGCCTCTCTGGTGTCAACACTCTGTCTGATTTTGGATTTTTTTTTTTTTTTTCCAAAATCAGACTTGACACCAGAGAGGCTGAATACCGCACTGAGTCAATGCGGTCTTAGCCTCTCTGGTCTCAACACTCTGTCTGATTTTGGATTTTTTTTTTTTTTTTCCAAAATCAGACTTGACACCAGAGAGGCTGAATACCGCACTGAGTCAATGCGGTCTTAGCCTCTCTGGTCTCAACACTCTGTCTGATTTTGGATTTTTTTTTTTTTTTTTCAAAAATCAGACTTGACACCAGAGAGGCTGAATACCGCACTGAGTCAATGCGGTCTTAGCCTCTCTGGTGTCAACACTCTGTCTGATTTTGGATTATTTTATTTTTTTTTCCAAAATCAGACTTGACACCAGAGAGGCTGAATACCGCACTGAGTCAATGCGGTCTTAGCCTCTCTGGTCTCAACACTCTTGTCTGATTTTGGATTTTTTTTTTTTTTTTTTCCAAAATCAGACTTGACACCAGAGAGGCTGAATACCGCACTGAGTCAATGCAGTCTTAGCCTCTCTGGTGTCAACACTCTGTCTGATTTTGGATTTTTTTTTTTTTTTCCCAAAATCAGACTTGACACCAGAGAGGCTGAATACCGCACTGAGTCAATGCGGTCTTAGCCTCTCTGGTCTCAACACTCTGTCTGATTTTGGATTTTTTTTTTTTTTTCCAAAATCAGACTTGACACCAGAGAGGCTGAATACCGCACTGAGTCAATGCGGTCTTAGCCTCTCTGGTCTCAACACTCTGTCTGATTTTGGATTTTTTTTTTTTTTTTTCCAAAATCAGACTTGACACCAGAGAGGCTGAATACCGCACGTAGTCAATGCGGTCTTAGCCTCTCTGGTGTCAACACTCTGTCTGATTTTGGATTTTTTTTTTTTTTTCCAAAATCAGACTTGACACCAGAGAGGCTGAGTACCGCACTGAGTCAATGCGGTCTTAGCCTCTCTGGTGTCAACACTCTGTCTGATTTTGGATTTTTTATTTTTTTTTCCAAAATCAGACTTGACACCAGAGAGGCTGAATACCGCACTGAGTCAATGCGGTCTTAGCCTCTCTGGTCTCAACACTCTGTCTGATTTTGGATTTTTTTTTTTTTTTTTCCCAAAATCAGACTTGACACCAGAGAGGCTGAATACCGCACTGAGTCAATGCGGTCTTAGCCTCTCTGGTGTCAACACTCTGTCTGATTTTGGATTTTTTTTTTTTTTTTTTCCAAAATCAGACTTGACACCAGAGAGGCTGAATACCGCACTGAGTCAATGCGGTCTTAGCCTCTCTGGTGTCAACACTCTGTCTGATTTTGGATTTTTTTTTTTTTTCCAAAATCAGACTTGACACCAGAGAGGCTGAATACTGCACTGAGTCAATGCGGTCTTAGCCTCTCTGGTCTCAACACTCTGTCTGATTTTGGATTTTTTTTTTTTTTTTTCAAAAATCAGACTTGACACCAGAGAGGCTGAATACCGCACTGAGTCAATGCGGTCTTAGCCTCTCTGGTGTCAACACTCTGTCTGATTTTGGATTATTTATTTATTTTTTCCAAAATCAGACTTGACACCAGAGAGGCTGAATACCGCACTGAGTCAATGCGGTCTTAGCCTCTCTGGTCTCAACACTCTGTCTGATTTGGGATTTTTTTTTTTTTTTTCCAAAATCAGACTTGACACCAGAGAGGCTGAATACCACACGTAGTCAATGCGGTCTTAGCCTCTCTGGTGTCAACACTCTGTCTGATTTTGGATTTTTTTTTTTTTTCCAAAATCAGACTTGACACCAGAGAGGCTGAATACTGCACTGAGTCAATGCGGTCTTAGCCTCTCTGGTCTCAACACTCTGTCTGATTTTGGATTTTTTTTTTTTTTTCTCCAAAATTAGACTTGACACCAGAGAGGCTGAATACCGCACGTAGTCAATGCGGTCTTAGCCTCTCTGGTGTCAACACTCTGTCTGATTTTGGATTTTTTTTTTTTTTCCAAAATCAGACTTGACACCAGAGAGGCTGAGTACCGCACTGAGTCAATGCGGTCTTAGCCTCTCTGGTGTCAACACTCTGTCTGATTTTGGATTTTTTATTTTTTTTTCCAAAATCAGACTTGACACCAGAGAGGCTGAATACCGCACTGAGTCAATGCGGTCTTAGCCTCTCTGGTCTCAACACTCTGTCTGATTTTGGATTTTTTTTTTTTTTTTCCCAAAATCAGACTTGACACCAGAGAGGCTGAATACCGCACTGAGTCAATGCGGTCTTAGCCTCTCTGGTGTCAACACTCTGTCTGATTTTGGATTATTTTATTTTTTTTTCCAAAATCAGACTTGACACCAGAGAGGCTGAATACCGCACTGAGTCAATGCGGTCTTAGCCTCTCTGGTCTCAACACTCTTGTCTGATTTTGGATTTTTTTTTTTTTTTTTTCCAAAATCAGACTTGACACCAGAGAGGCTGAATACCGCACTGAGTCAATGCAGTCTTAGCCTCTCTGGTGTCAACACTCTGTCTGATTTTGGATTTTTTTTTTTTTTCCCAAAATCAGACTTGACACCAGAGAGGCTGAATACCGCACTGAGTCAATGCGGTCTTAGCCTCTCTGGTCTCAACACTCTGTCTGATTTTGGATTTTTTTTTTTTTTTCCAAAATCAGACTTGACACCAGAGAGGCTGAATACCGCACTGAGTCAATGCGGTCTTAGCCTCTCTGGTCTCAACACTCTGTCTGATTTTGGATTTTTTTTTTTTTTTTTCCAAAATCAGACTTGACACCAGAGAGGCTGAATACCGCACGTAGTCAATGCGGTCTTAGCCTCTCTGGTGTCAACACTCTGTCTGATTTTGGATTTTTTTTTTTTTTTTCCAAAATCAGACTTGACACCAGAGAGGCTGAGTACCGCACTGAGTCAATGCGGTCTTAGCCTCTCTGGTGTCAACACTCTGTCTGATTTTGGATTTTTTATTTTTTTTTTCCAAAATCAGACTTGACACCAGAGAGGCTGAATACCGCACTGAGTCAATGCGGTCTTAGCCTCTCTGGTCTCAACACTCTGTCTGATTTTGGATTTTTTTTTTTTTTTTTCCCAAAATCAGACTTGACACCAGAGAGGCTGAATACCGCACTGAGTCAATGCGGTCTTAGCCTCTCTGGTGTCAACACTCTGTCTGATTTTGGATTTTTTTTTTTTTTTTTTCCAAAATCAGACTTGACACCAGAGAGGCTGAATACCGCACTGAGTCAATGCGGTCTTAGCCTCTCTGGTGTCAACACTCTGTCTGATTTTGGATTTTTTTTTTTTTTCCAAAATCAGACTTGACACCAGAGAGGCTGAATACTGCACTGAGTCAATGCGGTCTTAGCCTCTCTGGTCTCAACACTCTGTCTGATTTTGGATTTTTTTTTTTTTTTTTTCAAAAATCAGACTTGACACCAGAGAGGCTGAATACCGCACTGAGTCAATGCGGTCTTAGCCTCTCTGGTGTCAACACTCTGTCTGATTTTGGATTATTTATTTATTTTTTCCAAAATCAGACTTGACACCAGAGAGGCTGAATACCGCACTGAGTCAATGCGGTCTTAGCCTCTCTGGTCTCAACACTCTGTCTGATTTGTGATTTTTTTTTTTTTTTTCCAAAATCAGACTTGACACCAGAGAGGCTGAATACCACACGTAGTCAATGCGGTCTTAGCCTCTCTGGTGTCAACACTCTGTCTGATTTTGGATTTTTTTTTTTTTTCCAAAATCAGACTTGACACCAGAGAGGCTGAATACTGCACTGAGTCAATGCGGTCTTAGCCTCTCTGGTCTCAACACTCTGTCTGATTTTGGATTTTTTTTTTTTTTCTCCAAAATTAGACTTGACACCAGAGAGGCTGAATACCGCACGTAGTCAATGCGGTCTTAGCCTCTCTGGTGTCAACACTCTGTCTGATTTTGGATTTTTTTTTTTTTTCCAAAATCAGACTTGACACCAGAGAGGCTGAGTACCGCACTGAGTCAATGCGGTCTTAGCCTCTCTGGTGTCAACACTCTGTCTGATTTTGGATTTTTTATTTTTTTTTCCAAAATCAGACTTGACACCAGAGAGGCTGAATACCGCACTGAGTCAATGCGGTCTTAGCCTCTCTGGTCTCAACACTCTGTCTGATTTTGGATTTTTTTTTTTTTTTTCCCAAAATCAGACTTGACACCAGAGAGGCTGAATACCGCACTGAGTCAATGCGGTCTTAGCCTCTCTGGTGTCAACACTCTGTCTGATTTTGGATTATTTTATTTTTTTTTCCAAAATCAGACTTGACACCAGAGAGGCTGAATACCGCACTGAGTCAATGCGGTCTTAGCCTCTCTGGTCTCAACACTCTGTCTGATTTTGGATTTTTTTTTTTTTTCTCCAAAATTAGACTTGACACCAGAGAGGCTGAATACCGCACGTAGTCAATGCGGTCTTAGCCTCTCTGGTGTCAACACTCTGTCTGATTTTGGATTTTTTTTTTTTTTCCAAAATCAGACTTGACACCAGAGAGGCTGAGTACCGCACTGAGTCAATGCGGTCTTAGCCTCTCTGGTGTCAACACTCTGTCTGATTTTGGATTTTTTATTTTTTTTTCCAAAATCAGACTTGACACCAGAGAGGCTGAATACCGCACTGAGTCAATGCGGTCTTAGCCTCTCTGGTCTCAACACTCTGTCTGATTTTGGATTTTTTTTTTTTTTTTCCCAAAATCAGACTTGACACCAGAGAGGCTGAATACCGCACTGAGTCAATGCGGTCTTAGCCTCTCTGGTGTCAACACTCTGTCTGATTTTGGATTATTTTTTTTTTTTTTCCAAAATCAGACTTGACACCAGAGAGGCTGAATACCGCACTGAGTCAATGCGGTCTTAGCCTCTCTGGTGTCAACACTCTGTCTGATTTTGGATTTTTTTTTTTTTTTTTCCAAAATCAGACTTGACACCAGAGAGGCTGAATACCGCACTGAGTCAATGCGGTCTTAGCCTCTCTGGTGTCAACACTCTGTCTGATTTTGGATTTTTTTTTTTTTTCCAAAATCAGACTTGACACCAGAGAGGCTGAATACTGCACTGAGTCAATGCGGTCTTAGCCTCTCTGGTCTCAACACTCTGTCTGATTTTGGATTTTTTTTTTTTTTTTTTCAAAAATCAGACTTGACACCAGAGAGGCTGAATACCGCACTGAGTCAATGCGGTCTTAGCCTCTCTGGTGTCAACACTCTGTCTGATTTTGGATTATTTATTTATTTTTTCCAAAATCAGACTTGACACCAGAGAGGCTGAATACCGCACTGAGTCAATGCGGTCTTAGCCTCTCTGGTCTCAACACTCTGTCTGATTTGGGATTTTTTTTTTTTTTTTCCAAAATCAGACTTGACACCAGAGAGGCTGAATACCACACGTAGTCAATGCGGTCTTAGCCTCTCTGGTGTCAACACTCTGTCTGATTTTGGATTTTTTTTTTTTTTCCAAAATCAGACTTGACACCAGAGAGGCTGAATACTGCACTGAGTCAATGCGGTCTTAGCCTCTCTGGTCTCAACACTCTGTCTGATTTTGGATTTTTTTTTTTTTTCTCCAAAATTAGACTTGACACCAGAGAGGCTGAATACCGCACGTAGTCAATGCGGTCTTAGCCTCTCTGGTGTCAACACTCTGTCTGATTTTGGATTTTTTTTTTTTTTCCAAAATCAGACTTGACACCAGAGAGGCTGAGTACCGCACTGAGTCAATGCGGTCTTAGCCTCTCTGGTGTCAACACTCTGTCTGATTTTGGATTTTTTATTTTTTTTTCCAAAATCAGACTTGACACCAGAGAGGCTGAATACCGCACTGAGTCAATGCGGTCTTAGCCTCTCTGGTCTCAACACTCTGTCTGATTTTGGATTTTTTTTTTTTTTTTCCCAAAATCAGACTTGACACCAGAGAGGCTGAATACCGCACTGAGTCAATGCGGTCTTAGCCTCTCTGGTGTCAACACTCTGTCTGATTTTGGATTATTTTATTTTTTTTTCCAAAATCAGACTTGACACCAGAGAGGCTGAATACCGCACTGAGTCAATGCGGTCTTAGCCTCTCTGGTCTCAACACTCTTGTCTGATTTTGGATTTTTTTTTTTTTTTTTCCAAAATCAGACTTGACACCAGAGAGGCTGAATACCGCACTGAGTCAATGCAGTCTTAGCCTCTCTGGTGTCAACACTCTGTCTGATTTTGGATTTTTTTTTTTTTTCCCAAAATCAGACTTGACACCAGAGAGGCTGAATACCGCACTGAGTCAATGCGGTCTTAGCCTCTCTGGTCTCAACACTCTGTCTGATTTTGGATTTTTTTTTTTTTTCCCAAAATCAGACTTGACACCAGAGAGGCTGAATACCGCACTGAGTCAATGCGGTCTTAGCCTCTCTGGTCTCAACACTCTGTCTGATTTTGGATTTTTTTTTTTTTTTCCAAAATCAGACTTGACACCAGAGAGGCTGAATACCGCACTGAGTCAATGCGGTCTTAGCCTCTCTGGTGTCAACACTCTGTCTGATTTTGGATTTTTTTTTTTTTTTTCCAAAATCAGACTTGACACCAGAGAGGCTGAGTACCGCACTGAGTCAATGCGGTCTTAGCCTCTCTGGTGTCAACACTCTGTCTGATTTTGGATTTTTTTTTTTTTTTTCCCAAAATCAGACTTGACACCAGAGAGGCTGAATACCGCACTGAGTCAATGCGGTCTTAGCCTCTCTGGTGTCAACACTCTGTCTGATTTTGGATTTTTTTTTTTTTTTTTTCCAAAATCAGACTTGACACCAGAGAGGCTGAATACCGCACTGAGTCAATGCGGTCTTAGCCTCTCTGGTGTCAACACTCTGTCTGATTTTGGATTTTTTTTTTTTTTCCAAAATCAGACTTGACACCAGAGAGGCTGAATACTGCACTGAGTCAATGCGGTCTTAGCCTCTCTGGTCTCAACACTCTGTCTGATTTTGGATTTTTTTTTTTTTTTTTCAAAAATCAGACTTGACACCAGAGAGGCTGAATACCGCACTGAGTCAATGCGGTCTTAGCCTCTCTGGTGTCAACACTCTGTCTGATTTTGGATTATTTATTTATTTTTTCCAAAATCAGACTTGACACCAGAGAGGCTGAATACCGCACTGAGTCAATGCGGTCTTAGCCTCTCTGGTCTCAACACTCTGTCTGATTTGGGATTTTTTTTTTTTTTTTCCAAAATCAGACTTGACACCAGAGAGGCTGAATACCACACGTAGTCAATGCGGTCTTAGCCTCTCTGGTGTCAACACTCTGTCTGATTTTGGATTTTTTTTTTTTTTCCAAAATCAGACTTGACACCAGAGAGGCTGAATACTGCACTGAGTCAATGCGGTCTTAGCCTCTCTGGTCTCAACACTCTGTCTGATTTTGGATTTTTTTTTTTTTTTCTCCAAAATTAGACTTGACACCAGAGAGGCTGAATACCGCACGTAGTCAATGCGGTCTTAGCCTCTCTGGTGTCAACACTCTGTCTGATTTTGGATTTTTTTTTTTTTTCCAAAATCAGACTTGACACCAGAGAGGCTGAGTACCGCACTGAGTCAATGCGGTCTTAGCCTCTCTGGTGTCAACACTCTGTCTGATTTTGGATTTTTTATTTTTTTTTCCAAAATCAGACTTGACACCAGAGAGGCTGAATACCGCACTGAGTCAATGTGGTCTTAGCCTCTCTGGTCTCAACACTCTGTCTGATTTTGGATTTTTTTTTTTTTTGTCCAAAATCAGACTTGACACCAGAGAGGCTGAATACCGCACTGAGTCAATGCGGTCTTAGCCTCTCTGGTGTCAACACTCTGTCTGATTTTGGATTTTTTTTTTTTTTTTCCAAAATCAGACTTGACACCAGAGAGGCTGAATACCGCACTGAGTCAATGCGGTCTTAGCCTCTCTGGTCTCAACACTCTGTCTGATTTTGGATTTTTTTTTTTTTTTTCCAAAATCAGACTTGACACCAGAGAGGCTGAATACCGCACTGAGTCAATGCGGTCTTAGCCTCTCTGGTCTCAACACTCTGTCTGATTTTGGATTTTTTTTTTTTTTTTTCAAAAATCAGACTTGACACCAGAGAGGCTGAATACCGCACTGAGTCAATGCGGTCTTAGCCTCTCTGGTGTCAACACTCTGTCTGATTTTGGATTATTTTTTTTTTTTTTCCAAAATCAGACTTGACACCAGAGAGGCTGAATACCGCACTGAGTCAATGCGGTCTTAGCCTCTCTGGTCTCAACACTCTTGTCTGATTTTGGATTTTTTTTTTTTTTTTTTCCAAAATCAGACTTGACACCAGAGAGGCTGAATACCGCACTGAGTCAATGCAGTCTTAGCCTCTCTGGTGTCAACACTCTGTCTGATTTTGGATTTTTTTTTTTTTTCCCAAAATCAGACTTGACACCAGAGAGGCTGAATACCGCACTGAGTCAATGCGGTCTTAGCCTCTCTGGTCTCAACACTCTGTCTGATTTTGGATTTTTTTTTTTTTTTCCAAAATCAGACTTGACACCAGAGAGGCTGAATACCGCACTGAGTCAATGCGGTCTTAGCCTCTCTGGTCTCAACACTCTGTCTGATTTTGGATTTTTTTTTTTTTTTTTCCAAAATCAGACTTGACACCAGAGAGGCTGAATACCGCACGTAGTCAATGCGGTCTTAGCCTCTCTGGTGTCAACACTCTGTCTGATTTTGGATTTTTTTTTTTTTTTCCAAAATCAGACTTGACACCAGAGAGGCTGAGTACCGCACTGAGTCAATGCGGTCTTAGCCTCTCTGGTGTCAACACTCTGTCTGATTTTGGATTTTTTATTTTTTTTTCCAAAATCAGACTTGACACCAGAGAGGCTGAATACCGCACTGAGTCAATGCGGTCTTAGCCTCTCTGGTCTCAACACTCTGTCTGATTTTGGATTTTTTTTTTTTTTTTTCCCAAAATCAGACTTGACACCAGAGAGGCTGAATACCGCACTGAGTCAATGCGGTCTTAGCCTCTCTGGTGTCAACACTCTGTCTGATTTTGGATTTTTTTTTTTTTTTTTTCCAAAATCAGACTTGACACCAGAGAGGCTGAATACCGCACTGAGTCAATGCGGTCTTAGCCTCTCTGGTGTCAACACTCTGTCTGATTTTGGATTTTTTTTTTTTTTCCAAAATCAGACTTGACACCAGAGAGGCTGAATACTGCACTGAGTCAATGCGGTCTTAGCCTCTCTGGTCTCAACACTCTGTCTGATTTTGGATTTTTTTTTTTTTTTTTTCAAAAATCAGACTTGACACCAGAGAGGCTGAATACCGCACTGAGTCAATGCGGTCTTAGCCTCTCTGGTGTCAACACTCTGTCTGATTTTGGATTATTTATTTATTTTTTCCAAAATCAGACTTGACACCAGAGAGGCTGAATACCGCACTGAGTCAATGCGGTCTTAGCCTCTCTGGTCTCAACACTCTGTCTGATTTGGGATTTTTTTTTTTTTTTTCCAAAATCAGACTTGACACCAGAGAGGCTGAATACCACACGTAGTCAATGCGGTCTTAGCCTCTCTGGTGTCAACACTCTGTCTGATTTTGGATTTTTTTTTTTTTTCCAAAATCAGACTTGACACCAGAGAGGCTGAATACTGCACTGAGTCAATGCGGTCTTAGCCTCTCTGGTCTCAACACTCTGTCTGATTTTGGATTTTTTTTTTTTTTTCTCCAAAATTAGACTTGACACCAGAGAGGCTGAATACCGCACGTAGTCAATGCGGTCTTAGCCTCTCTGGTGTCAACACTCTGTCTGATTTTGGATTTTTTTTTTTTTTCCAAAATCAGACTTGACACCAGAGAGGCTGAGTACCGCACTGAGTCAATGCGGTCTTAGCCTCTCTGGTGTCAACACTCTGTCTGATTTTGGATTTTTTATTTTTTTTTCCAAAATCAGACTTGACACCAGAGAGGCTGAATACCGCACTGAGTTAATGCGGTCTTAGCCTCTCTGGTCTCAACACTCTGTCTGATTTTGGATTTTTTTTTTTTTTTTCCCAAAATCAGACTTGACACCAGAGAGGCTGAATACCGCACTGAGTCAATGCGGTCTTAGCCTCTCTGGTGTCAACACTCTGTCTGATTTTGGATTATTTTTTTTTTTTTTCCAAAATCAGACTTGACACCAGAGAGGCTGAATACCGCACTGAGTCAATGCGGTCTTAGCCTCTCTGGTCTCAACACTCTTGTCTGATTTTGGATTTTTTTTTTTTTTTTTTCCAAAATCAGACTTGACACCAGAGAGGCTGAATACCGCACTGAGTCAATGCAGTCTTAGCCTCTCTGGTGTCAACACTCTGTCTGATTTTGGATTTTTTTTTTTTTTCCCAAAATCAGACTTGACACCAGAGAGGCTGAATACCGCACTGAGTCAATGCGGTCTTAGCCTCTCTGGTCTCAACACTCTGTCTGATTTTGGATTTTTTTTTTTTTTTCCAAAATCAGACTTGACACCAGAGAGGCTGAATACCGCACTGAGTCAATGCGGTCTTAGCCTCTCTGGTCTCAACACTCTGTCTGATTTTGGATTTTTTTTTTTTTTTTTCCAAAATCAGACTTGACACCAGAGAGGCTGAATACCGCACGTAGTCAATGCGGTCTTAGCCTCTCTGGTGTCAACACTCTGTCTGATTTTGGATTTTTTTTTTTTTTTCCAAAATCAGACTTGACACCAGAGAGGCTGAGTACCGCACTGAGTCAATGCGGTCTTAGCCTCTCTGGTGTCAACACTCTGTCTGATTTTGGATTTTTTATTTTTTTTTCCAAAATCAGACTTGACACCAGAGAGGCTGAATACCGCACTGAGTCAATGCGGTCTTAGCCTCTCTGGTCTCAACACTCTGTCTGATTTTGGATTTTTTTTTTTTTTTTTCCCAAAATCAGACTTGACACCAGAGAGGCTGAATACCGCACTGAGTCAATGCGGTCTTAGCCTCTCTGGTGTCAACACTCTGTCTGATTTTGGATTTTTTTTTTTTTTTTTTCCAAAATCAGACTTGACACCAGAGAGGCTGAATACCGCACTGAGTCAATGCGGTCTTAGCCTCTCTGGTGTCAACACTCTGTCTGATTTTGGATTTTTTTTTTTTTTCCAAAATCAGACTTGACACCAGAGAGGCTGAATACTGCACTGAGTCAATGCGGTCTTAGCCTCTCTGGTCTCAACACTCTGTCTGATTTTGGATTTTTTTTTTTTTTTTTTCAAAAATCAGACTTGACACCAGAGAGGCTGAATACCGCACTGAGTCAATGCGGTCTTAGCCTCTCTGGTGTCAACACTCTGTCTGATTTTGGATTATTTATTTATTTTTTCCAAAATCAGACTTGACACCAGAGAGGCTGAATACCGCACTGAGTCAATGCGGTCTTAGCCTCTCTGGTCTCAACACTCTGTCTGATTTGGGATTTTTTTTTTTTTTTTCCAAAATCAGACTTGACACCAGAGAGGCTGAATACCACACGTAGTCAATGCGGTCTTAGCCTCTCTGGTGTCAACACTCTGTCTGATTTTGGATTTTTTTTTTTTTTCCAAAATCAGACTTGACACCAGAGAGGCTGAATACTGCACTGAGTCAATGCGGTCTTAGCCTCTCTGGTCTCAACACTCTGTCTGATTTTGGATTTTTTTTTTTTTTCTCCAAAATTAGACTTGACACCAGAGAGGCTGAATACCGCACGTAGTCAATGCGGTCTTAGCCTCTCTGGTGTCAACACTCTGTCTGATTTTGGATTTTTTTTTTTTTTCCAAAATCAGACTTGACACCAGAGAGGCTGAGTACCGCACTGAGTCAATGCGGTCTTAGCCTCTCTGGTGTCAACACTCTGTCTGATTTTGGATTTTTTATTTTTTTTTCCAAAATCAGACTTGACACCAGAGAGGCTGAATACCGCACTGAGTCAATGCGGTCTTAGCCTCTCTGGTCTCAACACTCTGTCTGATTTTGGATTTTTTTTTTTTTTTTCCCAAAATCAGACTTGACACCAGAGAGGCTGAATACCGCACTGAGTCAATGCGGTCTTAGCCTCTCTGGTGTCAACACTCTGTCTGATTTTGGATTATTTTATTTTTTTTTCCAAAATCAGACTTGACACCAGAGAGGCTGAATACCGCACTGAGTCAATGCGGTCTTAGCCTCTCTGGTCTCAACACTCTGTCTGATTTTGGATTTTTTTTTTTTTTCTCCAAAATTAGACTTGACACCAGAGAGGCTGAATACCGCACGTAGTCAATGCGGTCTTAGCCTCTCTGGTGTCAACACTCTGTCTGATTTTGGATTTTTTTTTTTTTTCCAAAATCAGACTTGACACCAGAGAGGCTGAGTACCGCACTGAGTCAATGCGGTCTTAGCCTCTCTGGTGTCAACACTCTGTCTGATTTTGGATTTTTTATTTTTTTTTCCAAAATCAGACTTGACACCAGAGAGGCTGAATACCGCACTGAGTCAATGCGGTCTTAGCCTCTCTGGTCTCAACACTCTGTCTGATTTTGGATTTTTTTTTTTTTTTTCCCAAAATCAGACTTGACACCAGAGAGGCTGAATACCGCACTGAGTCAATGCGGTCTTAGCCTCTCTGGTGTCAACACTCTGTCTGATTTTGGATTATTTTTTTTTTTTTTCCAAAATCAGACTTGACACCAGAGAGGCTGAATACCGCACTGAGTCAATGCGGTCTTAGCCTCTCTGGTGTCAACACTCTGTCTGATTTTGGATTTTTTTTTTTTTTTTTTCCAAAATCAGACTTGACACCAGAGAGGCTGAATACCGCACTGAGTCAATGCGGTCTTAGCCTCTCTGGTGTCAACACTCTGTCTGATTTTGGATTTTTTTTTTTTTTCCAAAATCAGACTTGACACCAGAGAGGCTGAATACTGCACTGAGTCAATGCGGTCTTAGCCTCTCTGGTCTCAACACTCTGTCTGATTTTGGATTTTTTTTTTTTTTTTTTCAAAAATCAGACTTGACACCAGAGAGGCTGAATACCGCACTGAGTCAATGCGGTCTTAGCCTCTCTGGTGTCAACACTCTGTCTGATTTTGGATTATTTATTTATTTTTTCCAAAATCAGACTTGACACCAGAGAGGCTGAATACCGCACTGAGTCAATGCGGTCTTAGCCTCTCTGGTCTCAACACTCTGTCTGATTTGGGATTTTTTTTTTTTTTTTCCAAAATCAGACTTGACACCAGAGAGGCTGAATACCACACGTAGTCAATGCGGTCTTAGCCTCTCTGGTGTCAACACTCTGTCTGATTTTGGATTTTTTTTTTTTTTCCAAAATCAGACTTGACACCAGAGAGGCTGAATACTGCACTGAGTCAATGCGGTCTTAGCCTCTCTGGTCTCAACACTCTGTCTGATTTTGGATTTTTTTTTTTTTTCTCCAAAATTAGACTTGACACCAGAGAGGCTGAATACCGCACGTAGTCAATGCGGTCTTAGCCTCTCTGGTGTCAACACTCTGTCTGATTTTGGATTTTTTTTTTTTTTCCAAAATCAGACTTGACACCAGAGAGGCTGAGTACCGCACTGAGTCAATGCGGTCTTAGCCTCTCTGGTGTCAACACTCTGTCTGATTTTGGATTTTTTATTTTTTTTTCCAAAATCAGACTTGACACCAGAGAGGCTGAATACCGCACTGAGTCAATGCGGTCTTAGCCTCTCTGGTCTCAACACTCTGTCTGATTTTGGATTTTTTTTTTTTTTTTCCCAAAATCAGACTTGACACCAGAGAGGCTGAATACCGCACTGAGTCAATGCGGTCTTAGCCTCTCTGGTGTCAACACTCTGTCTGATTTTGGATTATTTTATTTTTTTTTCCAAAATCAGACTTGACACCAGAGAGGCTGAATACCGCACTGAGTCAATGCGGTCTTAGCCTCTCTGGTCTCAACACTCTTGTCTGATTTTGGATTTTTTTTTTTTTTTTTCCAAAATCAGACTTGACACCAGAGAGGCTGAATACCGCACTGAGTCAATGCAGTCTTAGCCTCTCTGGTGTCAACACTCTGTCTGATTTTGGATTTTTTTTTTTTTTCCCAAAATCAGACTTGACACCAGAGAGGCTGAATACCGCACTGAGTCAATGCGGTCTTAGCCTCTCTGGTCTCAACACTCTGTCTGATTTTGGATTTTTTTTTTTTTTCCCAAAATCAGACTTGACACCAGAGAGGCTGAATACCGCACTGAGTCAATGCGGTCTTAGCCTCTCTGGTCTCAACACTCTGTCTGATTTTGGATTTTTTTTTTTTTTTCCAAAATCAGACTTGACACCAGAGAGGCTGAATACCGCACTGAGTCAATGCGGTCTTAGCCTCTCTGGTGTCAACACTCTGTCTGATTTTGGATTTTTTTTTTTTTTTTCCAAAATCAGACTTGACACCAGAGAGGCTGAGTACCGCACTGAGTCAATGCGGTCTTAGCCTCTCTGGTGTCAACACTCTGTCTGATTTTGGATTTTTTTTTTTTTTTTCCAAAATCAGACTTGACACCAGAGAGGCTGAATACCGCACTGAGTCAATGTGGTCTTAGCCTCTCTGGTCTCAACACTCTGTCTGATTTTGGATTTTTTTTTTTTTGTCCAAAATCAGACTTGACACCAGAGAGGCTGAATACCGCACTGAGTCAATGCGGTCTTAGCCTCTCTGGTGTCAACACTCTGTCTGATTTTGGATTTTTTTTTTTTTTTTTCCAAAATCAGACTTGACACCAGAGAGGCTGAATACTGCACTGAGTCAATGCGGTCTTAGCCTCTCTGGTCTCAACACTCTGTCTGATTTTGGATTTTTTTTTTTTTTTTTCCAAAATCAGACTTGACACCAGAGAGGCTGAATACCGCACGTAGTCAATGCGGTCTTAGCCTCTCTGGTGTCAACACTCTGTCTGATTTTGGATTTTTTTTTTTTTTTTTCCAAAATCAGACTTGACACCAGAGAGGCTGAATACCGCACTGAGTCAATGTGGTCTTAGCCTCTCTGGTCTCAACACTCTGTCTGATTTTGGATTTATTTATTTTTTGTCCAAAATCAGACTTGACACCAGAGAGGCTGAATACCGCACTGAGTCAATGCGGTCTTAGCCTCTCTGGTGTCAACACTCTGTCTGATTTTGGATTTTTTTTTTTTTTTCCAAAATCAGACTTGACACCAGAGAGGCTGAATACTGCACTGAGTCAATGCGGTCTTAGCCTCTCTGGTCTCAACACTCTGTCTGATTTTGGATTTTTTTTTTTTTTCCCAAAATCAGACTTGACACCAGAGAGGCTGAATACCGCACTGAGTCAATGCGGTCTTAGCCTCTCTGGTGTCAACACTCTGTCTGATTTTGGATTTTTTTTTTTTTTTCCAAAATCAGACTTGACACCAGAGAGGCTGAATACCGCACTGAGTCAATGCGGTCTTAGCCTCTCTGGTCTCAACACTCTGTCTGATTTTGGATTTTTTTTTTTTTTTTTTTTTTCAAAAATCAGACTTGACACCAGAGAGGCTGAATACTGCACTGAGTCAATGCGGTCTTAGCCTCTCTGGTCTCAACACTCTGTCTGATTTTGGATTTTTTTTTTTTTTTCCCAAAATCAGACTTGACACCAGAGAGGCTGAATACCGCACTGAGTCAATGCGGTCTTAGCCTCTCTGGTGTCAACACTCTGTCTGATTTTGGATTTTTTTTTTTTTTTCCAAAATCAGACTTGACACCAGAGAGGCTGAATACCGCACTGAGTCAATGCGGTCTTAGCCTCTCTGGTCTCAACACTCTGTCTGATTTTGGATTTTTTTTTTTTTTTCCAAAATCAGACTTGACACCAGAGAGGCTGAATACCGCACTGAGTCAATGCTGTCTTAGCCTCTCTGGTCTCAACACTCTGTCTGATTTTGGATTTTTTTTTTTTTTTTTTCAAAATCAGACTTGACACTAGAGAGGCTGAATACCGCACTGAGTCAATGCGGTCTTAGCCTCTCTGGTGTCAACACTGTCTGATTTTGGATTTTTTATTTTTTTTTCCCAAAATCAGACTTGACACCAGAGAGGCTGAATACCGCACTGAGTCAATGCGGTCTTAGCCTCTCTGGTCTCAACACTCTGTCTGATTTTGGATTTTTTTTTTTTTTTCCAAAATCAGACTTGACACCAGAGAGGCTGAATACCGCACTGAGTCAATGCGGTCTTAGCCTCTCTGGTCTCAACACTCTTGTCTGATTTTGGATTTTTTTTTTTTTTTTTTCCAAAATCAGACTTGACACCAGAGAGGCTGAATACCGCACTGAGTCAATGCAGTCTTAGCCTCTCTGGTGTCAACACTCTGTCTGATTTTGGATTTTTTTTTTTTTTCCCAAAATCAGACTTGACACCAGAGAGGCTGAATACCGCACTGAGTCAATGCGGTCTTAGCCTCTCTGGTCTCAACACTCTGTCTGATTTTGGATTTTTTTTTTTTTTTCCAAAATCAGACTTGACACCAGAGAGGCTGAATACCGCACTGAGTCAATGCGGTCTTAGCCTCTCTGGTCTCAACACTCTGTCTGATTTTGGATTTTTTTTTTTTTTTTTCCAAAATCAGACTTGACACCAGAGAGGCTGAATACCGCACGTAGTCAATGCGGTCTTAGCCTCTCTGGTGTCAACACTCTGTCTGATTTTGGATTTTTTTTTTTTTTTCCAAAATCAGACTTGACACCAGAGAGGCTGAGTACCGCACTGAGTCAATGCGGTCTTAGCCTCTCTGGTGTCAACACTCTGTCTGATTTTGGATTTTTTTTTTTTTTTTCCAAAATCAGACTTGACACCAGAGAGGCTGAATACCGCACTGAGTCAATGCGGTCTTAGCCTCTCTGGTCTCAACACTCTGTCTGATTTTGGATTTTTTTTTTTTTTTTCCCAAAATCAGACTTGACACCAGAGAGGCTGAATACCGCACTGAGTCAATGCGGTCTTAGCCTCTCTGGTGTCAACACTCTGTCTGATTTTGGATTTTTTTTTTTTTTTTTCCAAAATCAGACTTGACACCAGAGAGGCTGAATACCGCACTGAGTCAATGCGGTCTTAGCCTCTCTGGTGTCAACACTCTGTCTGATTTTGGATTTTTTTTTTTTTTCCAAAATCAGACTTGACACCAGAGAGGCTGAATACTGCACTGAGTCAATGCGGTCTTAGCCTCTCTGGTCTCAACACTCTGTCTGATTTTGGATTTTTTTTTTTTTTTTTTCAAAAATCAGACTTGACACCAGAGAGGCTGAATACCGCACTGAGTCAATGCGGTCTTAGCCTCTCTGGTGTCAACACTCTGTCTGATTTTGGATTATTTATTTATTTTTTCCAAAATCAGACTTGACACCAGAGAGGCTGAATACCGCACTGAGTCAATGCGGTCTTAGCCTCTCTGGTCTCAACACTCTGTCTGATTTGGGATTTTTTTTTTTTTTTTCCAAAATCAGACTTGACACCAGAGAGGCTGAATACCGCACGTAGTCAATGCGGTCTTAGCCTCTCTGGTGTCAACACTCTGTCTGATTTTGGATTTTTTTTTTTTTTCCAAAATCAGACTTGACACCAGAGAGGCTGAATACTGCACTGAGTCAATGCGGTCTTAGCCTCTCTGGTCTCAACACTCCGTCTGATTTTGGATTTTTTTTTTTTTTTTTCCAAAATTAGACTTGACACCAGAGAGGCTGAATACCGCACGTAGTCAATGCGGTCTTAGCCTCTCTGGTGTCAACACTCTGTCTGATTTTGGATTTTTTTTTTTTTTCCAAAATCAGACTTGACACCAGAGAGGCTGAGTACCGCACTGAGTCAATGCGGTCTTAGCCTCTCTGGTGTCAACACTCTGTCTGATTTTGGATTTTTTATTTTTTTTTCCAAAATCAGACTTGACACCAGAGAGGCTGAATACCGCACTGAGTCAATGCGGTCTTAGCCTCTCTGGTCTCAACACTCTGTCTGATTTTGGATTTTTTTTTTTTTTTTTCCCAAAATCAGACTTGACACCAGAGAGGCTGAATACCGCACTGAGTCAATGCGGTCTTAGCCTCTCTGGTGTCAACACTCTGTCTGATTTTGGATTATTATTTTTTTTTTTCCAAAATCAGACTTGACACCAGAGAGGCTGAATACCGCACTGAGTCAATGCGGTCTTAGCCTCTCTGGTCTCAACACTCTTGTCTGATTTTGGATTTTTTTTTTTTTTTTTTCCAAAATCAGACTTGACACCAGAGAGGCTGAATACCGCACTGAGTCAATGCAGTCTTAGCCTCTCTGGTGTCAACACTCTGTCTGATTTTGGATTTTTTTTTTTTTTCCCAAAATCAGACTTGACACCAGAGAGGCTGAATACCGCACTGAGTCAATGCGGTCTTAGCCTCTCTGGTCTCAACACTCTGTCTGATTTTGGATTTTTTTTTTTTTTTCCAAAATCAGACTTGACACCAGAGAGGCTGAATACCGCACTGAGTCAATGCGGTCTTAGCCTCTCTGGTGTCAACACTCTGTCTGATTTTGGATTTTTTTTTTTTTTTTCCAAAATCAGACTTGACACCAGAGAGGCTGAGTACCGCACTGAGTCAATGCGGTCTTAGCCTCTCTGGTGTCAACACTCTGTCTGATTTTGGATTTTTTTTTTTTTTTCCCAAAATCAGACTTGACACCAGAGAGGCTGAATACCGCACTGAGTCAATGCGGTCTTAGCCTCTCTGGTGTCAACACTCTGTCTGATTTTGGATTTTTTTTTTTTTTTCCAAAATCAGACTTGACACCAGAGAGGCTGAATACCGCACTGAGTCAATGCAGTCTTAGCCTCTCTGGTCTCAACACTCTGTCTGATTTTGGATTTTTTTTTTTTTTTTTTTTTCAAAAATCAGACTTGACACCAGAGAGGCTGAATACTGCACTGAGTCAATGCGGTCTTAGCCTCTCTGGTCTCAACACTCTGTCTGATTTTGGATTTTTTTTTTTTTTTCCCAAAATCAGACTTGACACCAGAGAGGCTGAATACCGCACTGAGTCAATGCGGTCTTAGCCTCTCTGGTGTCAACACTCTGTCTGATTTTGGATTTTTTTTTTTTTTTCCAAAATCAGACTTGACACCAGAGAGGCTGAATACCGCACTGAGTCAATGCTGTCTTAGCCTCTCTGGTCTCAACACTCTGTCTGATTTTGGATTTTTTTTTTTTTTTTCCAAAATCAGACTTGACACCAGAGAGGCTGAGTACCGCACTGAGTCAATGCGGTCTTAGCCTCTCTGGTGTCAACACTCTGTCTGATTTTGGATTTTTTTTTTTTTTTTCCAAAATCAGACTTGACACCAGAGAGGCTGAATACCGCACTGAGTCAATGTGGTCTTAGCCTCTCTGGTCTCAACACTCTGTCTGATTTTGGATTTTTTTTTTTTTTGTCCAAAATCAGACTTGACACCAGAGAGGCTGAATACCGCACTGAGTCAATGCGGTCTTAGCCTCTCTGGTGTCAACACTCTGTCTGATTTTGGATTTTTTTTTTTTTTTTCCAAAATCAGACTTGACACCAGAGAGGCTGAATACTGCACTGAGTCAATGCGGTCTTAGCCTCTCTGGTCTCAACACTCTGTCTGATTTTGGATTTTTTTTTTTTTTTCCCAAAATCAGACTTGACACCAGAGAGGCTGAATACCGCACTGAGTCAATGCGGTCTTAGCCTCTCTGGTGTCAACACTCTGTCTGATTTTGGATTTTTTTTTTTTTTTCCAAAATCAGACTTGACACCAGAGAGGCTGAATACCGCACTGAGTCAATGCGGTCTTAGCCTCTCTGGTCTCAACACTCTGTCTGATTTTGGATTTTTTTTTTTTTTTTTTCAAAAATCAGACTTGACACCAGAGAGGCTGAATACCGCACTGAGTCAATGCGGTCTTAGCCTCTCTGGTCTCAACACTCTGTCTGATTTTGGATTTTTTTTTTTTTTTCCCAAAATCAGACTTGACACCAGAGAGGCTGAATACCGCACTGAGTCAATGCGGTCTTAGCCTCTCTGGTGTCAACACTCTGTCTGATTTTGGATTTTTTTTTTTTTTTCCAAAATCAGACTTGACACCAGAGAGGCTGAATACTGCACTGAGTCAATGCGGTCTTAGCCTCTCTGGTCTCAACACTCTGTCTGATTTTGGATTTTTTTTTTTTTTTTTTTTCAAAAATCAGACTTGACACCAGAGAGGCTGAATACTGCACTGAGTCAATGCGGTCTTAGCCTCTCTGGTCTCAACACTCTGTCTGATTTTGGATTTTTTTTTTTTTTTCCCAAAATCAGACTTGACACCAGAGAGGCTGAATACCGCACTGAGTCAATGCGGTCTTAGCCTCTCTGGTGTCAACACTCTGTCTGATTTTGGATTTTTTTTTTTTTTTCCAAAATCAGACTTGACACCAGAGAGGCTGAATACCGCACTGAGTCAATGCGGTCTTAGCCTCTCTGGTCTCAACACTCTGTCTGATTTTGGATTTTTTTTTTTTTTTTCCAAAATCAGACTTGACACCAGAGAGGCTGAATACCGCACTGAGTCAATGCTGTCTTAGCCTCTCTGGTCTCAACACTCTGTCTGATTTTGGATTTTTTTTTTTTTTTTCAAAATCAGACTTGACACCAGAGAGGCTGAATACTGCACTGAGTCAATGCGGTCTTAGCCTCTCTGGTCTCAACACTCTGTCTGATTTTGGATTTTTTTTTTTTTTTCCCAAAATCAGACTTGACACCAGAGAGGCTGAATACCGCACTGAGTCAATGCGGTCTTAGCCTCTCTGGTGTCAACACTCTGTCTGATTTTGGATTTTTTTTTTTTTTTTCCCAAAATCAGACTTGACACCAGAGAGGCTGAATACCGCACTGAGTCAATGCGGTCTTAGCCTCTCTGGTCTCAACACTCTGTCTGATTTTGGATTTTTTTTTTTTTTTCCAAAATCAGACTTGACACCAGAGAGGCTGAATACCGCACTGAGTCAATGCGGTCTTAGCCTCTCTGGTGTCAACACTCTGTCTGATTTTGGATTTTTTTTTTTTTTTTCCAAAATCAGACTTGACACCAGAGAGGCTGAGTACCGCACTGAGTCAATGCGGTCTTAGCCTCTCTGGTGTCAACACTCTGTCTGATTTTGGATTTTTTTTTTTTTTTTCCAAAATCAGACTTGACACCAGAGAGGCTGAATACCGCACTGAGTCAATGTGGTCTTAGCCTCTCTGGTCTCAACACTCTGTCTGATTTTGGATTTTTTTTTTTTTTGTCCAAAATCAGACTTGACACCAGAGAGGCTGAATACCGCACTGAGTCAATGCGGTCTTAGCCTCTCTGGTGTCAACACTCTGTCTGATTTTGGATTTTTTTTTTTTTTTTCCAAAATCAGACTTGACACCAGAGAGGCTGAATACTGCACTGAGTCAATGCGGTCTTAGCCTCTCTGGTCTCAACACTCTGTCTGATTTTGGATTTTTTTTTTTTTTTCCCAAAATCAGACTTGACACCAGAGAGGCTGAATACCGCACTGAGTCAATGCGGTCTTAGCCTCTCTGGTGTCAACACTCTGTCTGATTTTGGATTTTTTTTTTTTTTTCCAAAATCAGACTTGACACCAGAGAGGCTGAATACCGCACTGAGTCAATGCGGTCTTAGCCTCTCTGGTCTCAACACTCTGTCTGATTTTGGATTTTGGATTTTTTTTTTTTTTTCAAAAATCAGACTTGACACCAGAGAGGCTGAATACAGCACTGAGTCAATGCGGTCTTAGCCTCTCTGGTGTCAACACTCTGTCTGATTTTGGATTATTATTATTTTTTTCCAAAATCAGACTTGACACCAGAGAGGCTGAATACTGCACTGAGTCAATGCGGTCTTAGCCTCTCTGGTCTCAACACTCTGTCTGATTTTGGATTTTTTTTTTTTTTTTTTCCAAAATCAGACTTGACACCAGAGAGGCTGAATACCGCACGTAGTCAATGCGGTCTTAGCCTCTCTGGTGTCAACACTCTGTCTGATTTTGGATTTTTTTTTTTTTTTCCAAAATCAGACTTGACACCAGAGAGGCTGAGTACCGCACTGAGTCAATGCGGTCTTAGCCTCTCTGGTGTCAACACTCTGTCTGATTTTGGATTTTTTATTTTTTTTTCCAAAATCAGACTTGACACCAGAGAGGCTGAATACCGCACTGAGTCAATGCAGTCTTAGCCTCTCTGGTCTCAACACTCTGTCTGATTTTGGATTTTTTTTTTTTTTTTCCCAAAATCAGACTTGACACCAGAGAGGCTGAATACCGCACTGAGTCAATGCGGTCTTAGCCTCTCTGGTGTCAACACTCTGTCTGATTTTGGATTTTTTTTTTTTTTTTTTCCAAAATCAGACTTGACACCAGAGAGGCTGAATACCGCACTGAGTCAATGCGGTCTTAGCCTCTCTGGTGTCAACACTCTGTCTGATTTTGGATTTTTTTTTTTTTTCCAAAATCAGACTTGACACCAGAGAGGCTGAATACTGCACTGAGTCAATGCGGTCTTAGCCTCTCTGGTCTCAACACTCTGTCTGATTTTGGATTTTTTTTTTTTTTTTTTCAAAAATCAGACTTGACACCAGAGAGGCTGAATACCGCACTGAGTCAATGCGGTCTTAGCCTCTCTGGTGTCAACACTCTGTCTGATTTTGGATTATTATTTTTTTTTTCCAAAATCAGACTTGACACCAGAGAGGCTGAATACCGCACTGAGTCAATGCGGTCTTAGCCTCTCTGGTCTCAACACTCTGTCTGATTTGGGATTTTTTTTTTTTTTTTCCAAAATCATACTTGACACCAGAGAGGCTGAATACCGCACGTAGTCAATGCGGTCTTAGCCTCTCTGGTGTCAACACTCTGTCTGATTTTGGATTTTTTTTTTTTTTTCCAAAATCAGACTCGACACCAGAGAGGCTGAGTACCGCACTGAGTCAATGCGGTCTTAGCCTCTCTGGTGTCAACACTCTGTCTGATTTTGGATTATTATTTTTTTTTTTCCAAAATCAGACTTGACACCAGAGAGGCTGAATACTGCACTGAGTCAATGCGGTCTTAGCCTCTCTGGTCTCAACACTCTGTCTGATTTTGGATTTTTTTTTTTTTTTTTCCAAAATTAGACTTGACACCAGAGAGGCTGAATACTGCACGTAGTCAATGCGGTCTTAGCCTCTCTGGTGTCAACACTCTGTCTGATTTTGGATTTTTTTTTTTTTTCCAAAATCAGACTTGACACCAGAGAGGCTGAGTACCGCACTGAGTCAATGCGGTCTTAGCCTCTCTGGTGTCAACACTCTGTCTGATTTTGGATTTTTTATTTTTTTTTCCAAAATCAGACTTGACACCAGAGAGGCTGAATACCGCACTGAGTCAATGCGGTCTTAGCCTCTCTGGTCTCAACACTCTGTCTGATTTTGGATTTTTTTTTTTTTTTTTCCCAAAATCAGACTTGACACCAGATAGTAGGGTCATCTGTGGCACTTCCGTGACCGTGGAGAGCGAAGGTCCGTTTCTCAATGGATTTGTCATCTAGGAGGGTTAATAAACAAATTTAGCCGGGGTGTATTTTTAAAAAAGGCGGGGAAAATATTTGAGAGACCAAAATCCAAAATGTCTGCCGTGGAAATGAACTTTTTAATGGTTTGACCTACAATGATGCACAATACATGGTTTCAGAGCTTATTCTGGTCAAGGAATACATATTTGGTGTTTATATAATGATTTGACTTATTTTTGACCTTCAAATCCAAGATGGCTGCCAATTTTGAGCTCTAAAAGGCAGTTTTTTCAAAATCGTCATAGAGCCTT
The DNA here is from genome assembly GCF_964638095.1 of Poromitra crassiceps. Taxonomy (NCBI): domain Eukaryota; kingdom Metazoa; phylum Chordata; class Actinopteri; order Beryciformes; family Melamphaidae; genus Poromitra; species Poromitra crassiceps. The sequence goes on from NW_028152194.1 coordinate 294,117, forward strand.
CATATTAGGCTTGAATGACAGGTCTTCTCATGATGAGTTGAATAATATACAGTATAAGTACACAGAAGTAATCTCTGAGGTCATTAAAGTCAATGTTTGTGTGTAAACAACAGTTGCTGATTTGCGGTTTCCCATTAAATAGGGTAGGCTACTGAGAATATGGTGTCCAGTTCATCCCATCACATTTTCATAATGAACCAAAAACAATTTTGCACTATAGCCTAACATAAAATAATATTCTGTATGCAAAGCTAGCAAGGTTAGTTGCTTGAGCTGAATTTAAAGGTCAACTCAAAACAAACAATGAAATTAACTTTGAAATTAAAACTGAATCCTAGGCTACTAAATTTCATCAGCACACAGTAAAGGAAACTTGTCTTTGAACTCAGCTGACTGTCTAGTCCTAATCCCTGTTGTGCAATGTCCCTTTTCAGTGAAGTTTTTGTTTTTGTTAAGAGTATGGACTTTTAATCTTGACCTTGTTGGTAGGCAACGGCCCTTTTTCAGTCAAGCATTTTCAGATTAGCTCAGTCAGTCTGTGAAGCAGTCAGTGTCAGCACTTGCGCGAGCTCGCTTTTTCTCTAACTAATGTTAACATTACACACTTTAAGACACTTTGTTTGAGGATATAAAAGGAGGTACGGTGGTGTAGTGGTAAGCACTACACCACTACACTAGGGATGCACCGATTGCCATTTTCTTGGCCGATTCCGATTTCCGATTTTTGAATAGTCTGACTTGCCGATACCGATTTTTGCCGATTCCGATTTTTTTTTCTAAAAACAACAATTGACAGCTTACACAAACGTTTTTGTAACTTTGTTTAAAAATTAAGATTCATAGAACAATTCTTACATCTAATGGGGATCCAAATAAACAAATAAACAATTCTTATCATTTGCATGAAGTAGGACCTTCTCACTCAAACACATCTCAAAATAAAAGTGTTCCAGGTTAGGCTACTGGACAGAGCTTTTTTGTGCAAATACAATGAATACAAAAATTAAATTAAATCCAATAGCCTATATCCCACAGCTATCATGCATTTACTTTTCCAAAAGAAAACAGGTGCAACAGAACATCAAAATGATCCATGGACAAGGAGTTTATAGACTGGCTCCAGACCAGTCCTCTTGAGTAGAGGGGAAATGAGTTTATGAGTTACAGTAACGATCTTCAGTCTGAATATCAGGCGGAGTTTACACACAGTCCGAAGTTTGGTATGCGTATTTTTATCTGCCATCCGAAAAAATATCGTCACGCACAGAAAACGTTGCACACTTGTGAGTCCGATGCATTTTTATTATTATGTCCGTCGTTCTCATGTCGTTCTATTTGCAATACGAAACAAATAGTCTCTCCTGTATCCACGTCACGTTACAACATGACTTGACAGGCTGCAGGCAACAGCGCTGATGTGGAATGGAAAAGCAGGTCGGGGAATGGTTATACTGGACACACTCGCCAAGCCGGCTGTGCGCGGTGGCGGGTTGCTGGAGCACCGCTTCCCGGGGAGAGAGAGCAGAGAGAGGGGGGCCAGTGAGGTGAAGCGAGCCGCTCTGACTGGACTCCAGCCGAGCGGGAGACGGCCGCACCTCTGTCTCCACGGCTTATTTTCGACTTGCATGTGTGACAAACTGCGAGCTTTGTCTACTTCACTGACGGTGAAAAAAATCCACAACGAGGAAGATATGCTGGCGTGTGTGGTGTGGTGGCTGGGTGCCTGTCTCGGTGCTTTGGGGTGCGCGCACGTCATGTGAAAATCGGCTCACAGAATCGGCTATTTAGAGTGACCGGAACAGATCACCGATCGAGGCCGATCACGTGAAAATCGGCCATTTCCGGTCACGTGCCGATCGATCGGTGCATCCCTACACTACACCATATATTATATATAATATATAAAAAAATAAAAATAAAATAAAAACTTTGTTTGAGGATATCAACGTTATTCACTAGTCTAAAGATAGTTCTACCATCAAGAACATATAAAACAAAAGCAAAAACAATTTTTATTTGCAGAAGTCATCATTGATATTTGGTGTTAGCTAACGTTAGGTAACGTTATTATTTTTAGCTAAAGTTAATGTTATCTGTCTCCACACTTCTGTCAACTGACATATGCATTTGCTTTTGAAAATAAACAGCGTATAACAGCAATATAATATAACAGTAATATAATAGCGAGTTGCTTTCCCTCCCAATGAAAGACAAAGCACACAATGTCCTATGAATGTGTCCTAAAATGTGACAAGCCTTGCAAGCCCACCGATACAATAAATCAAGGCAAATGGGACAGCTTACAATTAAAAGCCCAAGAGTGGTCAGGACTTGATAAATTTGATGATGTTTAACCACCACCTCCTGGGAAGATGGGCCAACCAATCGGTACATGCATTCGTCATGTTATATTTCTGTTTAATCTTCAGTTATGCTTAAGCAAGCCAGGCTGTTTATTTTCAAAAGCAAATGCATATGTCAGTTGACAGAAGTGTGGAGACAGATAACATTAACTTTAGCTAAAAATAATAACGTTACCTAACGTTAGCTAACACCAAATATCAATGATGACTTCTGCAAATAAAAATTGTTTTTGCTTTTGTTTTATATGTTCTTGATGGTAGAACTATCTTTAGACTAGTGAATAACGTTGATATCCTCAAACAAAGTGTCTTAAAGTGTGTAATGTTAACATTAGTTAGAGAAAAAGCGAGCTCGCGCAAGTGCTGACACTGACTGCTTCACAGACTGACTGAGCTAATCTGAAAATGCTTGACTGAAAAAGGGCCGTTGCCTACCAACAAGGTCAAGATTAAAAGTCCATACTCTTAACAAAAACTAAAACTTCACTGAAAAGGGACATTGCACAACAGGGATTAGGACTAGACAGTCAGCTGAGTTCAAAGACAAGTTTCCTTTACTGTGTGCTGATGAAATTTAGTAGCCTAGGATTCAGTTTTAATTTCAAAGTTAATTTCATTGTTTGTTTTGAGTTGACCTTTAAATTCAGCTCAAGCAACTAACCTTGCTAGCTTTGCATACAGAATACTATTTTATGTTAGGCTATAGTGCAAAATTGTTTTTGGTTCATTATGAAAATGTGATGGGATGAACTGGACACCATATTCTCAGTAGCCTACCCTATTTAATGGGAAACCGCAAATCAGCAACTGTTGTTTACACACAAACATTGACTTTATTGACCTCAGAGATTACTTCTGTGTACTTATACTGTATATTATTCAACTCATCATGAGAAGACCTGTCATTCAAGCCTAATATGAAGGCTCTATGACGATTTTGAAAAAACTGCCTCAAAATTGGCAGCCATCTTGGATTTGAAGGTCAAAAATAGGTCAAATCATTATATAAACACCAAATATGTATTCCTTGACCAGAATAAGCTCTGAAACCATGTATTGTGCATCATTGTAGGTCAAAGCATTAAAAAGTTCATTTCCACAGCAGCCATTTTGGATTTTGGTCTCTCAAATATTTTCCCCGCCTTTTTTAAAAATACACCCCGGCTAAATTTGTTTATTAACCCTCCTAGATGACAAATCCATTGAGAAACGGACCTTCGCTCTCCACGGTCACGGAAGTGCCACAGATGACCCTACTAAGAGAGGCTGAATACCGCACTGAGTCAATGCGGTCTTAGCCTCTCTGGTGTCAACACTCTGTCTGATTTTGGATTTTTTTTTTTTTTTTTTACAAAATCAGACTTGACACCAGAGAGGCTGAATACCGCACTAAGTCAATGCGGTCTTAGCCTCTCTGGTGTCAACACTCTGTCTGATTTTGGATTTTTTTTTTTTTTTCCAAAATCAGACTTGACACCAGAGAGGCTGAATACCGCACTGAGTCAATGCGGTCTTAGCCTCTCTGGTCTCAACACTCTGTCTGATTTTGGATTTTTTTTTTTTTTTTTCAAAAATCAGACTTGACACCAGAGAGGCTGAATACCGCACTGAGTCAATGCGGTCTTAGCCTCTCTGGTGTCAACACTCTGTCTGATTTTGGATTATTTTTTTTTTTTTTCCAAAATCAGACTTGACACCAGAGAGGCTGAATACCGCACTGAGTCAATGCGGTCTTAGCCTCTCTGGTCTCAACACTCTTGTCTGATTTTGGATTTTTTTTTTTTTTTTTTTCCAAAATCAGACTTGACACCAGAGAGGCTGAATACCGCACTGAGTCAATGCGGTCTTAGCCTCTCTGGTGTCAACACTCTGTCTGATTTTGGATTTTTTTTTTTTTTTTTCCAAAATCAGACTTGACACCAGAGAGGCTGAATACCGCACTGAGTCAATGCAGTCTTAGCCTCTCTGGTGTCAACACTCTGTCTGATTTTGGATTTTTTTTTTTTTTCCCAAAATCAGACTTGACACCAGAGAGGCTGAATACCGCACTGAGTCAATGCGGTCTTAGCCTCTCTGGTCTCAACACTCTGTCTGATTTTGGATTTTTTTTTTTTTTTCCAAAATCAAACTTGACACCAGAGAGGCTGAATACCGCACTGAGTCAATGCGGTCTTAGCCTCTCTGGTCTCAACACTCTGTCTGATTTTGGATTTTTTTTTTTTTTTTTCCAAAATCAGACTTGACACCAGAGAGGCTGAATACCGCACTGAGTCAATGCTGTCTTAGCCTCTCTGGTCTCAACACTCTGTCTGATTTTGGATTTTTTTTTTTTTTTTCAAAATCAGACTTGACACTAGAGAGGCTGAATACCGCACTGAGTCAATGCGGTCTTAGCCTCTCTGGTGTCAACACTCTGTCTGATTTTGGATTTTTTTTTTTTTTTTCCCAAAATCAGACTTGACACCAGAGAGGCTGAATACCGCACTGAGTCAATGCGGTCTTAGCCTCTCTGGTCTCAACACTCTGTCTGATTTTGGATTTTTTTTTTTTTTTCCAAAATCAGACTTGACACCAGAGAGGCTGAATACCGCACTGAGTCAATGCGGTCTTAGCCTCTCTGGTGTCAACACTCTGTCTGGTTTTGGATTTTTTTTTTTTTTTTCCAAAATCAGACTTGACACCAGAGAGGCTGAGTACCGCACTGAGTCAATGCGGTCTTAGCCTCTCTGGTGTCAACACTCTGTCTGATTTTGGATTTTTTTTTTTTTTTTCCAAAATCAGACTTGACACCAGAGAGGCTGAATACCGCACTGAGTCAATGTGGTCTTAGCCTCTCTGGTCTCAACACTCTGTCTGATTTTGGATTTTTTTTTTTTTTGTCCAAAATCAGACTTGACACCAGAGAGGCTGAATACCGCACTGAGTCAATGCGGTCTTAGCCTCTCTGGTGTCAACACTCTGTCTGATTTTGGATTTTTTTTTTTTTTTTCCAAAATCAGACTTGACACCAGAGAGGCTGAATACTGCACTGAGTCAATGCGGTCTTAGCCTCTCTGGTCTCAACACTCTGTCTGATTTTGGATTTTTTTTTTTTTCCCCAAAATCAGACTTGACACCAGAGAGGCTGAATACCGCACTGAGTCAATGCGGTCTTAGCCTCTCTGGTGTCAACACTCTGTCTGATTTTGGATTTTTTTTTTTTTTTCCAAAATCAGACTTGACACCAGAGAGGCTGAATACCGCACTGAGTCAATGCGGTCTTAGCCTCTCTGGTCTCAACACTCTGTCTGATTTTGGATTTTGGATTTTTTTTTTTTTTTCAAAAATCAGACTTGACACCAGAGAGGCTGAATACAGCACTGAGTCAATGCGGTCTTAGCCTCTCTGGTGTCAACACTCTGTCTGATTTTGGATTATTATTATTTTTTTCCAAAATCAGACTTGACACCAGAGAGGCTGAATACTGCACTGAGTCAATGCGGTCTTAGCCTCTCTGGTCTCAACACTCTGTCTGATTTTGGATTTTTTTTTTTTTTTTTCCAAAATCAGACTTGACACCAGAGAGGCTGAATACCGCACGTAGTCAATGCGGTCTTAGCCTCTCTGGTGTCAACACTCTGTCTGATTTTGGATTTTTTTTTTTTTTTCCAAAATCAGACTTGACACCAGAGAGGCTGAGTACCGCACTGAGTCAATGCGGTCTTAGCCTCTCTGGTGTCAACACTCTGTCTGATTTTGGATTTTTTATTTTTTTTTCCAAAATCAGACTTGACACCAGAGAGGCTGAATACCGCACTGAGTCAATGCAGTCTTAGCCTCTCTGGTCTCAACACTCTGTCTGATTTTGGATTTTTTTTTTTTTTTTTCCCAAAATCAGACTTGACACCAGAGAGGCTGAATACCGCACTGAGTCAATGCGGTCTTAGCCTCTCTGGTGTCAACACTCTGTCTGATTTTGGATTTTTTTTTTTTTTTTTTCCAAAATCAGACTTGACACCAGAGAGGCTGAATACCGCACTGAGTCAATGCGGTCTTAGCCTCTCTGGTGTCAACACTCTGTCTGATTTTGGATTTTTTTTTTTTTTTTTTCCAAAATCAGACTTGACACCAGAGAGGCTGAATACCGCACTGAGTCAATGCGGTCTTAGCCTCTCTGGTGTCAACACTCTGTCTGATTTTGGATTTTTTTTTTTTTTCCAAAATCAGACTTGACACCAGAGAGGCTGAATACTGCACTGAGTCAATGCGGTCTTAGCCTCTCTGGTCTCAACACTCTGTCTGATTTTGGATTTTTTTTTTTTTTTTTTCAAAAATCAGACTTGACACCAGAGAGGCTGAATACCGCACTGAGTCAATGCGGTCTTAGCCTCTCTGGTGTCAACACTCTGTCTGATTTTGGATTATTATTTTTTTTTTTCCAAAATCAGACTTGACACCAGAGAGGCTGAATACCGCACTGAGTCAATGCGGTCTTAGCCTCTCTGGTCTCAACACTCTGTCTGATTTGGGATTTTTTTTTTTTTTTTCCAAAATCAGACTTGACACCAGAGAGGCTGAATACCGCACGTAGTCAATGCGGTCTTAGCCTCTCTGGTGTCAACACTCTGTCTGATTTTGGATTTTTTTTTTTTTTTCCAAAATCAGACTTGACACCAGAGAGGCTGAGTACCGCACTGAGTCAATGCGGTCTTAGCCTCTCTGGTGTCAACACTCTGTCTGATTTTGGATTATTATTTTTTTTTTTCCAAAATCAGACTTGACACCAGAGAGGCTGAATACCGCACTGAGTCAATGCGGTCTTAGCCTCTCTGGTCTCAACACTCTGTCTGATTTTGGATTTTTTTTTTTTTTTTCCAAAATCAGACTTGACACCAGAGAGGCTGAATACCGCACTGAGTCAATGCGGTCTTAGCCTCTCTGGTCTCAACACTCTGTCTGATTTTGGATTTTTTTTTTTTTTTTCCAAAATCAGACTTGACACCAGAGAGGCTGAATACCGCACTGAGTCAATGCTGTCTTAGCCTCTCTGGTCTCAACACTCTGTCTGATTTTGGATTTTTTTTTTTTTTTTCAAAATCAGACTTGACACTAGAGAGGCTGAATACCGCACTGAGTCAATGCGGTCTTAGCCTCTCTGGTGTCAACACTCTGTCTGATTTTGGATTTTTTTTTTTTTTTTCCCAAAATCAGACTTGACACCAGAGAGGCTGAATACCGCACTGAGTCAATGCGGTCTTAGCCTCTCTGGTCTCAACACTCTGTCTGATTTTGGATTTTTTTTTTTTTTTCCAAAATCAGACTTGACACCAGAGAGGCTGAATACCGCAGTGAGTCAATGCGGTCTTAGCCTCTCTGGTGTCAACACTCTGTCTGGTTTTGGATTTTTTTTTTTTTTTTCCAAAATCAGACTTGACACCAGAGAGGCTGAGTACCGCACTGAGTCAATGCGGTCTTAGCCTCTCTGGTGTCAACACTCTGTCTGATTTTGGATTTTTTTTTTTTTTTTCCAAAATCAGACCTGACACCAGAGAGGCTGAATACCGCACTGAGTCAATGTGGTCTTAGCCTCTCTGGTCTCAACACTCTGTCTGATTTTGGATTTTTTTTTTTTTGTCCAAAATCAGACTTGACACCAGAGAGGCTGAATACCGCACTGAGTCAATGCGGTCTTAGCCTCTCTGGTGTCAACACTCTGTCTGATTTTGGATTTTTTTTTTTTTTTTCCAAAATCAGACTTGACACCAGAGAGGCTGAATACTGCACTGAGTCAATGCGGTCTTAGCCTCTCTGGTCTCAACACTCTGTCTGATTTTGGATTTTTTTTTTTTTTTCCCAAAATCAGACTTGACACCAGAGAGGCTGAATACCGCACTGAGTCAATGCGGTCTTAGCCTCTCTGGTGTCAACACTCTGTCTGATTTTGGATTTTTTTTTTTTTTTCCAAAATCAGACTTGACACCAGAGAGGCTGAATACCGCACTGAGTCAATGCGGTCTTAGCCTCTCTGGTCTCAACACTCTGTCTGATTTTGGATTTTGGATTTTTTTTTTTTTTTCAAAAATCAGACTTGACACCAGAGAGGCTGAATACAGCACTGAGTCAATGCGGTCTTAGCCTCTCTGGTGTCAACACTCTGTCTGATTTTGGATTATTATTATTTTTTTCCAAAATCAGACTTGACACCAGAGAGGCTGAATACTGCACTGAGTCAATGCGGTCTTAGCCTCTCTGGTCTCAACACTCTGTCTGATTTTGGATTTTTTTTTTTTTTTTTCCAAAATCAGACTTGACACCAGAGAGGCTGAATACCGCACGTAGTCAATGCGGTCTTAGCCTCTCTGGTGTCAACACTCTGTCTGATTTTGGATTTTTTTTTTTTTTTCCAAAATCAGACTTGACACCAGAGAGGCTGAGTACTGCACTGAGTCAATGCTGTCTTAGCCTCTCTGGTGTCAACACTCTGTCTGATTTTGGATTTTTTATTTTTTTTTCCAAAATCAGACTTGACACCAGAGAGGCTGAATACCGCACTGAGTCAATGCAGTCTTAGCCTCTCTGGTCTCAACACTCTGTCTGATTTTGGATTTTTTTTTTTTTTTTCCCAAAATCAGACTTGACACCAGAGAGGCTGAATACCGCACTGAGTCAATGCGGTCTTAGCCTCTCTGGTCTCAACACTCTGTCTGATTTTGGATTTTTTTTTTTTTTTTTTCAAAAATCAGACTTGACACCAGAGAGGCTGAATACCGCACTGAGTCAATGCGGTCTTAGCCTCTCTGGTGTCAACACTCTGTCTGATTTTGGATTATTTTATTTTTTTTTCCAAAATCAGACTTGACACCAGAGAGGCTGAATACCGCACTGAGTCAATGCGGTCTTAGCCTCTCTGGTCTCAACACTCTTGTCTGATTTTGGATTTTTTTTTTTTTTTTTTCCAAAATCAGACTTGACACCAGAGAGGCTGAATACCGCACTGAGTCAATGCGGTCTTAGCCTCTCTGGTGTCAACACTCTGTCTGATTTTGGATTTTTTTTTTTTTTTTCCAAAATCAGACTTGACACCAGAGAGGCTGAATACCGCACTGAGTCAATGCGGTCTTAGCCTCTCTGGTCTCAACACTCTGTCTGATTTTGGATTTTTTTTTTTTTTTTTTCAAAAATCAGACTTGACACCAGAGAGGCTGAATACCGCACTGAGTCAATGCGGTCTTAGCCTCTCTGGTGTCAACACTCTGTCTGATTTTGGATTATTTTATTTTTTTTTCCAAAATCAGACTTGACACCAGAGAGGCTGAATACCGCACTGAGTCAATGCGGTCTTAGCCTCTCTGGTCTCAACACTCTTGTCTGATTTTGGATTTTTTTTTTTTTTTTTCCAAAATCAGACTTGACACCAGAGAGGCTGAATACCGCACTGAGTCAATGCGGTCTTAGCCTCTCTGGTGTCAACACTCTGTCTGATTTTGGATTTTTTTTTTTTTTTTTTCCAAAATCAGACTTGACACCAGAGAGGCTGAATACCGCACTGAGTCAATGCAGTCTTAGCCTCTCTGGTGTCAACACTCTGTCTGATTTTGGATTTTTTTTTTTTTTCCCAAAATCAGACTTGACACCAGAGAGGCTGAATACCGCACTGAGTCAATGCGGTCTTAGCCTCTCTGGTCTCAACACTCTGTCTGATTTTGGATTTTTTTTTTTTTTTCCAAAATCAAACTTGACACCAGAGAGGCTGAATACCGCACTGAGTCAATGCGGTCTTAGCCTCTCTGGTCTCAACACTCTGTCTGATTTTGGATTTTTTTTTTTTTTTTCCAAAATCAGACTTGACACCAGAGAGGCTGAATACCGCACTGAGTCAATGCTGTCTTAGCCTCTCTGGTCTCAACACTCTGTCTGATTTTGGATTTTTTTTTTTTTTTTCAAAATCAGACTTGACACTAGAGAGGCTGAATACCGCACTGAGTCAATGCGGTCTTAGCCTCTCTGGTGTCAACACTCTGTCTGATTTTGGATTTTTTTTTTTTTTTTCCCAAAATCAGACTTGACACCAGAGAGGCTGAATACCGCACTGAGTCAATGCGGTCTTAGCCTCTCTGGTCTCAACACTCTGTCTGATTTTGGATTTTTTTTTTTTTTTCCAAAATCAGACTTGACACCAGAGAGGCTGAATACCGCACTGAGTCAATGCGGTCTTAGCCTCTCTGGTGTCAACACTCTGTCTGGTTTTGGATTTTTTTTTTTTTTTTCCAAAATCAGACTTGACACCAGAGAGGCTGAGTACCGCACTGAGTCAATGCGGTCTTAGCCTCTCTGGTGTCAACACTCTGTCTGATTTTGGATTTTTTTTTTTTTTTTCCAAAATCAGACTTGACACCAGAGAGGCTGAATACTGCACTGAGTCAATGCGGTCTTAGCCTCTCTGGTCTCAACACTCTGTCTGATTTTGGATTTTTTTTTTTTTCCCCAAAATCAGACTTGACACCAGAGAGGCTGAATACCGCACTGAGTCAATGCGGTCTTAGCCTCTCTGGTGTCAACACTCTGTCTGATTTTGGATTTTTTTATTTTTTTCCAAAATCAGACTTGACACCAGAGAGGCTGAATACCGCACTGAGTCAATGCGGTCTTAGCCTCTCTGGTCTCAACACTCTGTCTGATTTTGGATTTTGGATTTTTTTTTTTTTTTCAAAAATCAGACTTGACACCAGAGAGGCTGAATACAGCACTGAGTCAATGCGGTCTTAGCCTCTCTGGTGTCAACACTCTGTCTGATTTTGGATTATTATTATTTTTTTCCAAAATCAGACTTGACACCAGAGAGGCTGAATACTGCACTGAGTCAATGCGGTCTTAGCCTCTCTGGTCTCAACACTCTGTCTGATTTTGGATTTTTTTTTTTTTTTTTCCAAAATCAGACTTGACACCAGAGAGGCTGAATACCGCACGTAGTCAATGCGGTCTTAGCCTCTCTGGTGTCAACACTCTGTCTGATTTTGGATTTTTTTTTTTTTTTCCAAAATCAGACTTGACACCAGAGAGGCTGAGTACCGCACTGAGTCAATGCGGTCTTAGCCTCTCTGGTGTCAACACTCTGTCTGATTTTGGATTTTTTATTTTTTTTTCCAAAATCAGACTTGACACCAGAGAGGCTGAATACCGCACTGAGTCAATGCAGTCTTAGCCTCTCTGGTCTCAACACTCTGTCTGATTTTGGATTTTTTTTTTTTTTTTTCCCAAAATCAGACTTGACACCAGAGAGGCTGAATACCGCACTGAGTCAATGCGGTCTTAGCCTCTCTGGTGTCAACACTCTGTCTGATTTTGGATTTTTTTTTTTTTTTTTTCCAAAATCAGACTTGACACCAGAGAGGCTGAATACCGCACTGAGTCAATGCGGTCTTAGCCTCTCTGGTGTCAACACTCTGTCTGATTTTGGATTTTTTTTTTTTTTTTTTCCAAAATCAGACTTGACACCAGAGAGGCTGAATACCGCACTGAGTCAATGCGGTCTTAGCCTCTCTGGTGTCAACACTCTGTCTGATTTTGGATTTTTTTTTTTTTTCCAAAATCAGACTTGACACCAGAGAGGCTGAATACTGCACTGAGTCAATGCGGTCTTAGCCTCTCTGGTCTCAACACTCTGTCTGATTTTGGATTTTTTTTTTTTTTTTTTCAAAAATCAGACTTGACACCAGAGAGGCTGAATACCGCACTGAGTCAATGCGGTCTTAGCCTCTCTGGTGTCAACACTCTGTCTGATTTTGGATTTTTTTTTTTTTTTTTCCAAAATCAGACTTGACACCAGAGAGGCTGAATACCGCACTGAGTCAATGCGGTCTTAGCCTCTCTGGTCTCAACACTCTGTCTGATTTTGGATTTTTTTTTTTTTTTTTTCAAAAATCAGACTTGACACCAGAGAGGCTGAATACCGCACTGAGTCAATGCGGTCTTAGCCTCTCTGGTGTCAACACTCTGTCTGATTTTGGATTATTATTTTTTTTTTCCAAAATCAGACTTGACACCAGAGAGGCTGAATACCGCACTGAGTCAATGCGGTCTTAGCCTCTCTGGTCTCAACACTCTGTCTGATTTGGGATTTTTTTTTTTTTTTTCCAAAATCAGACTTGACACCAGAGAGGCTGAATACCGCACGTAGTCAATGCGGTCTTAGCCTCTCTGGTGTCAACACTCTGTCTGATTTTGGATTTTTTTTTTTTTTTCCAAAATCAGACTTGACACCAGAGAGGCTGAGTACCGCACTGAGTCAATGCGGTCTTAGCCTCTCTGGTGTCAACACTCTGTCTGATTTTGGATTATTATTATTTTTTTTCCAAAATCAGACTTGACACCAGAGAGGCTGAATACCGCACTGAGTCAATGCGGTCTTAGCCTCTCTGGTCTCAACACTCTGTCTGATTTTGGATTTTTTTTTTTTTTTCCAAAATCAGACTTGACACCAGAGAGGCTGAATACCGCACTGAGTCAATGCGGTCTTAGCCTCTCTGGTCTCAACACTCTGTCTGATTTTGGATTTTTTTTTTTTTTTTCCAAAATCAGACTTGACACCAGAGAGGCTGAATACCGCACTGAGTCAATGCTGTCTTAGCCTCTCTGGTCTCAACACTCTGTCTGATTTTGGATTTTTTTTTTTTTTTTCAAAATCAGACTTGACACTAGAGAGGCTGAATACCGCACTGAGTCAATGCGGTCTTAGCCTCTCTGGTGTCAACACTCTGTCTGATTTTGGATTTTTTTTTTTTTTTTCCCAAAATCAGACTTGACACCAGAGAGGCTGAATACCGCACTGAGTCAATGCGGTCTTAGCCTCTCTGGTCTCAACACTCTGTCTGATTTTGGATTTTTTTTTTTTTTTCCAAAATCAGACTTGACACCAGAGAGGCTGAATACCGCAGTGAGTCAATGCGGTCTTAGCCTCTCTGGTGTCAACACTCTGTCTGGTTTTGGATTTTTTTTTTTTTTTTCCAAAATCAGACTTGACACCAGAGAGGCTGAGTACCGCACTGAGTCAATGCGGTCTTAGCCTCTCTGGTGTCAACACTCTGTCTGATTTTGGATTTTTTTTTTTTTTTTCCAAAATCAGACCTGACACCAGAGAGGCTGAATACCGCACTGAGTCAATGTGGTCTTAGCCTCTCTGGTCTCAACACTCTGTCTGATTTTGGATTTTTTTTTTTTTTGTCCAAAATCAGACTTGACACCAGAGAGGCTGAATACCGCACTGAGTCAATGCGGTCTTAGCCTCTCTGGTGTCAACACTCTGTCTGATTTTGGATTTTTTTTTTTTTTTTCCAAAATCAGACTTGACACCAGAGAGGCTGAATACTGCACTGAGTCAATGCGGTCTTAGCCTCTCTGGTCTCAACACTCTGTCTGATTTTGGATTTTTTTTTTTTTTTCCCAAAATCAGACTTGACACCAGAGAGGCTGAATACCGCACTGAGTCAATGCGGTCTTAGCCTCTCTGGTGTCAACACTCTGTCTGATTTTGGATTTTTTTTTTTTTTTCCAAAATCAGACTTGACACCAGAGAGGCTGAATACCGCACTGAGTCAATGCGGTCTTAGCCTCTCTGGTCTCAACACTCTGTCTGATTTTGGATTTTGGATTTTTTTTTTTTTTTCAAAAATCAGACTTGACACCAGAGAGGCTGAATACAGCACTGAGTCAATGCGGTCTTAGCCTCTCTGGTGTCAACACTCTGTCTGATTTTGGATTATTATTATTTTTTTCCAAAATCAGACTTGACACCAGAGAGGCTGAATACTGCACTGAGTCAATGCGGTCTTAGCCTCTCTGGTCTCAACACTCTGTCTGATTTTGGATTTTTTTTTTTTTTTTTCCAAAATCAGACTTGACACCAGAGAGGCTGAATACCGCACGTAGTCAATGCGGTCTTAGCCTCTCTGGTGTCAACACTCTGTCTGATTTTGGATTTTTTTTTTTTTTTCCAAAATCAGACTTGACACCAGAGAGGCTGAGTACTGCACTGAGTCAATGCTGTCTTAGCCTCTCTGGTGTCAACACTCTGTCTGATTTTGGATTTTTTATTTTTTTTTCCAAAATCAGACTTGACACCAGAGAGGCTGAATACCGCACTGAGTCAATGCAGTCTTAGCCTCTCTGGTCTCAACACTCTGTCTGATTTTGGATTTTTTTTTTTTTTTTCCCAAAATCAGACTTGACACCAGAGAGGCTGAATACCGCACTGAGTCAATGCGGTCTTAGCCTCTCTGGTGTCAACACTCTGTCTGATTTTGGATTTTTTTTTTTTTTTTCCAAAATCAGACCTGACACCAGAGAGGCTGAATACCGCACTGAGTCAATGTGGTCTTAGCCTCTCTGGTCTCAACACTCTGTCTGATTTTGGATTTTTTTTTTTTTTGTCCAAAATCAGACTTGACACCAGAGAGGCTGAATACCGCACTGAGTCAATGCGGTCTTAGCCTCTCTGGTGTCAACACTCTGTCTGATTTTGGATTTTTTTTTTTTTTTTCCAAAATCAGACTTGACACCAGAGAGGCTGAATACTGCACTGAGTCAATGCGGTCTTAGCCTCTCTGGTCTTAACACTCTGTCTGATTTTGGATTTTTTTTTTTTTTTCCCAAAATCAGACTTGACACCAGAGAGGCTGAATACCGCACTGAGTCAATGCGGTCTTAGCCTCTCTGGTGTCAACACTCTGTCTGATTTTGGATTTTTTTTTTTTTTTCCAAAATCAGACTTGACACCAGAGAGGCTGAATACCGCACTGAGTCAATGCGGTCTTAGCCTCTCTGGTCTCAACACTCTGTCTGATTTTGGATTTTGGATTTTTTTTTTTTTTTCAAAAATCAGACTTGACACCAGAGAGGCTGAATACAGCACTGAGTCAATGCGGTCTTAGCCTCTCTGGTGTCAACACTCTGTCTGATTTTGGATTATTATTATTTTTTTCCAAAATCAGACTTGACACCAGAGAGGCTGAATACTGCACTGAGTCAATGCGGTCTTAGCCTCTCTGGTCTCAACACTCTGTCTGATTTTGGATTTTTTTTTTTTTTTTTCCAAAATCAGACTTGACACCAGAGAGGCTGAATACCGCACGTAGTCAATGCGGTCTTAGCCTCTCTGGTGTCAACACTCTGTCTGATTTTGGATTTTTTTTTTTTTTTCCAAAATCAGACTTGACACCAGAGAGGCTGAGTACTGCACTGAGTCAATGCGGTCTTAGCCTCTCTGGTGTCAACACTCTGTCTGATTTTGGATTTTTTTTTTTTTTTTCCCAAAATCAGACTTGACACCAGAGAGGCTGAATACCGCACGTAGTCAATGCGGTCTTAGCCTCTCTGGTGTCAACACTCTGTCTGATTTTGGATTTTTTTTTTTTTTTCCAAAATCAGACTTGACACCAGAGAGGCTGAGTACTGCACTGAGTCAATGCTGTCTTAGCCTCTCTGGTGTCAACACTCTGTCTGATTTTGGATTTTTTATTTTTTTTTCCAAAATCAGACTTGACACCAGAGAGGCTGAATACCGCACTGAGTCAATGCAGTCTTAGCCTCTCTGGTCTCAACACTCTGTCTGATTTTGGATTTTTTTTTTTTTTTTCCCAAAATCAGACTTGACACCAGAGAGGCTGAATACCGCACTGAGTCAATGCGGTCTTAGCCTCTCTGGTGTCAACACTCTGTCTGATTTTGGATTTTTTTTTTTTTTTTCCAAAATCAGACCTGACACCAGAGAGGCTGAATACCGCACTGAGTCAATGTGGTCTTAGCCTCTCTGGTCTCAACACTCTGTCTGATTTTGGATTTTTTTTTTTTTTGTCCAAAATCAGACTTGACACCAGAGAGGCTGAATACCGCACTGAGTCAATGCGGTCTTAGCCTCTCTGGTGTCAACACTCTGTCTGATTTTGGATTTTTTTTTTTTTTTTCCAAAATCAGACTTGACACCAGAGAGGCTGAATACTGCACTGAGTCAATGCGGTCTTAGCCTCTCTGGTCTCAACACTCTGTCTGATTTTGGATTTTTTTTTTTTTTTCCAAAATCAGACTTGACACCAGAGAGGCTGAATACCGCACTGAGTCAATGCGGTCTTAGCCTCTCTGGTGTCAACACTCTGTCTGGTTTTGGATTTTTTTTTTTTTTTTCCAAAATCAGACTTGACACCAGAGAGGCTGAGTACCGCACTGAGTCAATGCGGTCTTAGCCTCTCTGGTGTCAACACTCTGTCTGATTTTGGATTTTTTTTTTTTTTTTCCAAAATCAGACTTGACACCAGAGAGGCTGAATACTGCACTGAGTCAATGCGGTCTTAGCCTCTCTGGTCTCAACACTCTGTCTGATTTTGGATTTTTTTTTTTTTCCCCAAAATCAGACTTGACACCAGAGAGGCTGAATACCGCACTGAGTCAATGCGGTCTTAGCCTCTCTGGTGTCAACACTCTGTCTGATTTTGGATTTTTTTTTTTTTTTCCAAAATCAGACTTGACACCAGAGAGGCTGAATACCGCACTGAGTCAATGCGGTCTTAGCCTCTCTGGTCTCAACACTCTGTCTGATTTTGGATTTTTTTTTTTTTTTCAAAAATCAGACTTGACACCAGAGAGGCTGAATACAGCACTGAGTCAATGCGGTCTTAGCCTCTCTGGTGTCAACACTCTGTCTGATTTTGGATTATTATTATTTTTTTCCAAAATCAGACTTGACACCAGAGAGGCTGAATACTGCACTGAGTCAATGCGGTCTTAGCCTCTCTGGTCTCAACACTCTGTCTGATTTTGGATTTTTTTTTTTTTTTTTCCAAAATCAGACTTGACACCAGAGAGGCTGAATACCGCACGTAGTCAATGCGGTCTTAGCCTCTCTGGTGTCAACACTCTGTCTGATTTTGGATTTTTTTTTTTTTTTCCAAAATCAGACTTGACACCAGAGAGGCTGAGTACCGCACTGAGTCAATGCGGTCTTAGCCTCTCTGGTGTCAACACTCTGTCTGATTTTGGATTTTTTATTTTTTTTTCCAAAATCAGACTTGACACCAGAGAGGCTGAATACCGCACTGAGTCAATGCAGTCTTAGCCTCTCTGGTCTCAACACTCTGTCTGATTTTGGATTTTTTTTTTTTTTTTTCCCAAAATCAGACTTGACACCAGAGAGGCTGAATACCGCACTGAGTCAATGCGGTCTTAGCCTCTCTGGTGTCAACACTCTGTCTGATTTTGGATTTTTTTTTTTTTTTTTTCCAAAATCAGACTTGACACCAGAGAGGCTGAATACCGCACTGAGTCAATGCGGTCTTAGCCTCTCTGGTGTCAACACTCTGTCTGATTTTGGATTTTTTTTTTTTTTTTTCCAAAATCAGACTTGACACCAGAGAGGCTGAATACCGCACTGAGTCAATGCGGTCTTAGCCTCTCTGGTGTCAACACTCTGTCTGATTTTGGATTTTTTTTTTTTTTCCAAAATCAGACTTGACACCAGAGAGGCTGAATACTGCACTGAGTCAATGCGGTCTTAGCCTCTCTGGTCTCAACACTCTGTCTGATTTTGGATTTTTTTTTTTTTTTTTTCAAAAATCAGACTTGACACCAGAGAGGCTGAATACCGCACTGAGTCAATGCGGTCTTAGCCTCTCTGGTGTCAACACTCTGTCTGATTTTGGATTTTTTTTTTTTTTTTTCCAAAATCAGACTTGACACCAGAGAGGCTGAATACCGCACTGAGTCAATGCGGTCTTAGCCTCTCTGGTCTCAACACTCTGTCTGATTTTGGATTTTTTTTTTTTTTTTTTCAAAAATCAGACTTGACACCAGAGAGGCTGAATACCGCACTGAGTCAATGCGGTCTTAGCCTCTCTGGTGTCAACACTCTGTCTGATTTTGGATTATTATTTTTTTTTTCCAAAATCAGACTTGACACCAAGAGAGGCTGAATACCGCACTGAGTCAATGCGGTCTTAGCCTCTCTGGTCTCAACACTCTGTCTGATTTGGGATTTTTTTTTTTTTTTTCCAAAATCAGACTTGACACCAGAGAGGCTGAATACCGCACGTAGTCAATGCGGTCTTAGCCTCTCTGGTGTCAACACTCTGTCTGATTTTGGATTTTTTTTTTTTTTTCCAAAATCAGACTTGACACCAGAGAGGCTGAGTACCGCACTGAGTCAATGCGGTCTTAGCCTCTCTGGTGTCAACACTCTGTCTGATTTTGGATTATTATTATTTTTTTTCCAAAATCAGACTTGACACCAGAGAGGCTGAATACCGCACTGAGTCAATGCGGTCTTAGCCTCTCTGGTCTCAACACTCTGTCTGATTTTGGATTTTTTTTTTTTTTTCCAAAATCAGACTTGACACCAGAGAGGCTGAATACCGCACTGAGTCAATGCGGTCTTAGCCTCTCTGGTCTCAACACTCTGTCTGATTTTGGATTTTTTTTTTTTTTTTCCAAAATCAGACTTGACACCAGAGAGGCTGAATACCGCACTGAGTCAATGCTGTCTTAGCCTCTCTGGTCTCAACACTCTGTCTGATTTTGGATTTTTTTTTTTTTTTTCAAAATCAGACTTGACACTAGAGAGGCTGAATACCGCACTGAGTCAATGCGGTCTTAGCCTCTCTGGTGTCAACACTCTGTCTGATTTTGGATTTTTTTTTTTTTTTTCCCAAAATCAGACTTGACACCAGAGAGGCTGAATACCGCACTGAGTCAATGCGGTCTTAGCCTCTCTGGTCTCAACACTCTGTCTGATTTTGGATTTTTTTTTTTTTTTCCAAAATCAGACTTGACACCAGAGAGGCTGAATACCGCAGTGAGTCAATGCGGTCTTAGCCTCTCTGGTGTCAACACTCTGTCTGGTTTTGGATTTTTTTTTTTTTTTTCCAAAATCAGACTTGACACCAGAGAGGCTGAGTACCGCACTGAGTCAATGCGGTCTTAGCCTCTCTGGTGTCAACACTCTGTCTGATTTTGGATTTTTTTTTTTTTTTTCCAAAATCAGACCTGACACCAGAGAGGCTGAATACCGCACTGAGTCAATGTGGTCTTAGCCTCTCTGGTCTCAACACTCTGTCTGATTTTGGATTTTTTTTTTTTTTGTCCAAAATCAGACTTGACACCAGAGAGGCTGAATACCGCACTGAGTCAATGCGGTCTTAGCCTCTCTGGTGTCAACACTCTGTCTGATTTTGGATTTTTTTTTTTTTTTTCCAAAATCAGACTTGACACCAGAGAGGCTGAATACTGCACTGAGTCAATGCGGTCTTAGCCTCTCTGGTCTCAACACTCTGTCTGATTTTGGATTTTTTTTTTTTTTTCCCAAAATCAGACTTGACACCAGAGAGGCTGAATACCGCACTGAGTCAATGCGGTCTTAGCCTCTCTGGTGTCAACACTCTGTCTGATTTTGGATTTTTTTTTTTTTTTCCAAAATCAGACTTGACACCAGAGAGGCTGAATACCGCACTGAGTCAATGCGGTCTTAGCCTCTCTGGTCTCAACACTCTGTCTGATTTTGGATTTTGGATTTTTTTTTTTTTTTCAAAAATCAGACTTGACACCAGAGAGGCTGAATACAGCACTGAGTCAATGCGGTCTTAGCCTCTCTGGTGTCAACACTCTGTCTGATTTTGGATTATTATTATTTTTTTCCAAAATCAGACTTGACACCAGAGAGGCTGAATACTGCACTGAGTCAATGCGGTCTTAGCCTCTCTGGTCTCAACACTCTGTCTGATTTTGGATTTTTTTTTTTTTTTTTCCAAAATCAGACTTGACACCAGAGAGGCTGAATACCGCACGTAGTCAATGCGGTCTTAGCCTCTCTGGTGTCAACACTCTGTCTGATTTTGGATTTTTTTTTTTTTTTCCAAAATCAGACTTGACACCAGAGAGGCTGAGTACTGCACTGAGTCAATGCTGTCTTAGCCTCTCTGGTGTCAACACTCTGTCTGATTTTGGATTTTTTATTTTTTTTTCCAAAATCAGACTTGACACCAGAGAGGCTGAATACCGCACTGAGTCAATGCAGTCTTAGCCTCTCTGGTCTCAACACTCTGTCTGATTTTGGATTTTTTTTTTTTTTTTCCCAAAATCAGACTTGACACCAGAGAGGCTGAATACCGCACTGAGTCAATGCGGTCTTAGCCTCTCTGGTGTCAACACTCTGTCTGATTTTGGATTTTTTTTTTTTTTTTCCAAAATCAGACCTGACACCAGAGAGGCTGAATACCGCACTGAGTCAATGTGGTCTTAGCCTCTCTGGTCTCAACACTCTGTCTGATTTTGGATTTTTTTTTTTTTTGTCCAAAATCAGACTTGACACCAGAGAGGCTGAATACCGCACTGAGTCAATGCGGTCTTAGCCTCTCTGGTGTCAACACTCTGTCTGATTTTGGATTTTTTTTTTTTTTTTCCAAAATCAGACTTGACACCAGAGAGGCTGAATACTGCACTGAGTCAATGCGGTCTTAGCCTCTCTGGTCTTAACACTCTGTCTGATTTTGGATTTTTTTTTTTTTTTCCCAAAATCAGACTTGACACCAGAGAGGCTGAATACCGCACTGAGTCAATGCGGTCTTAGCCTCTCTGGTGTCAACACTCTGTCTGATTTTGGATTTTTTTTTTTTTTTCCAAAATCAGACTTGACACCAGAGAGGCTGAATACCGCACTGAGTCAATGCGGTCTTAGCCTCTCTGGTCTCAACACTCTGTCTGATTTTGGATTTTGGATTTTTTTTTTTTTTTCAAAAATCAGACTTGACACCAGAGAGGCTGAATACAGCACTGAGTCAATGCGGTCTTAGCCTCTCTGGTGTCAACACTCTGTCTGATTTTGGATTATTATTATTTTTTTCCAAAATCAGACTTGACACCAGAGAGGCTGAATACTGCACTGAGTCAATGCGGTCTTAGCCTCTCTGGTCTCAACACTCTGTCTGATTTTGGATTTTTTTTTTTTTTTTTCCAAAATCAGACTTGACACCAGAGAGGCTGAATACCGCACGTAGTCAATGCGGTCTTAGCCTCTCTGGTGTCAACACTCTGTCTGATTTTGGATTTTTTTTTTTTTTTCCAAAATCAGACTTGACACCAGAGAGGCTGAGTACTGCACTGAGTCAATGCGGTCTTAGCCTCTCTGGTGTCAACACTCTGTCTGATTTTGGATTTTTTTTTTTTTTTTCCCAAAATCAGACTTGACACCAGAGAGGCTGAATACCGCACGTAGTCAATGCGGTCTTAGCCTCTCTGGTGTCAACACTCTGTCTGATTTTGGATTTTTTTTTTTTTTTCCAAAATCAGACTTGACACCAGAGAGGCTGAGTACTGCACTGAGTCAATGCTGTCTTAGCCTCTCTGGTGTCAACACTCTGTCTGATTTTGGATTTTTTATTTTTTTTTCCAAAATCAGACTTGACACCAGAGAGGCTGAATACCGCACTGAGTCAATGCAGTCTTAGCCTCTCTGGTCTCAACACTCTGTCTGATTTTGGATTTTTTTTTTTTTTTTCCCAAAATCAGACTTGACACCAGAGAGGCTGAATACCGCACTGAGTCAATGCGGTCTTAGCCTCTCTGGTGTCAACACTCTGTCTGATTTTGGATTTTTTTTTTTTTTTTCCAAAATCAGACCTGACACCAGAGAGGCTGAATACCGCACTGAGTCAATGTGGTCTTAGCCTCTCTGGTCTCAACACTCTGTCTGATTTTGGATTTTTTTTTTTTTTGTCCAAAATCAGACTTGACACCAGAGAGGCTGAATACCGCACTGAGTCAATGCGGTCTTAGCCTCTCTGGTGTCAACACTCTGTCTGATTTTGGATTTTTTTTTTTTTTTTCCAAAATCAGACTTGACACCAGAGAGGCTGAATACTGCACTGAGTCAATGCGGTCTTAGCCTCTCTGGTCTCAACACTCTGTCTGATTTTGGATTTTTTTTTTTTTTTCCCAAAATCAGACTTGACACCAGAGAGGCTGAATACCGCACTGAGTCAATGCGGTCTTAGCCTCTCTGGTGTCAACACTCTGTCTGATTTTGGATTTTTTTTTTTTTTTCCAAAATCAGACTTGACACCAGAGAGGCTGAATACCGCACTGAGTCAATGCGGTCTTAGCCTCTCTGGTCTCAACACTCTGTCTGATTTTGGATTTTGGATTTTTTTTTTTTTTTCAAAAATCAGACTTGACACCAGAGAGGCTGAATACAGCACTGAGTCAATGCGGTCTTAGCCTCTCTGGTGTCAACACTCTGTCTGATTTTGGATTATTATTATTTTTTTCCAAAATCAGACTTGACACCAGAGAGGCTGAATACTGCACTGAGTCAATGCGGTCTTAGCCTCTCTGGTCTCAACACTCTGTCTGATTTTGGATTTTTTTTTTTTTTTTTCCAAAATCAGACTTGACACCAGAGAGGCTGAATACCGCACGTAGTCAATGCGGTCTTAGCCTCTCTGGTGTCAACACTCTGTCTGATTTTGGATTTTTTTTTTTTTTCCAAAATCAGACTTGACACCAGAGAGGCTGAGTACTGCACTGAGTCAATGCGGTCTTAGCCTCTCTGGTGTCAACACTCTGTCTGATTTTGGATTTTTTTTTTTTTTTTCCCAAAATCAGACTTGACACCAGAGAGGCTGAATACCGCACTGAGTCAATGCGGTCTTAGCCTCTCTGGTCTCAACACTCTGTCTGATTTTGGATTTTTTTTTTTTTTTCCAAAATCAGACTTGACACCAGAGAGGCTGAATACCGCACTGAGTCAATGCGGTCTTAGCCTCTCTGGTGTCAACACTCTGTCTGATTTTGGATTTTTTTTTTTTTTTTCCAAAATCAGACTTGACACCAGAGAGGCTGAGTACCGCACTGAGTCAATGCGGTCTTAGCCTCTCTGGTGTCAACACTCTGTCTGATTTTGGATTTTTTTTTTTTTTTTCCAAAATCAGACTTGACACCAGAGAGGCTGAATACCGCACTGAGTCAATGTGGTCTTAGCCTCTCTGGTCTCAACACTCTGTCTGATTTTGGATTTTTTTTTTTTTTGTCCAAAATCAGACTTGACACCAGAGAGGCTGAATACCGCACTGAGTCAATGCGGTCTTAGCCTCTCTGGTGTCAACACTCTGTCTGATTTTGGATTTTTTTTTTTTTTTTCCAAAATCAGACCTGACACCAGAGAGGCTGAATACCGCACTGAGTCAATGTGGTCTTAGCCTCTCTGGTCTCAACACTCTGTCTGATTTTGGATTTTTTTTTTTTTTGTCCAAAATCAGACTTGACACCAGAGAGGCTGAATACCGCACTGAGTCAATGCGGTCTTAGCCTCTCTGGTGTCAACACTCTGTCTGATTTTGGATTTTTTTTTTTTTTTTTCCAAAATCAGACTTGACACCAGAGAGGCTGAATACTGCACTGAGTCAATGCGGTCTTAGCCTCTCTGGTCTCAACACTCTGTCTGATTTTGGATTTTTTTTTTTTTTTCCCAAAATCAGACTTGACACCAGAGAGGCTGAATACCGCACTGAGTCAATGCGGTCTTAGCCTCTCTGGTGTCAACACTCTGTCTGATTTTGGATTTTTTTTTTTTTTTTCCAAAATCAGACTTGACACCAGAGAGGCTGAATACCGCACTGAGTCAATGCGGTCTTAGCCTCTCTGGTCTCAACACTCTGTCTGATTTTGGATTTTGGATTTTTTTTTTTTTTTCAAAAATCAGACTTGACACCAGAGAGGCTGAATACAGCACTGAGTCAATGCGGTCTTAGCCTCTCTGGTGTCAACACTCTGTCTGATTTTGGATTATTATTATTTTTTTCCAAAATCAGACTTGACACCAGAGAGGCTGAATACTGCACTGAGTCAATGCGGTCTTAGCCTCTCTGGTCTCAACACTCTGTCTGATTTTGGATTTTTTTTTTTTTTTTTCAAAAATCAGACTTGACACCAGAGAGGCTGAATACCGCACGTAGTCAATGCGGTCTTAGCCTCTCTGGTGTCAACACTCTGTCTGATTTTGGATTTTTTTTTTTTTTCCAAAATCAGACTTGACACCAGAGAGGCTGAGTACTGCACTGAGTCAATGCGGTCTTAGCCTCTCTGGTGTCAACACTCTGTCTGATTTTGGATTTTTTTTTTTTTTTTCCCAAAATCAGACTTGACACCAGAGAGGCTGAATACCGCACTGAGTCAATGCGGTCTTAGCCTCTCTGGTCTCAACACTCTGTCTGATTTTGGATTTTTTTTTTTTTTTCCAAAATCAGACTTGACACCAGAGAGGCTGAATACCGCACTGAGTCAATGCGGTCTTAGCCTCTCTGGTGTCAACACTCTGTCTGATTTTGGATTTTTTTTTTTTTTTTTCCAAAATCAGACTTGACACCAGAGAGGCTGAGTACCGCACTGAGTCAATGCGGTCTTAGCCTCTCTGGTGTCAACACTCTGTCTGATTTTGGATTTTTTTTTTTTTTTTCCAAAATCAGACTTGACACCAGAGAGGCTGAATACCGCACTGAGTCAATGTGGTCTTAGCCTCTCTGGTCTCAACACTCTGTCTGATTTTGGATTTTTTTTTTTTTTGTCCAAAATCAGACTTGACACCAGAGAGGCTGAATACCGCACTGAGTCAATGCGGTCTTAGCCTCTCTGGTGTCAACACTCTGTCTGATTTTGGATTTTTTTTTTTTTTTTCCAAAATCAGACTTGACACCAGAGAGGCTGAATACTGCACTGAGTCAATGCGGTCTTAGCCTCTCTGGTCTCAACACTCTGTCTGATTTTGGATTTTTTTTTTTTTTTCCAAAAATCAGACTTGACACCAGAGAGGCTGAATACCGCACTGAGTCAATGCGGTCTTAGCCTCTCTGGTGTCAACACTCTGTCTGATTTTGGATTTTTTTTTTTTTTTCCAAAATCAGACTTGACACCAGAGAGGCTGAATACCGCACTGAGTCAATGCGGTCTTAGCCTCTCTGGTCTCAACACTCTGTCTGATTTTGGATTTTGGATTTTTTTTTTTTTTTCAAAAATCAGACTTGACACCAGAGAGGCTGAATACAGCACTGAGTCAATGCGGTCTTAGCCTCTCTGGTGTCAACACTCTGTCTGATTTTGGATTATTATTATTTTTTTCCAAAATCAGACTTGACACCAGAGAGGCTGAATACTGCACTGAGTCAATGCGGTCTTAGCCTCTCTGGTCTCAACACTCTGTCTGATTTTGGATTTTTTTTTTTTTTTTTCCAAAATCAGACTTGACACCAGAGAGGCTGAATACCGCACGTAGTCAATGCGGTCTTAGCCTCTCTGGTGTCAACACTCTGTCTGATTTTGGATTTTTTTTTTTTTTTCCAAAATCAGACTTGACACCAGAGAGGCTGAGTACCGCACTGAGTCAATGCGGTCTTAGCCTCTCTGGTGTCAACACTCTGTCTGATTTTGGATTTTTTATTTTTTTTTCCAAAATCAGACTTGACACCAGAGAGGCTGAATACCGCACTGAGTCAATGCAGTCTTAGCCTCTCTGGTCTCAACACTCTGTCTGATTTTGGATTTTTTTTTTTTTTTTTCCCAAAATCAGACTTGACACCAGAGAGGCTGAATACCGCACTGAGTCAATGCGGTCTTAGCCTCTCTGGTGTCAACACTCTGTCTGATTTTGGATTTTTTTTTTTTTTTTTTCCAAAATCAGACTTGACACCAGAGAGGCTGAATACCGCACTGAGTCAATGCGGTCTTAGCCTCTCTGGTGTCAACACTCTGTCTGATTTTGGATTTTTTTTTTTTTTCCAAAATCAGACTTGACACCAGAGAGGCTGAATACTGCACTGAGTCAATGCGGTCTTAGCCTCTCTGGTCTCAACACTCTGTCTGATTTTGGATTTTTTTTTTTTTTTTTTCAAAAATCAGACTTGACACCAGAGAGGCTGAATACCGCACTGAGTCAATGCGGTCTTAGCCTCTCTGGTGTCAACACTCTGTCTGATTTTGGATTATTATTATTTTTTTTCCAAAATCAGACTTGACACCAGAGAGGCTGAATACCGCACTGAGTCAATGCGGTCTTAGCCTCTCTGGTCTCAACACTCTGTCTGATTTGGGATTTTTTTTTTTTTTTTCCAAAATCAGACTTGACACCAGAGAGGCTGAATACCGCACGTAGTCAATGCGGTCTTAGCCTCTCTGGTGTCAACACTCTGTCTGATTTTGGATTTTTTTTTTTTTTTCCAAAATCAGACTTGACACCAGAGAGGCTGAGTACCGCACTGAGTCAATGCGGTCTTAGCCTCTCTGGTGTCAACACTCTGTCTGATTTTGGATTATTATTTTTTTTTTTCCAAAATCAGACTTGACACCAGAGAGGCTGAATACTGCACTGAGTCAATGCGGTCTTAGCCTCTCTGGTCTCAACACTCTGTCTGATTTTGGATTTTTTTTTTTTTTTTTCCAAAATTAGACTTGACACCAGAGAGGCTGAATACTGCACGTAGTCAATGCGGTCTTAGCCTCTCTGGTGTCAACACTCTGTCTGATTTTGGATTTTTTTTTTTTTTCCAAAATCAGACTTGACACCAGAGAGGCTGAGTACCGCACTGAGTCAATGCGGTCTTAGCCTCTCTGGTGTCAACACTCTGTCTGATTTTGGATTTTTTATTTTTTTTTCCAAAATCAGACTTGACACCAGAGAGGCTGAATACCGCACTGAGTCAATGCGGTCTTAGCCTCTCTGGTCTCAACACTCTGTCTGATTTTGGATTTTTTTTTTTTTTTTTCCCAAAATCAGACTTGACACCAGAGAGGCTGAATACCGCACTGAGTCAATGCGGTCTTAGCCTCTCTGGTGTCAACACTCTGTCTGATTTTGGATTTTTTTTTTTTTTTTTTACAAAATCAGACTTGACACCAGAGAGGCTGAATACCGCACTAAGTCAATGCGGTCTTAGCCTCTCTGGTGTCAACACTCTGTCTGATTTTGGATTTTTTTTTTTTTTCCAAAATCAGACTTGACACCAGAGAGGCTGAATACCGCACTGAGTCAATGCGGTCTTAGCCTCTCTGGTCTCAACACTCTGTCTGATTTTGGATTTTTTTTTTTTTTTTTTCAAAAATCAGACTTGACACCAGAGAGGCTGAATACCGCACTGAGTCAATGCGGTCTTAGCCTCTCTGGTGTCAACACTCTGTCTGATTTTGGATTATTTTATTTTTTTTTCCAAAATCAGACTTGACACCAGAGAGGCTGAATACCGCACTGAGTCAATGCGGTCTTAGCCTCTCTGGTCTCAACACTCTTGTCTGATTTTGGATTTTTTTTTTTTTTTTTTTCCAAAATCAGACTTGACACCAGAGAGGCTGAATACCGCACTGAGTCAATGCGGTCTTAGCCTCTCTGGTGTCAACACTCTGTCTGATTTTGGATTTTTTTTTTTTTTTTTCCAAAATCAGACTTGACACCAGAGAGGCTGAATACCGCACTGAGTCAATGCAGTCTTAGCCTCTCTGGTGTCAACACTCTGTCTGATTTTGGATTTTTTTTTTTTTTCCCAAAATCAGACTTGACACCAGAGAGGCTGAATACCGCACTGAGTCAATGCGGTCTTAGCCTCTCTGGTCTCAACACTCTGTCTGATTTTGGATTTTTTTTTTTTTTCCAAAATCAGACTTGACACCAGAGAGGCTGAATACCGCACTGAGTCAATGCGGTCTTAGCCTCTCTGGTCTCAACACTCTGTCTGATTTTGGATTTTTTTTTTTTTTTTCCAAAATCAGACTTGACACCAGAGAGGCTGAATACCGCACTGAGTCAATGCTGTCTTAGCCTCTCTGGTCTCAACACTCTGTCTGATTTTGGATTTTTTTTTTTTTTTTCAAAATCAGACTTGACACTAGAGAGGCTGAATACCGCACTGAGTCAATGCGGTCTTAGCCTCTCTGGTGTCAACACTCTGTCTGATTTTGGATTTTTTTTTTTTTTTCCCCAAAATCAGACTTGACACCAGAGAGGCTGAATACCGCACTGAGTCAATGCGGTCTTAGCCTCTCTGGTCTCAACACTCTGTCTGATTTTGGATTTTTTTTTTTTTTTCCAAAATCAGACTTGACACCAGAGAGGCTGAATACCGCACTGAGTCAATGCGGTCTTAGCCTCTCTGGTGTCAACACTCTGTCTGGTTTTGGATTTTTTTTTTTTTTTTTCCAAAATCAGACTTGACACCAGAGAGGCTGAGTACCGCACTGAGTCAATGCGGTCTTAGCCTCTCTGGTGTCAACACTCTGTCTGATTTTGGATTTTTTTTTTTTTTTTCCAAAATCAGACTTGACACCAGAGAGGCTGAATACCGCACTGAGTCAATGTGGTCTTAGCCTCTCTGGTCTCAACACTCTGTCTGATTTTGGATTTTTTATTTTTTTTTCCAAAATCAGACTTGACACCAGAGAGGCTGAATACCGCACTGAGTCAATGCGGTCTTAGCCTCTCTGGTCTCAACACTCTGTCTGATTTTGGATTTTTTTTTTTTTTTTTCCCAAAATCAGACTTGACACCAGAGAGGCTGAATACCGCACTGAGTCAATGCTGTCTTAGCCTCTCTGGTGTCAACACTCTGTCTGATTTTGGATTTTTTTTTTTTTTTTTTTACAAAATCAGACTTGACACCAGAGAGGCTGAATACCGCACTAAGTCAATGCGGTCTTAGCCTCTCTGGTGTCAACACTCTGTCTGATTTTGGATTTTTTTTTTTTTTTCCAAAATCAGACTTGACACCAGAGAGGCTGAATACCGCACTGAGTCAATGCGGTCTTAGCCTCTCTGGTCTCAACACTCTGTCTGATTTTGGATTTTTTTTTTTTTTTTTTTCAAAAATCAGACTTGACACCAGAGAGGCTGAATACCGCACTGAGTCAATGCGGTCTTAGCCTCTCTGGTGTCAACACTCTGTCTGATTTTGGATTATTTATTTTTTTTTTTCCAAAATCAGACTTGACACCAGAGAGGCTGAATACCGCACTGAGTCAATGCGGTCTTAGCCTCTCTGGTCTCAACACTCTTGTCTGATTTTGGATTTTTTTTTTTTTTTTTTTTCCAAAATCAGACTTGACACCAGAGAGGCTGAATACCGCACTGAGTCAATGCGGTCTTAGCCTCTCTGGTGTCAACACTCTGTCTGATTTTGGATTTTTTTTTTTTTTTTTCCAAAATCAGACTTGACACCAGAGAGGCTGAATACCGCACTGAGTCAATGCAGTCTTAGCCTCTCTGGTGTCAACACTCTGTCTGATTTTGGATTTTTTTTTTTTTTCCCAAAATCAGACTTGACACCAGAGAGGCTGAATACCGCACTGAGTCAATGCGGTCTTAGCCTCTCTGGTCTCAACACTCTGTCTGATTTTGGATTTTTTTTTTTTTTTCCAAAATCAGACTTGACACCAGAGAGGCTGAATACCGCACTGAGTCAATGCGGTCTTAGCCTCTCTGGTCTCAACACTCTGTCTGATTTTGGATTTTTTTTTTTTTTTTCCAAAATCAGACTTGACACCAGAGAGGCTGAATACCGCACTGAGTCAATGCTGTCTTAGCCTCTCTGGTCTCAACACTCTGTCTGATTTTGGATTTTTTTTTTTTTTTTCAAAATCAGACTTGACACTAGAGAGGCTGAATACCGCACTGAGTCAATGCGGTCTTAGCCTCTCTGGTGTCAACACTCTGTCTGGTTTTGGATTTTTTTTTTTTTTTTCCAAAATCAGACTTGACACCAGAGAGGCTGAGTACCGCACTGAGTCAATGCGGTCTTAGCCTCTCTGGTGTCAACACTCTGTCTGATTTTGGATTTTTTTTTTTTTTTTCCAAAATCAGACTTGACACCAGAGAGGCTGAATACCACACTGAGTCAATGTGGTCTTAGCCTCTCTGGTCTCAACACTCTGTCTGATTTTGGATTTTTTTTTTTTTTGTCCAAAATCAGACTTGACACCAGAGAGGCTGAATACCGCACTGAGTCAATGCGGTCTTAGCCTCTCTGGTGTCAACACTCTGTCTGATTTTGGATTTTTTTTTTTTTTTTCCAAAATCAGACTTGACACCAGAGAGGCTGAATACTGCACTGAGTCAATGCGGTCTTAGCCTCTCTGGTCTCAACACTCTGTCTGATTTTGGATTTTTTTTTTTTTCCCCAAAATCAGACTTGACACCAGAGAGGCTGAATACCGCACTGAGTCAATGCGGTCTTAGCCTCTCTGGTCTCAACACTCTGTCTGATTTTGGATTTTTTTTTTTTTTTCCAAAATCAGACTTGACACCAGAGAGGCTGAATACCGCACTGAGTCAATGCGGTCTTAGCCTCTCTGGTCTCAACACTCTGTCTGATTTTGGATTTTGGATTTTTTTTTTTTTTTCAAAAATCAGACTTGACACCAGAGAGGCTGAATACAGCACTGAGTCAATGCGGTCTTAGCCTCTCTGGTCTCAACACTCTGTCTGATTTTGGATTTTTTTTTTTTTTTCCAAAATCAGACTTGACACCAGAGAGGCTGAATACCGCACGTAGTCAATGCGGTCTTAGCCTCTCTGGTGTCAACACTCTGTCTGATTTTGGATTTTTTTTTTTTTTTCCAAAATCAGACTTGACACCAGAGAGGCTGAGTACCGCACTGAGTCAATGCGGTCTTAGCCTCTCTGGTGTCAACACTCTGTCTGATTTTGGATTTTTTTTTTTTTTTTCCAAAATCAGACTTGACACCAGAGAGGCTGAATACCGCACTGAGTCAATGCAGTCTTAGCCTCTCTGGTCTCAACACTCTGTCTGATTTTGGATTTTTTTTTTTTTTTTTCCCAAAATCAGACTTGACACCAGAGAGGCTGAATACCGCACTGAGTCAATGCGGTCTTAGCCTCTCTGGTGTCAACACTCTGTCTGATTTTGGATTTTTTTTTTTTTTTTTTCCAAAATCAGACTTGACACCAGAGAGGCTGAATACCGCACTGAGTCAATGCGGTCTTAGCCTCTCTGGTGTCAACACTCTGTCTGATTTTGGATTTTTTTTTTTTTTTTTTCCAAAATCAGACTTGACACCAGAGAGGCTGAATACCGCACTGAGTCAATGCGGTCTTAGCCTCTCTGGTGTCAACACTCTGTCTGATTTTGGATTTTTTTTTTTTTTCCAAAATCAGACTTGACACCAGAGAGGCTGAATACTGCACTGAGTCAATGCGGTCTTAGCCTCTCTGGTCTCAACACTCTGTCTGATTTTGGATTTTTTTTTTTTTTTTTTCAAAAATCAGACTTGACACCAGAGAGGCTGAATACCGCACTGAGTCAATGCGGTCTTAGCCTCTCTGGTGTCAACACTCTGTCTGATTTTGGATTATTTTATTTTTTTTTCCAAAATCAGACTTGACACCAGAGAGGCTGAATACCGCACTGAGTCAATGCGGTCTTAGCCTCTCTGGTCTCAACACTCTGTCTGATTTGGGATTTTTTTTTTTTTTTTCCAAAATCAGACTTGACACCAGAGAGGCTGAATACCGCACGTAGTCAATGCGGTCTTAGCCTCTCTGGTGTCAACACTCTGTCTGATTTTGGATTTTTTTTTTTTTTTCCAAAATCAGACTTGACACCAGAGAGGCTGAGTACCGCACTGAGTCAATGCGGTCTTAGCCTCTCTGGTGTCAACACTCTGTCTGATTTTGGATTATTATTTTTTTTTTTCCAAAATCAGACTTGACACCAGAGAGGCTGAATACCGCACTGAGTCAATGCGGTCTTAGCCTCTCTGGTCTCAACACTCTGTCTGATTTTGGATTTTTTTTTTTTTTTCCAAAATCAGACGTGACACCAGAGAGGCTGAATACCGCACTGAGTCAATGCGGTCTTAGCCTCTCTGGTCTCAACACTCTGTCTGATTTTGGATTTTTTTTTTTTTTTTCCAAAATCAGACTTGACACCAGAGAGGCTGAATACCGCACTGAGTCAATGCTGTCTTAGCCTCTCTGGTCTCAACACTCTGTCTGATTTTGGATTTTTTTTTTTTTTTTCAAAATCAGACTTGACACTAGAGAGGCTGAATACCGCACTGAGTCAATGCGGTCTTAGCCTCTCTGGTGTCAACACTCTGTCTGATTTTGGATTTTTTTTTTTTTTTTCCCAAAATCAGACTTGACACCAGAGAGGCTGAATACCGCACTGAGTCAATGCGGTCTTAGCCTCTCTGGTCTCAACACTCTGTCTGATTTTGGATTTTTTTTTTTTTTCCAAAATCAGACTTGACACCAGAGAGGCTGAATACCGCACTGAGTCAATGCGGTCTTAGCCTCTCTGGTGTCAACACTCTGTCTGGTTTTGGATTTTTTTTTTTTTTTTCCAAAATCAGACTTGACACCAGAGAGGCTGAGTACCGCACTGAGTCAATGCGGTCTTAGCCTCTCTGGTGTCAACACTCTGTCTGATTTTGGATTTTTTTTTTTTTTTCCAAAATCAGACCTGACACCAGAGAGGCTGAATACCGCACTGAGTCAATGTGGTCTTAGCCTCTCTGGTCTCAACACTCTGTCTGATTTTGGATTTTTTTTTTTTTTGTCCAAAATCAGACTTGACACCAGAGAGGCTGAATACCGCACTGAGTCAATGCGGTCTTAGCCTCTCTGGTGTCAACACTCTGTCTGATTTTGGATTTTTTTTTTTTTTTTCCAAAATCAGACTTGACACCAGAGAGGCTGAATACTGCACTGAGTCAATGCGGTCTTAGCCTCTCTGGTCTCAACACTCTGTCTGATTTTGGATTTTTTTTTTTTTTTCCCAAAATCAGACTTGACACCAGAGAGGCTGAATACCGCACTGAGTCAATGCGGTCTTAGCCTCTCTGGTGTCAACACTCTGTCTGATTTTGGATTTTTTTTTTTTTTTCCAAAATCAGACTTGACACCAGAGAGGCTGAATACCGCACTGAGTCAATGCGGTCTTAGCCTCTCTGGTCTCAACACTCTGTCTGATTTTGGATTTTGGATTTTTTTTTTTTTTTCAAAAATCAGACTTGACACCAGAGAGGCTGAATACAGCACTGAGTCAATGCGGTCTTAGCCTCTCTGGTGTCAACACTCTGTCTGATTTTGGATTATTATTATTTTTTTCCAAAATCAGACTTGACACCAGAGAGGCTGAATACTGCACTGAGTCAATGCGGTCTTAGCCTCTCTGGTCTCAACACTCTGTCTGATTTTGGATTTTTTTTTTTTTTTTTCCAAAATCAGACTTGACACCAGAGAGGCTGAATACCGCACGTAGTCAATGCGGTCTTAGCCTCTCTGGTGTCAACACTCTGTCTGATTTTGGATTTTTTTTTTTTTTTCCAAAATCAGACTTGACACCAGAGAGGCTGAGTACTGCACTGAGTCAATGCGGTCTTAGCCTCTCTGGTGTCAACACTCTGTCTGATTTTGGATTTTTTATTTTTTTTTCCAAAATCAGACTTGACACCAGAGAGGCTGAATACCGCACTGAGTCAATGCAGTCTTAGCCTCTCTGGTCTCAACACTCTGTCTGATTTTGGATTTTTTTTTTTTTTTTCCCAAAATCAGACTTGACACCAGAGAGGCTGAATACCGCACTGAGTCAATGCGGTCTTAGCCTCTCTGGTGTCAACACTCTGTCTGATTTTGGATTTTTTTTTTTTTTTTTTCCAAAATCAGACTTGACACCAGAGAGGCTGAATACCGCACTGAGTCAATGCGGTCTTAGCCTCTCTGGTGTCAACACTCTGTCTGATTTTGGATTTTTTTTTTTTTTTTTTCCAAAATCAGACTTGACACCAGAGAGGCTGAATACCGCACTGAGTCAATGCGGTCTTAGCCTCTCTGGTGTCAACACTCTGTCTGATTTTGGATTTTTTTTTTTTTTCCAAAATCAGACTTGACACCAGAGAGGCTGAATACTGCACTGAGTCAATGCGGTCTTAGCCTCTCTGGTCTCAACACTCTGTCTGATTTTGGATTTTTTTTTTTTTTTTTTTTCAAAAATCAGACTTGACACCAGAGAGGCTGAATACCGCACTGAGTCAATGCGGTCTTAGCCTCTCTGGTGTCAACACTCTGTCTGATTTTGGATTATTTTTTTTTTTTTTCCAAAATCAGACTTGACACCAGAGAGGCTGAATACCGCACTGAGTCAATGCGGTCTTAGCCTCTCTGGTCTCAACACTCTGTCTGATTTGGGATTTTTTTTTTTTTTTTCCAAAATCAGACTTGACACCAGAGAGGCTGAATACCGCACGTAGTCAATGCGGTCTTAGCCTCTCTGGTGTCAACACTCTGTCTGATTTTGGATTTTTTTTTTTTTTTCCAAAATCAGACTTGACACCAGAGAGGCTGAGTACCGCACTGAGTCAATGCGGTCTTAGCCTCTCTGGTGTCAACACTCTGTCTGATTTTGGATTATTATTATTTTTTTTCCAAAATCAGACTTGACACCAGAGAGGCTGAATACTGCACTGAGTCAATGCGGTCTTAGCCTCTCTGGTCTCA
Organism: Poromitra crassiceps; assembly: GCF_964638095.1. Classification (NCBI taxonomy): domain Eukaryota; kingdom Metazoa; phylum Chordata; class Actinopteri; order Beryciformes; family Melamphaidae; genus Poromitra; species Poromitra crassiceps. The sequence goes on from NW_028152194.1 coordinate 328,983, forward strand.
ACACTCTGTCTGATTTTGGATTTTTTTTTTTTTTTCCCAAAATCAGACTTGACACCAGAGAGGCTGAATACCGCACTGAGTCAATGCGGTCTTAGCCTCTCTGGTGTCAACACTCTGTCTGATTTTGGATTTTTTTTTTTTTTTTTTCCAAAATCAGACTTGACACCAGAGAGGCTGAATACCGCACTGAGTCAATGCGGTCTTAGCCTCTCTGGTCTCAACACTCTGTCTGATTTTGGATTTTTTTTTTTTTTTTTCCCAAAATCAGACTTGACACCAGAGAGGCTGAATACCGCACTGAGTCAATGCGGTCTTAGCCTCTCTGGTGTCAACACTCTGTCTGATTTTGGATTTTTTTTTTTTTTCCCAAAATCAGACTTGACACCAGAGAGGCTGAATACCGCACTGAGTCAATGCGGTCTTAGCCTCTCTGGTCTCAACACTCTGTCTGATTTTGGATTTTTTTTTTTTTTTCCAAAATCAGACTTGACACCAGAGAGGCTGAATACCGCACTGAGTCAATGCGGTCTTAGCCTCTCTGGTCTCAACACTCTGTCTGATTTTGGATTTTTTTTTTTTTTTTTCCCAAAATCAGACTTGACACCAGAGAGGCTGAATACCGCACTGAGTCAATGCGGTCTTAGCCTCTCTGGTGTCAACACTCTGTCTGATTTTGGATTTTTTTTTTTTTTTCCCAAAATCAGACTTGACACCAGAGAGGCTGAATACCGCACTGAGTCAATGCGGTCTTAGCCTCTCTGGTCTCAACACTCTGTCTGATTTTGGATTTTTTTTTTTTTTTCCAAAATCAGACTTGACACCAGAGAGGCTGAATACCGCACTGAGTCAATGCGGTCTTAGCCTCTCTGGTGTCAACACTCTGTCTGATTTTGGATTTTTTTTTTTTTTTTCCAAAATCAGACTTGACACCAGAGAGGCTGAGTACCGCACTGAGTCAATGCGGTCTTAGCCTCTCTGGTGTCAACACTCTGTCTGATTTTGGATTTTTTTTTTTTTTTTCCAAAATCAGACTTGACACCAGAGAGGCTGAATACCGCACTGAGTCAATGTGGTCTTAGCCTCTCTGGTCTCAACACTCTGTCTGATTTTGGATTTTTTTTTTTTTGTCCAAAATCAGACTTGACACCAGAGAGGCTGAATACCGCACTGAGTCAATGCGGTCTTAGCCTCTCTGGTGTCAACACTCTGTCTGATTTTGGATTTTTTTTTTTTTTTTCCAAAATCAGACTTGACACCAGAGAGGCTGAATACTGCACTGAGTCAATGCGGTCTTAGCCTCTCTGGTCTCAACACTCTGTCTGATTTTGGATTTTTTTTTTTTTTTTCCCAAAATCAGACTTGACACCAGGGAGGCTGAGTACCGCACTGAGTCAATGCGGTCTTAGCCTCTCTGGTGTCAACACTCTGTCTGATTTTGGATTTTTTTTTTTTTTTCCAAAATCAGACTTGACACCAGAGAGGCTGAATACCGCACTGAGTCAATGCGGTCTTAGCCTCTCTGGTCTCAACACTCTGTCTGATTTTGGATTTTGGATTTTTTTTTTTTTTTCAAAAATCAGACTTGACACCAGAGAGGCTGAATACCGCACTGAGTCAATGCGGTCTTAGCCTCTCTGGTGTCAACACTCTGTCTGATTTTGGATTATTATTATTTTTTTCCAAAATCAGACTTGACACCAGAGAGGCTGAATACTGCACTGAGTCAATGCGGTCTTAGCCTCTCTGGTCTCAACACTCTGTCTGATTTTGGATTTTTTTTTTTTTTTTTCCAAAATCAGACTTGACACCAGAGAGGCTGAATACCGCACGTAGTCAATGCGGTCTTAGCCTCTCTGGTGTCAACACTCTGTCTGATTTTGGATTTTTTTTTTTTTTTTCCAAAATCAGACTTGACACCAGAGAGGCTGAATACTGCACTGAGTCAATGCGGTCTTAGCCTCTCTGGTCTCAACACTCTGTCTGATTTTGGATTTTTTTTTTTTTTTCCCAAAATCAGACTTGACACCAGAGAGGCTGAATACCGCACTGAGTCAATGCGGTCTTAGCCTCTCTGGTGTCAACACTCTGTCTGATTTTGGATTTTTTTTTTTTTTTCCAAAATCAGACTTGACACCAGAGAGGCTGAATACCGCACTGAGTCAATGCGGTCTTAGCCTCTCTGGTCTCAACACTCTGTCTGATTTTGGATTTTGGATTTTTTTTTTTTTTTCAAAAATCAGACTTGACACCAGAGAGGCTGAATACAGCACTGAGTCAATGCGGTCTTAGCCTCTCTGGTGTCAACACTCTGTCTGATTTTGGATTATTATTATTTTTTTCCAAAATCAGACTTGACACCAGAGAGGCTGAATACTGCACTGAGTCAATGCGGTCTTAGCCTCTCTGGTCTCAACACTCTGTCTGATTTTGGATTTTTTTTTTTTTTTTTCCAAAATCAGACTTGACACCAGAGAGGCTGAATACCGCACGTAGTCAATGCGGTCTTAGCCTCTCTGGTGTCAACACTCTGTCTGATTTTGGATTTTTTTTTTTTTTTTCCAAAATCAGACTTGACACCAGAGAGGCTGAGTACTGCACTGAGTCAATGCGGTCTTAGCCTCTCTGGTGTCAACACTCTGTCTGATTTTGGATTTTTTATTTTTTTTTCCAAAATCAGACTTGACACCAGAGAGGCTGAATACCGCACTGAGTCAATGCAGTCTTAGCCTCTCTGGTCTCAACACTCTGTCTGATTTTGGATTTTTTTTTTTTTTTTCCCAAAATCAGACTTGACACCAGAGAGGCTGAATACCGCACTGAGTCAATGCGGTCTTAGCCTCTCTGGTGTCAACACTCTGTCTGATTTTGGATTTTTTTTTTTTTTTTTCCAAAATCAGACTTGACACCAGAGAGGCTGAATACCGCACTGAGTCAATGCGGTCTTAGCCTCTCTGGTGTCAACACTCTGTCTGATTTTGGATTTTTTTTTTTTTTTTTCCAAAATCAGACTTGACACCAGAGAGGCTGAATACCGCACTGAGTCAATGCGGTCTTAGCCTCTCTGGTGTCAACACTCTGTCTGATTTTGGATTTTTTTTTTTTTTCCAAAATCAGACTTGACACCAGAGAGGCTGAATACCGCACTGAGTCAATGCGGTCTTAGCCTCTCTGGTCTCAACACTCTGTCTGATTTGGGATTTTTTTTTTTTTTTTCCAAAATCAGACTTGACACCAGAGAGGCTGAATACCGCACGTAGTCAATGCGGTCTTAGCCTCTCTGGTGTCAACACTCTGTCTGATTTTGGATTTTTTTTTTTTTTTCCAAAATCAGACTTGACACCAGAGAGGCTGAGTACCGCACTGAGTCAATGCGGTCTTAGCCTCTCTGGTGTCAACACTCTGTCTGATTTTGGATTATTATTTTTTTTTTTCCAAAATCAGACTTGACACCAGAGAGGCTGAATACTGCACTGAGTCAATGCGGTCTTAGCCTCTCTGGTCTCAACACTCTGTCTGATTTTGGATTTTTTTTTTTTTTTTTTTCCAAAATTAGACTTGACACCAGAGAGGCTGAATACCGCACGTAGTCAATGCGGTCTTAGCCTCTCTGGTGTCAACACTCTGTCTGATTTTGGATTTTTTTTTTTTTTCCAAAATCAGACTTGACACCAGAGAGGCTGAATACCGCACTGAGTCAATGCGGTCTTAGCCTCTCTGGTCTCAACACTCTGTCTGATTTTGGATTTTTTTTTTTTTTTTTCCCAAAATCAGACTTGACACCAGAGAGGCTGAATACCGCACTGAGTCAATGCGGTCTTAGCCTCTCTGGTGTCAACACTCTGTCTGATTTTGGATTTTTTTTTTTTTTTTTTACAAAATCAGACTTGACACCAGAGAGGCTGAATACTGCACTGAGTCAATGCGGTCTTAGCCTCTCTGGTGTCAACACTCTGTCTGATTTTGGATTTTTTTTTTTTTTCCCAAAATCAGACTTGACACCAGAGAGGCTGAATACCGCACTGAGTCAATGCGGTCTTAGCCTCTCTGGTGTCAACACTCTGTCTGATTTTGGATTTTTTTTTTTTTTTTTTCCAAAATCAGACTTGACACCAGAGAGGCTGAATACCGCACTGAGTCAATGCGGTCTTAGCCTCTCTGGTGTCAACACTCTGTCTGATTTTGGATTTTTTTTTTTTTTTTTTCCAAAATCAGACTTGACACCAGAGAGGCTGAATACCGCACTGAGTCAATGCGGTCTTAGCCTCTCTGGTGTCAACACTCTGTCTGATTTTGGATTTTTTTTTTTTTTCCAAAATCAGACTTGACACCAGAGAGGCTGAATACTGCACTGAGTCAATGCGGTCTTAGCCTCTCTGGTCTCAACACTCTGTCTGATTTTGGATTTTTTTTTTTTTTTTTTTTCAAAAATCAGACTTGACACCAGAGAGGCTGAATACCGCACTGAGTCAATGCGGTCTTAGCCTCTCTGGTGTCAACACTCTGTCTGATTTTGGATTATTTTTTTTTTTTTTCCAAAATCAGACTTGACACCAGAGAGGCTGAATACCGCACTGAGTCAATGCGGTCTTAGCCTCTCTGGTCTCAACACTCTGTCTGATTTGGGATTTTTTTTTTTTTTTTCCAAAATCAGACTTGACACCAGAGAGGCTGAATACCGCACGTAGTCAATGCGGTCTTAGCCTCTCTGGTGTCAACACTCTGTCTGATTTTGGATTTTTTTTTTTTTTTCCAAAATCAGACTTGACACCAGAGAGGCTGAGTACCGCACTGAGTCAATGCGGTCTTAGCCTCTCTGGTGTCAACACTCTGTCTGATTTTGGATTATTATTATTTTTTTTCCAAAATCAGACTTGACACCAGAGAGGCTGAATACTGCACTGAGTCAATGCGGTCTTAGCCTCTCTGGTCTCAACACTCTGTCTGATTTTGGATTTTTTTTTTTTTTTCCCAAAATCAGACTTGACACCAGAGAGGCTGAATACCGCACTGAGTCAATGCGGTCTTAGCCTCTCTGGTGTCAACACTCTGTCTGATTTTGGATTTTTTTTTTTTTTTTTTCCAAAATCAGACTTGACACCAGAGAGGCTGAATACCGCACTGAGTCAATGCGGTCTTAGCCTCTCTGGTCTCAACACTCTGTCTGATTTTGGATTTTTTTTTTTTTTTTTCCCAAAATCAGACTTGACACCAGAGAGGCTGAATACCGCACTGAGTCAATGCGGTCTTAGCCTCTCTGGTGTCAACACTCTGTCTGATTTTGGATTTTTTTTTTTTTTCCCAAAATCAGACTTGACACCAGAGAGGCTGAATACCGCACTGAGTCAATGCGGTCTTAGCCTCTCTGGTCTCAACACTCTGTCTGATTTTGGATTTTTTTTTTTTTTTCCAAAATCAGACTTGACACCAGAGAGGCTGAATACCGCACTGAGTCAATGCGGTCTTAGCCTCTCTGGTGTCAACACTCTGTCTGATTTTGGATTTTTTTTTTTTTTTTCCAAAATCAGACTTGACACCAGAGAGGCTGAGTACCGCACTGAGTCAATGCGGTCTTAGCCTCTCTGGTGTCAACACTCTGTCTGATTTTGGATTTTTTTTTTTTTTTTCCAAAATCAGACTTGACACCAGAGAGGCTGAATACCGCACTGAGTCAATGTGGTCTTAGCCTCTCTGGTCTCAACACTCTGTCTGATTTTGGATTTTTTTTTTTTTGTCCAAAATCAGACTTGACACCAGAGAGGCTGAATACCGCACTGAGTCAATGCGGTCTTAGCCTCTCTGGTGTCAACACTCTGTCTGATTTTGGATTTTTTTTTTTTTTTTCCAAAATCAGACTTGACACCAGAGAGGCTGAATACTGCACTGAGTCAATGCGGTCTTAGCCTCTCTGGTCTCAACACTCTGTCTGATTTTGGATTTTTTTTTTTTTTTTCCCAAAATCAGACTTGACACCAGGGAGGCTGAGTACCGCACTGAGTCAATGCGGTCTTAGCCTCTCTGGTGTCAACACTCTGTCTGATTTGGGATTTTTTTTTTTTTTTTCCAAAATCAGACTTGACACCAGAGAGGCTGAATACCGCACGTAGTCAATGCGGTCTTAGCCTCTCTGGTGTCAACACTCTGTCTGATTTTGGATTTTTTTTTTTTTTTCCAAAATCAGACTTGACACCAGAGAGGCTGAGTACCGCACTGAGTCAATGCGGTCTTAGCCTCTCTGGTGTCAACACTCTGTCTGATTTTGGATTATTATTATTTTTTTTCCAAAATCAGACTTGACACCAGAGAGGCTGAATACTGCACTGAGTCAATGCGGTCTTAGCCTCTCTGGTCTCAACACTCTGTCTGATTTTGGATTTTTTTTTTTTTTTCCCAAAATCAGACTTGACACCAGAGAGGCTGAATACCGCACTGAGTCAATGCGGTCTTAGCCTCTCTGGTGTCAACACTCTGTCTGATTTTGGATTTTTTTTTTTTTTTTTTCCAAAATCAGACTTGACACCAGAGAGGCTGAATACCGCACTGAGTCAATGCGGTCTTAGCCTCTCTGGTCTCAACACTCTGTCTGATTTTGGATTTTTTTTTTTTTTTTTCCCAAAATCAGACTTGACACCAGAGAGGCTGAATACCGCACTGAGTCAATGCGGTCTTAGCCTCTCTGGTGTCAACACTCTGTCTGATTTTGGATTTTTTTTTTTTTTTCCCAAAATCAGACTTGACACCAGAGAGGCTGAATACCGCACTGAGTCAATGCGGTCTTAGCCTCTCTGGTCTCAACACTCTGTCTGATTTTGGATTTTTTTTTTTTTTTCCAAAATCAGACTTGACACCAGAGAGGCTGAATACCGCACTGAGTCAATGCGGTCTTAGCCTCTCTGGTGTCAACACTCTGTCTGATTTTGGATTTTTTTTTTTTTTTTCCAAAATCAGACTTGACACCAGAGAGGCTGAGTACCGCACTGAGTCAATGCGGTCTTAGCCTCTCTGGTGTCAACACTCTGTCTGATTTTGGATTTTTTTTTTTTTTTTCCAAAATCAGACTTGACACCAGAGAGGCTGAATACCGCACTGAGTCAATGTGGTCTTAGCCTCTCTGGTCTCAACACTCTGTCTGATTTTGGATTTTTTTTTTTTTGTCCAAAATCAGACTTGACACCAGAGAGGCTGAATACCGCACTGAGTCAATGCGGTCTTAGCCTCTCTGGTGTCAACACTCTGTCTGATTTTGGATTTTTTTTTTTTTTTTTCCAAAATCAGACTTGACACCAGAGAGGCTGAATACTGCACTGAGTCAATGCGGTCTTAGCCTCTCTGGTCTCAACACTCTGTCTGATTTTGGATTTTTTTTTTTTTTTTCCCAAAATCAGACTTGACACCAGGGAGGCTGAGTACCGCACTGAGTCAATGCGGTCTTAGCCTCTCTGGTGTCAACACTCTGTCTGATTTTGGATTTTTTTTTTTTTTTCCAAAATCAGACTTGACACCAGAGAGGCTGAATACCGCACTGAGTCAATGCGGTCTTAGCCTCTCTGGTCTCAACACTCTGTCTGATTTTGGATTTTGGATTTTTTTTTTTTTTTCAAAAATCAGACTTGACACCAGAGAGGCTGAATACCGCACTGAGTCAATGCGGTCTTAGCCTCTCTGGTGTCAACACTCTGTCTGATTTTGGATTATTATTATTTTTTTCCAAAATCAGACTTGACACCAGAGAGGCTGAATACTGCACTGAGTCAATGCGGTCTTAGCCTCTCTGGTCTCAACACTCTGTCTGATTTTGGATTTTTTTTTTTTTTTTTCCAAAATCAGACTTGACACCAGAGAGGCTGAATACCGCACGTAGTCAATGCGGTCTTAGCCTCTCTGGTGTCAACACTCTGTCTGATTTTGGATTTTTTTTTTTTTTTTCCAAAATCAGACTTGACACCAGAGAGGCTGAATACTGCACTGAGTCAATGCGGTCTTAGCCTCTCTGGTCTCAACACTCTGTCTGATTTTGGATTTTTTTTTTTTTTTCCCAAAATCAGACTTGACACCAGAGAGGCTGAATACCGCACTGAGTCAATGCGGTCTTAGCCTCTCTGGTGTCAACACTCTGTCTGATTTTGGATTTTTTTTTTTTTTTCCAAAATCAGACTTGACACCAGAGAGGCTGAATACCGCACTGAGTCAATGCGGTCTTAGCCTCTCTGGTCTCAACACTCTGTCTGATTTTGGATTTTGGATTTTTTTTTTTTTTTCAAAAATCAGACTTGACACCAGAGAGGCTGAATACAGCACTGAGTCAATGCGGTCTTAGCCTCTCTGGTGTCAACACTCTGTCTGATTTTGGATTATTATTATTTTTTTCCAAAATCAGACTTGACACCAGAGAGGCTGAATACTGCACTGAGTCAATGCGGTCTTAGCCTCTCTGGTCTCAACACTCTGTCTGATTTTGGATTTTTTTTTTTTTTTTTCCAAAATCAGACTTGACACCAGAGAGGCTGAATACCGCACGTAGTCAATGCGGTCTTAGCCTCTCTGGTGTCAACACTCTGTCTGATTTTGGATTTTTTTTTTTTTTTCCAAAATCAGACTTGACACCAGAGAGGCTGAGTACTGCACTGAGTCAATGCGGTCTTAGCCTCTCTGGTGTCAACACTCTGTCTGATTTTGGATTTTTTATTTTTTTTTCCAAAATCAGACTTGACACCAGAGAGGCTGAATACCGCACTGAGTCAATGCAGTCTTAGCCTCTCTGGTCTCAACACTCTGTCTGATTTTGGATTTTTTTTTTTTTTTTCCCAAAATCAGACTTGACACCAGAGAGGCTGAATACCGCACTGAGTCAATGCGGTCTTAGCCTCTCTGGTGTCAACACTCTGTCTGATTTTGGATTTTTTTTTTTTTTTTTTCCAAAATCAGACTTGACACCAGAGAGGCTGAATACCGCACTGAGTCAATGCGGTCTTAGCCTCTCTGGTGTCAACACTCTGTCTGATTTTGGATTTTTTTTTTTTTTTTTTCCAAAATCAGACTTGACACCAGAGAGGCTGAATACCGCACTGAGTCAATGCGGTCTTAGCCTCTCTGGTGTCAACACTCTGTCTGATTTTGGATTTTTTTTTTTTTTCCAAAATCAGACTTGACACCAGAGAGGCTGAATACCGCACTGAGTCAATGCGGTCTTAGCCTCTCTGGTCTCAACACTCTGTCTGATTTGGGATTTTTTTTTTTTTTTTCCAAAATCAGACTTGACACCAGAGAGGCTGAATACCGCACGTAGTCAATGCGGTCTTAGCCTCTCTGGTGTCAACACTCTGTCTGATTTTGGATTTTTTTTTTTTTTTCCAAAATCAGACTTGACACCAGAGAGGCTGAGTACCGCACTGAGTCAATGCGGTCTTAGCCTCTCTGGTGTCAACACTCTGTCTGATTTTGGATTATTATTTTTTTTTTTCCAAAATCAGACTTGACACCAGAGAGGCTGAATACTGCACTGAGTCAATGCGGTCTTAGCCTCTCTGGTCTCAACACTCTGTCTGATTTTGGATTTTTTTTTTTTTTTTTTTCCAAAATTAGACTTGACACCAGAGAGGCTGAATACCGCACGTAGTCAATGCGGTCTTAGCCTCTCTGGTGTCAACACTCTGTCTGATTTTGGATTTTTTTTTTTTTTCCAAAATCAGACTTGACACCAGAGAGGCTGAATACCGCACTGAGTCAATGCGGTCTTAGCCTCTCTGGTCTCAACACTCTGTCTGATTTTGGATTTTTTTTTTTTTTTTTCCCAAAATCAGACTTGACACCAGAGAGGCTGAATACCGCACTGAGTCAATGCGGTCTTAGCCTCTCTGGTGTCAACACTCTGTCTGATTTTGGATTTTTTTTTTTTTTTTTTACAAAATCAGACTTGACACCAGAGAGGCTGAATACTGCACTGAGTCAATGCGGTCTTAGCCTCTCTGGTGTCAACACTCTGTCTGATTTTGGATTTTTTTTTTTTTTTCCAAAATCAGACTTGACACCAGAGAGGCTGAATACCGCACTGAGTCAATGCGGTCTTAGCCTCTCTGGTCTCAACACTCTGTCTGATTTTGGATTTTTTTTTTTTTTTTTTCAAAAATCAGACTTGACACCAGAGAGGCTGAATACCGCACTGAGTCAATGCGGTCTTAGCCTCTCTGGTGTCAACACTCTGTCTGATTTTGGATTATTTATTTTTTTTTTCCAAAATCAGACTTGACACCAGAGAGGCTGAATACCGCACTGAGTCAATGCGGTATTAGCCTCTCTGGTCTCAACACTCTTGTCTGATTTTGGATTTTTTTTTTTTTTTTTTCCAAAATCAGACTTGACACCAGAGAGGCTGAATACCGCACTGAGTCAATGCGGTCTTAGCCTCTCTGGTGTCAACACTCTGTCTGATTTTGGATTTTTTTTTTTTTTTTTCCAAAATCAGACTTGACACCAGAGAGGCTGAATACCGCACTGAGTCAATGCAGTCTTAGCCTCTCTGGTGTCAACACTCTGTCTGATTTTGGATTTTTTTTTTTTTTCCCAAAATCAGACTTGACACCAGAGAGGCTGAATACCGCACTGAGTCAATGCGGTCTTAGCCTCTCTGGTCTCAACACTCTGTCTGATTTTGGATTTTTTTTTTTTTTTCCAAAATCAGACTTGACACCAGAGAGGCTGAATACCGCACTGAGTCAATGCGGTCTTAGCCTCTCTGGTGTCAACACTCTGTCTGATTTTGGATTTTTTTTTTTTTTTTCCAAAATCAGACTTGACACCAGAGAGGCTGAGTACCGCACTGAGTCAATGCGGTCTTAGCCTCTCTGGTGTCAACACTCTGTCTGATTTTGGATTTTTTTTTTTTTTTTCCAAAATCAGACTTGACACCAGAGAGGCTGAATACCGCACTGAGTCAATGTGGTCTTAGCCTCTCTGGTCTCAACACTCTGTCTGATTTTGGATTTTTTTTTTTTTTGTCCAAAATCAGACTTGACACCAGAGAGGCTGAATACCGCACTGAGTCAATGCGGTCTTAGCCTCTCTGGTGTCAACACTCTGTCTGATTTTGGATTTTTTTTTTTTTTTTCCAAAATCAGACTTGACACCAGAGAGGCTGAATACTGCACTGAGTCAATGCGGTCTTAGCCTCTCTGGTCTCAACACTCTGTCTGATTTTGGATTTTTTTTTTTTTTTTCCCAAAATCAGACTTGACACCAGGGAGGCTGAGTACCGCACTGAGTCAATGCGGTCTTAGCCTCTCTGGTGTCAACACTCTGTCTGATTTTGGATTTTTTTTTTTTTTTCCAAAATCAGACTTGACACCAGAGAGGCTGAATACCGCACTGAGTCAATGCGGTCTTAGCCTCTCTGGTCTCAACACTCTGTCTGATTTTGGATTTTGGATTTTTTTTTTTTTTTCAAAAATCAGACTTGACACCAGAGAGGCTGAATACCGCACTGAGTCAATGCGGTCTTAGCCTCTCTGGTGTCAACACTCTGTCTGATTTTGGATTATTATTATTTTTTTCCAAAATCAGACTTGACACCAGAGAGGCTGAATACTGCACTGAGTCAATGCGGTCTTAGCCTCTCTGGTCTCAACACTCTGTCTGATTTTGGATTTTTTTTTTTTTTTTTCCAAAATCAGACTTGACACCAGAGAGGCTGAATACCGCACGTAGTCAATGCGGTCTTAGCCTCTCTGGTGTCAACACTCTGTCTGATTTTGGATTTTTTTTTTTTTTTCCAAAATCAGACTTGACACCAGAGAGGCTGAGTACCGCACTGAGTCAATGCGGTCTTAGCCTCTCTGGTGTCAACACTCTGTCTGATTTTGGATTTTTTATTTTTTTTTCCAAAATCAGACTTGACACCAGAGAGGCTGAATACCGCACTGAGTCAATGCGGTCTTAGCCTCTCTGGTCTCAACACTCTGTCTGATTTTGGATTTTTTTTTTTTTTTTTCCCAAAATCAGACTTGACACCAGAGAGGCTGAATACCGCACTGAGTCAATGCGGTCTTAGCCTCTCTGGTGTCAACACTCTGTCTGATTTTGGATTTTTTTTTTTTTTTCCAAAATCAGACTTGACACCAGAGAGGCTGAATACCGCACTGAGTCAATGCGGTCTTAGCCTCTCTGGTCTCAACACTCTGTCTGATTTTGGATTTTTTTTTTTTTTTTTTCAAAAATCAGACTTGACACCAGAGAGGCTGAATACCGCACTGAGTCAATGCGGTCTTAGCCTCTCTGGTGTCAACACTCTGTCTGATTTTGGATTATTTATTTATTTTTTCCAAAATCAGACTTGACACCAGAGAGGCTGAATACCGCACTGAGTCAATGCGGTCTTAGCCTCTCTGGTCTCAACACTCTTGTCTGATTTTGGATTTTTTTTTTTTTTTTTTTCCAAAATCAGACTTGACACCAGAGAGGCTGAATACCGCACTGAGTCAATGGGGTCTTAGCCTCTCTGGTGTCAACACTCTGTCTGATTTTGGATTTTTTTTTTTTTTTTTTCCCAAATCAGACTTGACACCAGAGAGGCTGAATACCGCACTGAGTCAATGCAGTCTTAGCCTCTCTGGTGTCAACACTCTGTCTGATTTTGGATTTTTTTTTTTTCTTCCCAAAATCAGACTTGACACCAGAGAGGCTGAATACCGCAGTGAGTCAATGCGGTCTTAGCCTCTCTGGTCTCAACACTCTGTCTGATTTTGGATTTTTTTTTTTTTTTTTCCAAAATCAGACTTGACACCAGAGAGGATGAATACTGCACTGAGTCAATGCAGTCTTAGCCTCTCTGGTGTCAACACTCTGTCTGATTTTGGATTTTTTTTTTTTTTCCCAAAATCAGACTTGACACCAGAGAGGCTGAATACCGCACTGAGTCAATGCGGTCTTAGCCTCTCTGGTCTCAACACTCTGTCTGATTTTGGATTTTTTTTTTTTTTTTTTCAAAAATCAGACTTGACACCAGAGAGGCTGAATACCGCACTGAGTCAATGCGGTCTTAGCCTCTCTGGTGTCAACACTCTGTCTGATTTTGGATTTATTTATTTTTTTTCCAAAATCAGACTTGACACCAGAGAGGCTGAGTACCGCACTGAGTCAATGCGGTCTTAGCCTCTCTGGTGTCAACACTCTGTCTGATTTTGGATTTTTTTTTTTTTTTTCCAAAATCAGACTTGACACCAGAGAGGCTGAATACCGCACTGAGTCAATGTGGTCTTAGCCTCTCTGGTCTCAACACTCTGTCTGATTTTGGATTTTTTTTTTTTTGTCCAAAATCAGACTTGACACCAGAGAGGCTGAATACCGCACTGAGTCAATGCGGTCTTAGCCTCTCTGGTGTCAACACTCTGTCTGATTTTGGATTTTTTTTTTTTTTTTCCAAAATCAGACTTGACACCAGAGAGGCTGAGTACCGCACTGAGTCAATGCGGTCTTAGCCTCTCTGGTGTCAACACTCTGTCTGATTTTGGATTTTTATTTTTTTTTTCCAAAATCAGACTTGACACCAGAGAGGCTGAATACCGCACTGAGTCAATGTGGTCTTAGCCTCTCTGGTCTCAACACTCTGTCTGATTTTGGATTTTTTTTTTGTCCAAAATCAGACTTGACACCAGAGAGGCTGAATACCGCACTGAGTCAATGCGGTCTTAGCCTCTCTGGTGTCAACACTCTGTCTGATTTTGGATTTTTTTTTTTTTTTTCCAAAATCAGACTTGACACCAGAGAGGCTGAATACTGCACTGAGTCAATGCGGTCTTAGCCTCTCTGGTCTCAACACTCTGTCTGATTTTGGATTTTTTTTTTTTTTTCCCAAAATCAGACTTGACACCAGAGAGGCTGAATACCGCACTGAGTCAATGCGGTCTTAGCCTCTCTGGTGTCAACACTCTGTCTGATTTTGGATTTTTTTTTTTTTTTCCAAAATCAGACTTGACACCAGAGAGGCTGAATACCGCACTGAGTCAATGCGGTCTTAGCCTCTCTGGTCTCAACACTCTGTCTGATTTTGGATTTTGGATTTTTTTTTTTTTTTCAAAAATCAGACTTGACACCAGAGAGGCTGAATACCGCACTGAGTCAATGCGGTCTTAGCCTCTCTGGTGTCAACACTCTGTCTGATTTTGGATTATTATTATTTTTTTCCAAAATCAGACTTGACACCAGAGAGGCTGAATACTGCACTGAGTCAATGCGGTCTTAGCCTCTCTGGTCTCAACACTGTCTGATTTTGGATTTTTTTTTTTTTTTTTCCAAAATCAGACTTGACACCAGAGAGGCTGAATACCGCACGTAGTCAATGCGGTCTTAGCCTCTCTGGTGTCAACACTCTGTCTGATTTTGGATTTTTTTTTTTTTTTCCAAAATCAGACTTGACACCAGAGAGGCTGAGTACCGCACTGAGTCAATGCGGTCTTAGCCTCTCTGGTGTCAACACTCTGTCTGATTTTGGATTTTTTATTTTTTTTTCCAAAATCAGACTTGACACCAGAGAGGCTGAATACCGCACTGAGTCAATGCGGTCTTAGCCTCTCTGGTCTCAACACTCTGTCTGATTTTGGATTTTTTTTTTTTTTTTTCCCAAAATCAGACTTGACACCAGAGAGGCTGAATACCGCACTGAGTCAATGCGGTCTTAGCCTCTCTGGTGTCAACACTCTGTCTGATTTTGGATTTTTTTTTTTTTTTTTTTCCAAAATCAGACTTGACACCAGAGAGGCTGAATACCGCACGGAGTCAATGCGGTCTTAGCCTCTCTGGTGTCAACACTCTGTCTGATTTTGGATTTTTTTTTTTTTTTCCAAAATCAGACTTGACACCAGAGAGGCTGAATACTGCACTGAGTCAATGCGGTCTTAGCCTCTCTGGTCTCAACACTCTGTCTGATTTTGGATTTTTTTTTTTTTTTTTTCAAAAATCAGACTTGACACCAGAGAGGCTGAATACCGCACTGAGTCAATGCGGTCTTAGCCTCTCTGGTGTCAACACTCTGTCTGATTTTGGATTTTTTTTTTTTTTTTTCCAAAATCAGACTTGACACCAGAGAGGCTGAATACCACACTGAGTCAATGCGGTCTTAGCCTCTCTGGTCTCAACACTCTGTCTGATTTTGGATTTTTTTTTTTTTTTTTCCAAAATCAGACTTGACACCAGAGAGGCTGAATACCGCACGTAGTCAATGCGGTCTTAGCCTCTCTGGTGTCAACACTCTGTCTGATTTTGGATTTTTTTTTTTTTTTCCAAAATCAGACTTGACACCAGAGAGGCTGAGTACCGCACTGAGTCAATGCGGTCTTAGCCTCTCTGGTGTCAACACTCTGTCTGATTTTGGATTATTATTATTTTTTTCCAAAATCAGACTTGACACCAGAGAGGCTGAATACTGCACTGAGTCAATGCGGTCTTAGCCTCTCTGGTCTCAACACTCTGTCTGATTTTGGATTTTTTTTTTTTTTTTTCCAAAATCAGACTTGACACCAGAGAGGCTGAATACCGCACGTAGTCAATGCGGTCTTAGCCTCTCTGGTGTCAACACTCTGTCTGATTTTGGATTTTTTTTTTTTTTTCCAAAATCAGACTTGACACCAGAGAGGCTGAGTACCGCACTGAGTCAATGCGGTCTTAGCCTCTCTGGTGTCAACACTCTGTCTGATTTTGGATTTTTTATTTTTTTTTCCAAAATCAGACTTGACACCAGAGAGGCTGAATACCGCACTGAGTCAATGCGGTCTTAGCCTCTCTGGTCTCAACACTCTGTCTGATTTTGGATTTTTTTTTTTTTTTTTCCCAAAATCAGACTTGACACCAGAGAGGCTGAATACCGCACTGAGTCAATGCGGTCTTAGCCTCTCTGGTGTCAACACTCTGTCTGATTTTGGATTTTTTTTTTTTTTTTTTCCAAAATCAGACTTGACACCAGAGAGGCTGAATACCGCACTGAGTCAATGCGGTCTTAGCCTCTCTGGTGTCAACACTCTGTCTGATTTTGGATTATTATTATTTTTTTCCAAAATCAGACTTGACACCAGAGAGGCTGAATACTGCACTGAGTCAATGCGGTCTTAGCCTCTCTGGTCTCAACACTCTGTCTGATTTTGGATTTTTTTTTTTTTTTTTCCAAAATCAGACTTGACACCAGAGAGGCTGAATACCGCACGTAGTCAATGCGGTCTTAGCCTCTCTGGTGTCAACACTCTGTCTGATTTTGGATTTTTTTTTTTTTTTTCCAAAATCAGACTTGACACCAGAGAGGCTGAGTACCGCACTGAGTCAATGCGGTCTTAGCCTCTCTGGTCTCAACACTCTGTCTGATTTTGGATTTTTTTTTTTTTTTTTCCCAAAATCAGACTTGACACCAGAGAGGCTGAATACCGCACTGAGTCAATGCGGTCTTAGCCTCTCTGGTGTCAACACTCTGTCTGATTTTGGATTTTTTTTTTTTTTTTTTCCAAAATCAGACTTGACACCAGAGAGGCTGAATACCGCACTGAGTCAATGCGGTCTTAGCCTCTCTGGTGTCAACACTCTGTCTGATTTTGGATTTTTTTTTTTTTTTCCAAAATCAGACTTGACACCAGAGAGGCTGAATACTGCACTGAGTCAATGCGGTCTTAGCCTCTCTGGTCTCAACACTCTGTCTGATTTTGGATTTTTTTTTTTTTTTTTTCAAAAATCAGACTTGACACCAGAGAGGCTGAATACCGCACTGAGTCAATGCGGTCTTAGCCTCTCTGGTGTCAACACTCTGTCTGATTTTGGATTATTATTATTTTTTTTCCAAAATCAGACTTGACACCAGAGAGGCTGAATACCGCACTGAGTCAATGCGGTCTTAGCCTCTCTGGTCTCAACACTCTGTCTGATTTTGGATTTTTTTTTTTTTTTTTCCAAAATCAGACTTGACACCAGAGAGGCTGAATACCGCACGTAGTCAATGCGGTCTTAGCCTCTCTGGTGTCAACACTCTGTCTGATTTTGGATTTTTTTTTTTTTTTCCAAAATCAGACTTGACACCAGAGAGGCTGAGTACCGCACTGAGTCAATGCGGTCTTAGCCTCTCTGGTGTCAACACTCTGTCTGATTTTGGATTATTATTATTTTTTTCCAAAATCAGACTTGACACCAGAGAGGCTGAATACTGCACTGAGTCAATGCGGTCTTAGCCTCTCTGGTCTCAACACTCTGTCTGATTTTGGATTTTTTTTTTTTTTTTTCCAAAATCAGACTTGACACCAGAGAGGCTGAATACCGCACGTAGTCAATGCGGTCTTAGCCTCTCTGGTGTCAACACTCTGTCTGATTTTGGATTTTTTTTTTTTTTTCCAAAATCAGACTTGACACCAGAGAGGCTGAATACCGCACTGAGTCAATGCGGTCTTAGCCTCTCTGGTCTCAACACTCTGTCTGATTTTGGATTTTTTTTTTTTTTTTTCCCAAAATCAGACTTGACACCAGAGAGGCTGAATACCGCACTGAGTCAATGCGGTCTTAGCCTCTCTGGTGTCAACACTCTGTCTGATTTTGGATTTTTTTTTTTTTTTTTTCCAAAATCAGACTTGACACCAGAGAGGCTGAATACCGCACTGAGTCAATGCGGTCTTAGCCTCTCTGGTGTCAACACTCTGTCTGATTTTGGATTTTTTTTTTTTTTTCCAAAATCAGACTTGACACCAGAGAGGCTGAATACTGCACTGAGTCAATGCGGTCTTAGCCTCTCTGGTCTCAACACTCTGTCTGATTTTGGATTTTTTTTTTTTTTTTTTCAAAAATCAGACTTGACACCAGAGAGGCTGAATACCGCACTGAGTCAATGCGGTCTTAGCCTCTCTGGTGTCAACACTCTGTCTGATTTTGGATTATTATTTTTTTTTTTCCAAAATCAGACTTGACACCAGAGAGGCTGAATACCGCACTGAGTCAATGCGGTCTTAGCCTCTCTGGTCTCAACACTCTGTCTGATTTTGGATTTTTTTTTTTTTTTTTCCAAAATCAGACTTGACACCAGAGAGGCTGAATACCGCACGTAGTCAATGCGGTCTTAGCCTCTCTGGTGTCAACACTCTGTCTGATTTTGGATTTTTTTTTTTTTTTCCAAAATCAGACTTGACACCAGAGAGGCTGAGTACCGCACTGAGTCAATGCGGTCTTAGCCTCTCTGGTGTCAACACTCTGTCTGATTTTGGATTATTATTATTTTTTTCCAAAATCAGACTTGACACCAGAGAGGCTGAATACTGCACTGAGTCAATGCGGTCTTAGCCTCTCTGGTCTCAACACTGTCTGATTTTGGATTTTTTTTTTTTTTTTTCCAAAATCAGACTTGACACCAGAGAGGCTGAATACCGCACGTAGTCAATGCGGTCTTAGCCTCTCTGGTGTCAACACTCTGTCTGATTTTGGATTTTTTTTTTTTTTTCCAAAATCAGACTTGACACCAGAGAGGCTGAGTACCGCACTGAGTCAATGCGGTCTTAGCCTCTCTGGTGTCAACACTCTGTCTGATTTTGGATTTTTTTTTTTTTTTTCCAAAATCAGACTTGACACCAGAGAGGCTGAATACCGCACTGAGTCAATGCGGTCTTAGCCTCTCTGGTCTCAACACTCTGTCTGATTTTGGATTTTTTTTTTTTTTTTTCCCAAAATCAGACTTGACACCAGAGAGGCTGAATACCGCACTGAGTCAATGCGGTCTTAGCCTCTCTGGTGTCAACACTCTGTCTGATTTTGGATTTTTTTTTTTTTTTCCAAAATCAGACTTGACACCAGAGAGGCTGAATACCGCACTGAGTCAATGCGGTCTTAGCCTCTCTGGTCTCAACACTCTGTCTGATTTTGGATTTTTTTTTTTTTTTTTTCAAAAATCAGACTTGACACCAGAGAGGCTGAATACCGCACTGAGTCAATGCCGTCTTAGCCTCTCTGGTGTCAACACTCTGTCTGATTTTGGATTTTTTTTTTTTTTTTTCAAAAATCAGACTTGACACCAGAGAGGCTGAATACCGCACTGAGTCAATGCGGTCTTAGCCTCTCTGGTCTCAACACTCTTGTCTGATTTTGGATTTTTTTTTTTTTTTTTTCCAAAATCAGACTTGACACCAGAGAGGCTGAATACCGCACTGAGTCAATGCGGTCTTAGCCTCTCTGGTGTCAACACTCTGTCTGATTTTGGATTTTTTTTTTTTTTTTTCCAAAATCAGACTTGACACCAGAGAGGCTGAATACCGCACTGAGTCAATGCAGTCTTAGCCTCTCTGGTGTCAACACTCTGTCTGATTTTGGATTTTTTTTTTTTTTCCCAAAATCAGACTTGACACCAGAGAGGCTGAATACCGCACTGAGTCAATGCGGTCTTAGCCTCTCTGGTCTCAACACTCTGTCTGATTTTGGATTTTTTTTTTTTTTTTTCCAAAATCAGACTTGACACCAGAGAGGCTGAATACCGCACTGAGTCAATGCAGTCTTAGCCTCTCTGGTGTCAACACTCTGTCTGATTTTGGATTTTTTTTTTTTTTCCCAAAATCAGACTTGACACCAGAGAGGCTGAATACCGCACTGAGTCAATGCGGTCTTAGCCTCTCTGGTCTCAACACTCTGTCTGATTTTGGATTTTTTTTTTTTTTTTTTCAAAAATCAGACTTGACACCAGAGAGGCTGAATACCGCACTGAGTCAATGCGGTCTTAGCCTCTCTGGTGTCAACACTCTGTCTGATTTTGGATTTATTTATTTTTTTTCCAAAATCAGACTTGACACCAGAGAGGCTGAGTACCGCACTGAGTCAATGCGGTCTTAGCCTCTCTGGTGTCAACACTCTGTCTGATTTTGGATTTTTTTTTTTTTTTTCCAAAATCAGACTTGACACCAGAGAGGCTGAATACCGCACTGAGTCAATGTGGTCTTAGCCTCTCTGGTCTCAACACTCTGTCTGATTTTGGATTTTTTTTTTTTTTGTCCAAAATCAGACTTGACACCAGAGAGGCTGAATACCGCACTGAGTCAATGCGGTCTTAGCCTCTCTGGTGTCAACACTCTGTCTGATTTTGGATTTTTTTTTTTTTTTCCAAAATCAGACTTGACACCAGAGAGGCTGAGTACCGCACTGAGTCAATGCGGTCTTAGCCTCTCTGGTGTCAACACTCTGTCTGATTTTGGATTTTTTTTTTTTTTTCCAAAATCAGACTTGACACCAGAGAGGCTGAGTACCGCACTGAGTCAATGCGGTCTTAGCCTCTCTGGTCTCAACACTCTGTCTGATTTTGGATTTTTTTTTTTTTTTTTCCCAAAATCAGACTTGACACCAGAGAGGCTGAATACCGCACTGAGTCAATGCGGTCTTAGCCTCTCTGGTGTCAACACTCTGTCTGATTTTGGATTTTTTTTTTTTTTTTTTCCAAAATCAGACTTGACACCAGAGAGGCTGAATACCGCACTGAGTCAATGCGGTCTTAGCCTCTCTGGTGTCAACACTCTGTCTGATTTTGGATTTTTTTTTTTTTTTCCAAAATCAGACTTGACACCAGAGAGGCTGAATACTGCACTGAGTCAATGCGGTCTTAGCCTCTCTGGTCTCAACACTCTGTCTGATTTTGGATTTTTTTTTTTTTTTTTTCAAAAATCAGACTTGACACCAGAGAGGCTGAATACCGCACTGAGTCAATGCGGTCTTAGCCTCTCTGGTGTCAACACTCTGTCTGATTTTGGATTATTATTATTTTTTTTCCAAAATCAGACTTGACACCAGAGAGGCTGAATACCGCACTGAGTCAATGCGGTCTTAGCCTCTCTGGTCTCAACACTCTGTCTGATTTTGGATTTTTTTTTTTTTTTTTCCAAAATCAGACTTGACACCAGAGAGGCTGAATACCGCACGTAGTCAATGCGGTCTTAGCCTCTCTGTTGTCAACACTCTGTCTGATTTTGGATTTTTTTTTTTTTTTCCAAAATCAGACTTGACACCAGAGAGGCTGAGTACCGCACTGAGTCAATGCGGTCTTAGCCTCTCTGGTGTCAACACTCTGTCTGATTTTGGATTATTATTATTTTTTTCCAAAATCAGACTTGACACCAGAGAGGCTGAATACTGCACTGAGTCAATGCGGTCTTAGCCTCTCTGGTCTCAACACTCTGTCTGATTTTGGATTTTTTTTTTTTTTTTTTCCAAAATCAGACTTGACACCAGAGAGGCTGAATACCGCACGTAGTCAATGCGGTCTTAGCCTCTCTGGTGTCAACACTCTGTCTGATTTTGGATTTTTTTTTTTTTTTCCAAAATCAGACTTGACACCAGAGAGGCTGAATACCGCACTGAGTCAATGCGGTCTTAGCCTCTCTGGTCTCAACACTCTGTCTGATTTTGGATTTTTTTTTTTTTTTTTCGCAAAATCAGACTTGACACCAGAGAGGCTGAATACCGCACTGAGTCAATGCGGTCTTAGCCTCTCTGGTGTCAACACTCTGTCTGATTTTGGATTTTTTTTTTTTTTTTTTCCAAAATCAGACTTGACACCAGAGAGGCTGAATACCGCACTGAGTCAATGCGGTCTTAGCCTCTCTGGTGTCAACACTCTGTCTGATTTTGGATTTTTTTTTTTTTTTCCAAAATCAGACTTGACACCAGAGAGGCTGAATACTGCACTGAGTCAATGCGGTCTTAGCCTCTCTGGTCTCAACACTCTGTCTGATTTTGGATTTTTTTTTTTTTTTTTTCAAAAATCAGACTTGACACCAGAGAGGCTGAATACCGCACTGAGTCAATGCGGTCTTAGCCTCTCTGGTGTCAACACTCTGTCTGATTTTGGATTATTTTTTTTTTTTTTCCAAAATCAGACTTGACACCAGAGAGGCTGAATACCGCACTGAGTCAATGCGGTCTTAGCCTCTCTGGTCTCAACACTCTGTCTGATTTTGGATTTTTTTTTTTTTTTTTCCAAAATCAGACTTGACACCAGAGAGGCTGAATACCGCACGTAGTCAATGCGGTCTTAGCCTCTCTGGTGTCAACACTCTGTCTGATTTTGGATTTTTTTTTTTTTTTCCAAAATCAGACTTGACACCAGAGAGGCTGAGTACCGCACTGAGTCAATGCGGTCTTAGCCTCTCTGGTGTCAACACTCTGTCTGATTTTGGATTATTATTATTTTTTTCCAAAATCAGACTTGACACCAGAGAGGCTGAATACTGCACTGAGTCAATGCGGTCTTAGCCTCTCTGGTCTCAACACTGTCTGATTTTGGATTTTTTTTTTTTTTTTTCCAAAATCAGACTTGACACCAGAGAGGCTGAATACCGCACGTAGTCAATGCGGTCTTAGCCTCTCTGGTGTCAACACTCTGTCTGATTTTGGATTTTTTTTTTTTTTTCCAAAATCAGACTTGACACCAGAGAGGCTGAGTACCGCACTGAGTCAATGCGGTCTTAGCCTCTCTGGTGTCAACACTCTGTCTGATTTTGGATTTTTTATTTTTTTTTCCAAAATCAGACTTGACACCAGAGAGGCTGAATACCCCACTGAGTCAATGCGGTCTTAGCCTCTCTGGTCTCAACACTCTGTCTGATTTTGGATTTTTTTTTTTTTTTTTCCCAAAATCAGACTTGACACCAGAGAGGCTGAATACCGCACTGAGTCAATGCGGTCTTAGCCTCTCTGGTGTCAACACTCTGTCTGATTTTGGATTTTTTTTTTTTTTTCCAAAATCAGACTTGACACCAGAGAGGCTGAATACCGCACTGAGTCAATGCGGTCTTAGCCTCTCTGGTCTCAACACTCTGTCTGATTTTGGATTTTTTTTTTTTTTTTTTTCAAAAATCAGACTTGACACCAGAGAGGCTGAATACCGCACTGAGTCAATGCCGTCTTAGCCTCTCTGGTGTCAACACTCTGTCTGATTTTGGATTTTTTTTTTTTTTTTTCAAAAATCAGACTTGACACCAGAGAGGCTGAATACCGCACTGAGTCAATGCGGTCTTAGCCTCTCTGGTCTCAACACTCTTGTCTGATTTTGGATTTTTTTTTTTTTTTTTTCCAAAATCAGACTTGACACCAGAGAGGCTGAATACCGCACTGAGTCAATGCGGTCTTAGCCTCTCTGGTGTCAACACTCTGTCTGATTTTGGATTTTTTTTTTTTTTTTTCCAAAATCAGACTTGACACCAGAGAGGCTGAATACCGCACTGAGTCAATGCAGTCTTAGCCTCTCTGGTGTCAACACTCTGTCTGATTTTGGATTTTTTTTTTTTTTCCCAAAATCAGACTTGACACCAGAGAGGCTGAATACCGCACTGAGTCAATGCGGTCTTAGCCTCTCTGGTGTCAACACTCTGTCTGATTTTGGATTTTTTTTTTTTTTCCCAAAATCAGACTTGACACCAGAGAGGCTGAATACCGCACTGAGTCAATGCGGTCTTAGCCTCTCTGGTCTCAACACTCTGTCTGATTTTGGATTTTTTTTTTTTTTTTTTCAAAAATCAGACTTGACACCAGAGAGGCTGAATACCGCACTGAGTCAATGCGGTCTTAGCCTCTCTGGTGTCAACACTCTGTCTGATTTTGGATTTATTTATTTTTTTTCCAAAATCAGACTTGACACCAGAGAGGCTGAGTACCGCACTGAGTCAATGCGGTCTTAGCCTCTCTGGTGTCAACACTCTGTCTGATTTTGGATTTTTTTTTTTTTTTTCCAAAATCAGACTTGACACCAGAGAGGCTGAATACCGCACTGAGTCAATGTGGTCTTAGCCTCTCTGGTCTCAACACTCTGTCTGATTTTGGATTTTTTTTTTTTTTGTCCAAAATCAGACTTGACACCAGAGAGGCTGAATACCGCACTGAGTCAATGCGGTCTTAGCCTCTCTGGTGTCAACACTCTGTCTGATTTTGGATTTTTTTTTTTTTTTTCCAAAATCAGACTTGACACCAGAGAGGCTGAGTACCGCACTGAGTCAATGCGGTCTTAGCCTCTCTGGTGTCAACACTCTGTCTGATTTTGGATTTTTTTTTTTTTTTTCCAAAATCAGACTTGACACCAGAGAGGCTGAATACCGCACTGAGTCAATGTGGTCTTAGCCTCTCTGGTCTCAACACTCTGTCTGATTTTGGATTTTTTTTTTGTCCAAAATCAGACTTGACACCAGAGAGGCTGAATACCGCACTGAGTCAATGCGGTCTTAGCCTCTCTGGTGTCAACACTCTGTCTGATTTTGGATTTTTTTTTTTTTTTTTCCAAAATCAGACTTGACACCAGAGAGGCTGAATACTGCACGGAGTCAATGCGGTCTTAGCCTCTCTGGTCTCAACACTCTGTCTGATTTTGGATTTTTTTTTTTTTTCCCAAAATCAGACTTGACACCAGAGAGGCTGAATACCGCACTGAGTCAATGCGGTCTTAGCCTCTCTGGTGTCAACACTCTGTCTGATTTTGGATTTTTTTTTTTTTTTCCAAAATCAGACTTGACACCAGAGAGGCTGAATACCGCACTGAGTCAATGCGGTCTTAGCCTCTCTGGTCTCAACACTCTGTCTGATTTTGGATTTTGGATTTTTTTTTTTTTTTCAAAAATCAGACTTGACACCAGAGAGGCTGAATACTGCACTGAGTCAATGCGGTCTTAGCCTCTCTGGTGTCAACACTCTGTCTGATTTTGGATTATTATTATTTTTTTCCAAAATCAGACTTGACACCAGAGAGGCTGAATACTGCACTGAGTCAATGCGGTCTTAGCCTCTCTGGTCTCAACACTGTCTGATTTTGGATTTTTTTTTTTTTTTTTCCAAAATCAGACTTGACACCAGAGAGGCTGAATACCGCACGTAGTCAATGCGGTCTTAGCCTCTCTGGTGTCAACACTCTGTCTGATTTTGGATTTTTTTTTTTTTTTCCAAAATCAGACTTGACACCAGAGAGGCTGAGTACCGCACTGAGTCAATGCGGTCTTAGCCTCTCTGGTGTCAACACTCTGTCTGATTTTGGATTTTTTTTTTTTTTTTTCCCAAAATCAGACTTGACACCAGAGAGGCTGAATACCGCACTGAGTCAATGCGGTCTTAGCCTCTCTGGTCTCAACACTCTGTCTGATTTTGGATTTTTTTTTTTTTTTTTCCCAAAATCAGACTTGACACCAGAGAGGCTGAATACCGCACTGAGTCAATGCGGTCTTAGCCTCTCTGGTGTCAACACTCTGTCTGATTTTGGATTTTTTTTTTTTTTTTTTCCAAAATCAGACTTGACACCAGAGAGGCTGAATACCGCACGGAGTCAATGCGGTCTTAGCCTCTCTGGTGTCAACACTCTGTCTGATTTTGGATTTTTTTTTTTTTTTCCAAAATCAGACTTGACACCAGAGAGGCTGAATACTGCACTGAGTCAATGCGGTCTTAGCCTCTCTGGTCTCAACACTCTGTCTGATTTTGGATTTTTTTTTTTTTTTTTCAAAAATCAGACTTGACACCAGAGAGGCTGAATACCGCACTGAGTCAATGCGGTCTTAGCCTCTCTGGTGTCAACACTCTGTCTGATTTTGGATTATTTTTTATTTTTTTCCAAAATCAGACTTGACACCAGAGAGGCTGAATACCACACTGAGTCAATGCGGTCTTAGCCTCTCTGGTCTCAACACTCTGTCTGATTTTGGATTTTTTTTTTTTTTTTCCAAAATCAGACTTGACACCAGAGAGGCTGAATACCGCACGTAGTCAATGCGGTCTTAGCCTCTCTGGTGTCAACACTCTGTCTGATTTTGGATTTTTTTTTTTTTTTCCAAAATCAGACTTGACACCAGAGAGGCTGAGTACCGCACTGAGTCAATGCGGTCTTAGCCTCTCTGGTGTCAACACTCTGTCTGATTTTGGATTATTTTTTTTTTTTTCCAAAATCAGACTTGACACCAGAGAGGCTGAATACTGCACTGAGTCAATGCGGTCTTAGCCTCTCTGGTCTCAACACTCTGTCTGATTTTGGATTTTTTTTTTTTTTTTTCCAAAATCAGACTTGACACCAGAGAGGCTGAATACCGCACGTAGTCAATGCGGTCTTAGCCTCTCTGGTGTCAACACTCTGTCTGATTTTGGATTTTTTTTTTTTTTTCCAAAATCAGACTTGACACCAGAGAGGCTGAGTACCGCACTGAGTCAATGCGGTCTTAGCCTCTCTGGTGTCAACACTCTGTCTGATTTTGGATTTTTTATTTTTTTTTCCAAAATCAGACTTGACACCAGAGAGGCTGAATACCGCACTGAGTCAATGCGGTCTTAGCCTCTCTGGTCTCAACACTCTGTCTGATTTTGGATTTTTTTTTTTTTTTTTCCCAAAATCAGACTTGACACCAGAGAGGCTGAATACCGCACTGAGTCAATGCGGTCTTAGCCTCTCTGGTGTCAACACTCTGTCTGATTTTGGATTTTTTTTTTTTTTTTTTCCAAAATCAGACTTGACACCAGAGAGGCTGAATACCGCACTGAGTCAATGCGGTCTTAGCCTCTCTGGTGTCAACACTCTGTCTGATTTTGGATTATTATTTTTTTTTTCCAAAATCAGACTTGACACCAGAGAGGCTGAATACTGCACTGAGTCAATGCGGTCTTAGCCTCTCTGGTCTCAACACTCTGTCTGATTTTGGATTTTTTTTTTTTTTTTTCCAAAATCAGACTTGACACCAGAGAGGCTGAATACCGCACTGAGTCAATGCGGTCTTAGCCTCTCTGGTGTCAACACTCTGTCTGATTTTGGATTTTTTTTTTTTTTTTTCCAAAATCAGACTTGACACCAGAGAGGCTGAATACCGCACTGAGTCAATGCGGTCTTAGCCTCTCTGGTCTCAACACTGTCTGATTTTGGATTTTGGATTTTTTTTTTTTTTTCAAAAATCAGACTTGACACCAGAGAGGCTGAATACCGCACTGAGTCAATGCGGTCTTAGCCTCTCTGGTGTCAACACTCTGTCTGATTTTGGATTATTATTATTTTTTTCCAAAATCAGACTTGACACCAGAGAGGCTGAATACTGCACTGAGTCAATGCGGTCTTAGCCTCTCTGGTCTCAACACTGTCTGATTTTGGATTTTTTTTTTTTTTTTTCCAAAATCAGACTTGACACCAGAGAGGCTGAATACCGCACTGAGTCAATGCGGTCTTAGCCTCTCTGGTGTCAACACTCTGTCTGATTTTGGATTTTTTTTTTTTTTTTTTTCCAAAATCAGACTTGACACCAGAGAGGCTGAATACCGCACGTAGTCAATGCGGTCTTAGCCTCTCTGGTGTCAACACTCTGTCTGATTTTGGATTTTTTTTTTTTTTTTCCAAAATCAGACTTGACACCAGAGAGGCTGAGTACCGCACTGAGTCAATGCGGTCTTAGCCTCTCTGGTGTCAACACTCTGTCTGATTTTGGATTTTTTATTTTTTTTTTCAAAATCAGACTTGACACCAGAGAGGCTGAATACCGCACTGAGTCAATGCGGTCTTAGCCTCTCTGGTCTCAACACTCTGTCTGATTTTGGATTTTTTTTTTTTTTTTTCCCAAAATCAGACTTGACACCAGAGAGGCTGAATACCGCACTGAGTCAATGCGGTCTTAGCCTCTCTGGTGTCAACACTCTGTCTGATTTTGGATTTTTTTTTTTTTTTTTTTCCAAAATCAGACTTGACACCAGAGAGGCTGAATACCGCACGGAGTCAATGCGGTCTTAGCCTCTCTGGTGTCAACACTCTGTCTGATTTTGGATTTTTTTTTTTTTTTTCCAAAATCAGACTTGACACCAGAGAGGCTGAATACTGCACTGAGTCAATGCGGTCTTAGCCTCTCTGGTCTCAACACTCTGTCTGATTTTGGATTTTTTTTTTTTTTTTTTCAAAAATCAGACTTGACACCAGAGAGGCTGAATACCGCACTGAGTCAATGCGGTCTTAGCCTCTCTGGTGTCAACACTCTGTCTGATTTTGGATTATTTTTTATTTTTTTCCAAAATCAGACTTGACACCAGAGAGGCTGAATACCACACTGAGTCAATGCGGTCTTAGCCTCTCTGGTCTCAACACTCTGTCTGATTTTGGATTTTTTTTTTTTTTTTTCCAAAATCAGACTTGACACCAGAGAGGCTGAATACCGCACGTAGTCAATGCGGTCTTAGCCTCTCTGGTGTCAACACTCTGTCTGATTTTGGATTTTTTTTTTTTTTTCCAAAATCAAACTTGACACCAGAGAGGCTGAGTACCGCACTGAGTCAATGCGGTCTTAGCCTCTCTGGTGTCAACACTCTGTCTGATTTTGGATTATTATTATTTTTTTCCAAAATCAGACTTGACACCAGAGAGGCTGAATACTGCACTGAGTCAATGCGGTCTTAGCCTCTCTGGTCTCAACACTCTGTCTGATTTTGGATTTTTTTTTTTTTTTTCCAAAATCAGACTTGACACCAGAGAGGCTGAATACCGCACGTAGTCAATGCAGTCTTAGCCTCTCTGGTGTCAACACTCTGTCTGATTTTGGATTTTTTTTTTTTTTTCCAAAATCAGACTTGACACCAGAGAGGCTGAGTACCGCACTGAGTCAATGCGGTCTTAGCCTCTCTGGTGTCAACACTCTGTCTGATTTTGGATTTTTTATTTTTTTTTCCAAAATCAGACTTGACACCAGAGAGGCTGAATACCGCACTGAGTCAATGCGGTCTTAGCCTCTCTGGTCTCAACACTCTGTCTGATTTTGGATTTTTTTTTTTTTTTTTCCCAAAATCAGACTTGACACCAGAGAGGCTGAATACCGCACTGAGTCAATGCGGTCTTAGCCTCTCTGGTGTCAACACTCTGTCTGATTTTGGATTTTTTTTTTTTTTTTTTCCAAAATCAGACTTGACACCAGAGAGGCTGAATACCGCACTGAGTCAATGCGGTCTTAGCCTCTCTGGTGTCAACACTCTGTCTGATTTTGGATTATTATTATTTTTTTCCAAAATCAGACTTGACACCAGAGAGGCTGAATACTGCACTGAGTCAATGCGGTCTTAGCCTCTCTGGTCTCAACACTCTGTCTGATTTTGGATTTTTTTTTTTTTTTTTTCCAAAATCAGACTTGACACCAGAGAGGCTGAATACCGCACGTAGTCAATGCGGTCTTAGCCTCTCTGGTGTCAACACTCTGTCTGATTTTGGATTTTTTTTTTTTTTTCCAAAATCAGACTTGACACCAGAGAGGCTGAGTACCGCACTGAGTCAATGCGGTCTTAGCCTCTCTGGTGTCAACACTCTGTCTGATTTTGGATTTTTTATTTTTTTTTCCAAAATCAGACTTGACACCAGAGAGGCTGAATACCGCACTGAGTCAATGCGGTCTTAGCCTCTCTGGTCTCAACACTCTGTCTGATTTTGGATTTTTTTTTTTTTTTTTCCCAAAATCAGACTTGACACCAGAGAGGCTGAATACCGCACTGAGTCAATGCGGTCTTAGCCTCTCTGGTGTCAACACTCTGTCTGATTTTGGATTTTTTTTTTTTTTTTTTCCAAAATCAGACTTGACACCAGAGAGGCTGAATACCGCACTGAGTCAATGCGGTCTTAGCCTCTCTGGTGTCAACACTCTGTCTGATTTTGGATTTTTTTTTTTTTTTCCAAAATCAGACTTGACACCAGAGAGGCTGAATACTGCACTGAGTCAATGCGGTCTTAGCCTCTCTGGTCTCAACACTCTGTCTGATTTTGGATTTTTTTTTTTTTTTTTTCAAAAATCAGACTTGACACCAGAGAGGCTGAATACCGCACTGAGTCAATGCGGTCTTAGCCTCTCTGGTGTCAACACTCTGTCTGATTTTGGATTATTATTATTTTTTTTCCAAAATCAGACTTGACACCAGAGAGGCTGAATACCGCACTGAGTCAATGCGGTCTTAGCCTCTCTGGTCTCAACACTCTGTCTGATTTTGGATTTTTTTTTTTTTTTTTCCAAAATCAGACTTGACACCAGAGAGGCTGAATACCGCACGTAGTCAATGCGGTCTTAGCCTCTCTGGTGTCAACACTCTGTCTGATTTTGGATTTTTTTTTTTTTTTCCAAAATCAGACTTGACACCAGAGAGGCTGAGTACCGCACTGAGTCAATGCGGTCTTAGCCTCTCTGGTGTCAACACTCTGTCTGATTTTGGATTATTATTTTTTTTTTCCAAAATCAGACTTGACACCAGAGAGGCTGAATACTGCACTGAGTCAATGCGGTCTTAGCCTCTCTGGTCTCAACACTCTGTCTGATTTTGGATTTTTTTTTTTTTTTTTCCAAAATCAGACTTGACACCAGAGAGGCTGAATACCGCACGTAGTCAATGCGGTCTTAGCCTCTCTGGTGTCAACACTCTGTCTGATTTTGAATTTTTTTTTTTTTTTCCAAAATCAGACTTGACACCAGAGAGGCTGAGTACCGCACTGAGTCAATGCGGTCTTAGCCTCTCTGGTGTCAACACTCTGTCTGATTTTGGATTTTTTATTTTTTTTTCCAAAATCAGACTTGACACCAGAGAGGCTGAATACCGCACTGAGTCAATGCGGTCTTAGCCTCTCTGGTCTCAACACTCTGTCTGATTTTGGATTTTTTTTTTTTTTTTTCCCAAAATCAGACTTGACACCAGAGAGGCTGAATACCGCACTGAGTCAATGCGGTCTTAGCCTCTCTGGTGTCAACACTCTGTCTGATTTTGGATTTTTTTTTTTTTTTTTTCCAAAATCAGACTTGACACCAGAGAGGCTGAATACCGCACTGAGTCAATGCGGTCTTAGCCTCTCTGGTGTCAACACTCTGTCTGATTTTGGATTTTTTTTTTTTTTTCCAAAATCAGACTTGACACCAGAGAGGCTGAATACTGCACTGAGTCAATGCGGTCTTAGCCTCTCTGGTCTCAACACTCTGTCTGATTTTGGATTTTTTTTTTTTTTTTTTCAAAAATCAGACTTGACACCAGAGAGGCTGAATACCGCACTGAGTCAATGCGGTCTTAGCCTCTCTGGTGTCAACACTCTGTCTGATTTTGGCTTATTATTTTTTTTTTTCCAAAATCAGACTTGACACCAGAGAGGCTGAATACCGCACTGAGTCAATGCGGTCTTAGCCTCTCTGGTCTCAACACTCTGTCTGATTTTGGATTTTTTTTTTTTTTTTCCAAAATCAGACTTGACACCAGAGAGGCTGAATACCGCACGTAGTCAATGCAGTCTTAGCCTCTCTGGTGTCAACACTCTGTCTGATTTTGGATTTTTTTTTTTTTTTCCAAAATCAGACTTGACACCAGAGAGGCTGAGTACCGCACTGAGTCAATGCGGTCTTAGCCTCTCTGGTGTCAACACTCTGTCTGATTTTGGATTTTTTATTTTTTTTTCCAAAATCAGACTTGACACCAGAGAGGCTGAATACCGCACTGAGTCAATGCGGTCTTAGCCTCTCTGGTCTCAACACTCTGTCTGATTTTGGATTTTTTTTTTTTTTTTTCCCAAAATCAGACTTGACACCAGAGAGGCTGAATACCGCACTGAGTCAATGCGGTCTTAGCCTCTCTGGTGTCAACACTCTGTCTGATTTTGGATTTTTTTTTTTTTTTTTTCCAAAATCAGACTTGACACCAGAGAGGCTGAATACCGCACTGAGTCAATGCGGTCTTAGCCTCTCTGGTGTCAACACTCTGTCTGATTTTGGATTATTATTATTTTTTTCCAAAATCAGACTTGACACCAGAGAGGCTGAATACTGCACTGAGTCAATGCGGTCTTAGCCTCTCTGGTCTCAACACTCTGTCTGATTTTGGATTTTTTTTTTTTTTTTTTCCAAAATCAGACTTGACACCAGAGAGGCTGAATACCGCACGTAGTCAATGCGGTCTTAGCCTCTCTGGTGTCAACACTCTGTCTGATTTTGGATTTTTTTTTTTTTTTCCAAAATCAGACTTGACACCAGAGAGGCTGAGTACCGCACTGAGTCAATGCGGTCTTAGCCTCTCTGGTGTCAACACTCTGTCTGATTTTGGATTTTTTATTTTTTTTTCCAAAATCAGACTTGACACCAGAGAGGCTGAATACCGCACTGAGTCAATGCGGTCTTAGCCTCTCTGGTCTCAACACTCTGTCTGATTTTGGATTTTTTTTTTTTTTTTTCCCAAAATCAGACTTGACACCAGAGAGGCTGAATACCGCACTGAGTCAATGCGGTCTTAGCCTCTCTGGTGTCAACACTCTGTCTGATTTTGGATTTTTTTTTTTTTTTTTTCCAAAATCAGACTTGACACCAGAGAGGCTGAATACCGCACTGAGTCAATGCGGTCTTAGCCTCTCTGGTGTCAACACTCTGTCTGATTTTGGATTTTTTTTTTTTTTTCCAAAATCAGACTTGACACCAGAGAGGCTGAATACTGCACTGAGTCAATGCGGTCTTAGCCTCTCTGGTCTCAACACTCTGTCTGATTTTGGATTTTTTTTTTTTTTTTTTCAAAAATCAGACTTGACACCAGAGAGGCTGAATACCGCACTGAGTCAATGCGGTCTTAGCCTCTCTGGTGTCAACACTCTGTCTGATTTTGGATTATTATTATTTTTTTTCCAAAATCAGACTTGACACCAGAGAGGCTGAATACCGCACTGAGTCAATGCGGTCTTAGCCTCTCTGGTCTCAACACTCTGTCTGATTTTGGATTTTTTTTTTTTTTTTTCCAAAATCAGACTTGACACCAGAGAGGCTGAATACCGCACGTAGTCAATGCGGTCTTAGCCTCTCTGGTGTCAACACTCTGTCTGATTTTGGATTTTTTTTTTTTTTTTCCAAAATCAGACTTGACACCAGAGAGGCTGAGTACCGCACTGAGTCAATGCGGTCTTAGCCTCTCTGGTGTCAACACTCTGTCTGATTTTGGATTATTATTTTTTTTTTCCAAAATCAGACTTGACACCAGAGAGGCTGAATACTGCACTGAGTCAATGCGGTCTTAGCCTCTCTGGTCTCAACACTCTGTCTGATTTTGGATTTTTTTTTTTTTTTTTCCAAAATCAGACTTGACACCAGAGAGGCTGAATACCGCACGTAGTCAATGCGGTCTTAGCCTCTCTGGTGTCAACACTCTGTCTGATTTTGAATTTTTTTTTTTTTTTCCAAAATCAGACTTGACACCAGAGAGGCTGAGTACCGCACTGAGTCAATGCGGTCTTAGCCTCTCTGGTGTCAACACTCTGTCTGATTTTGGATTTTTTATTTTTTTTTCCAAAATCAGACTTGACACCAGAGAGGCTGAATACCGCACTGAGTCAATGCGGTCTTAGCCTCTCTGGTCTCAACACTCTGTCTGATTTTGGATTTTTTTTTTTTTTTTTCCCAAAATCAGACTTGACACCAGAGAGGCTGAATACCGCACTGAGTCAATGCGGTCTTAGCCTCTCTGGTGTCAACACTCTGTCTGATTTTGGATTTTTTTTTTTTTTTTTTCCAAAATCAGACTTGACACCAGAGAGGCTGAATACCGCACTGAGTCAATGCGGTCTTAGCCTCTCTGGTGTCAACACTCTGTCTGATTTTGGATTTTTTTTTTTTTTTCCAAAATCAGACTTGACACCAGAGAGGCTGAATACTGCACTGAGTCAATGCGGTCTTAGCCTCTCTGGTCTCAACACTCTGTCTGATTTTGGATTTTTTTTTTTTTTTTTTCAAAAATCAGACTTGACACCAGAGAGGCTGAATACCGCACTGAGTCAATGCGGTCTTAGCCTCTCTGGTGTCAACACTCTGTCTGATTTTGGCTTATTATTTTTTTTTTTCCAAAATCAGACTTGACACCAGAGAGGCTGAATACCGCACTGAGTCAATGCGGTCTTAGCCTCTCTGGTCTCAACACTCTGTCTGATTTTGGATTTTTTTTTTTTTTTTTCAAAAATCAGACTTGACACCAGAGAGGCTGAATACCGCACGTAGTCAATGCAGTCTTAGCCTCTCTGGTGTCAACACTCTGTCTGATTTTGGATTTTTTTTTTTTTTTTCCAAAATCAGACTTGACACCAGAGAGGCTGAGTACCGCACTGAGTCAATGCGGTCTTAGCCTCTCTGGTGTCAACACTCTGTCTGATTTTGGATTTTTTTTTTTTTTTTCCAAAATCAGACTTGACACCAGAGAGGCTGAATACCGCACTGAGTCAATGCGGTCTTAGCCTCTCTGGTCTCAACACTCTGTCTGATTTTGGATTTTTTTTTTTTTTTTCCCAAAATCAGACTTGACACCAGAGAGGCTGAATACCGCACTGAGTCAATGCGGTCTTAGCCTCTCTGGTGTCAACACTCTGTCTGATTTTGGATTTTTTTTTTTTTTTTTTCCAAAATCAGACTTGACACCAGAGAGGCTGAATACCGCACTGAGTCAATGCGGTCTTAGCCTCTCTGGTGTCAACACTCTGTCTGATTTTGGATTTTTTTTTTTTTTTCCAAAATCAGACTTGACACCAGAGAGGCTGAATACTGCACTGAGTCAATGCGGTCTTAGCCTCTCTGGTCTCAACACTCTGTCTGATTTTGGATTTTTTTTTTTTTTTTTTCAAAAATCAGACTTGACACCAGAGAGGCTGAATACCGCACTGAGTCAATGCGGTCTTAGCCTCTCTGGTGTCAACACTCTGTCTGATTTTGGATTATTATTTTTTTTTTTCCAAAATCAGACTTGACACCAGAGAGGCTGAATACCGCACTGAGTCAATGCGGTCTTAGCCTCTCTGGTCTCAACACTCTGTCTGATTTTGGATTTTTTTTTTTTTTTTTCCAAAATCAGACTTGACACCAGAGAGGCTGAATACCGCACGTAGTCAATGCGGTCTTAGCCTCTCTGGTGTCAACACTCTGTCTGATTTTGGATTTTTTTTTTTTTTTCCAAAATCAGACTTGACACCAGAGAGGCTGAGTACCGCACTGAGTCAATGCGGTCTTAGCCTCTCTGGTGTCAACACTCTGTCTGATTTTGGATTATTATTTTTTTTTTCCAAAATCAGACTTGACACCAGAGAGGCTGAATACTGCACTGAGTCAATGCGGTCTTAGCCTCTCTGGTCTCAACACTCTGTCTGATTTTGGATTTTTTTTTTTTTTTTTCCAAAATCAGACTTGACACCAGAGAGGCTGAATACCGCACGTAGTCAATGCGGTCTTAGCCTCTCTGGTGTCAACACTCTGTCTGATTTTGAATTTTTTTTTTTTTTTCCAAAATCAGACTTGACACCAGAGAGGCTGAGTACCGCACTGAGTCAATGCGGTCTTAGCCTCTCTGGTGTCAACACTCTGTCTGATTTTGGATTTTTTATTTTTTTTTCCAAAATCAGACTTGACACCAGAGAGGCTGAATACCGCACTGAGTCAATGCGGTCTTAGCCTCTCTGGTCTCAACACTCTGTCTGATTTTGGATTTTTTTTTTTTTTTTTCCCAAAATCAGACTTGACACCAGAGAGGCTGAATACCGCACTGAGTCAATGCGGTCTTAGCCTCTCTGGTGTCAACACTCTGTCTGATTTTGGATTTTTTTTTTTTTTTTTTCCAAAATCAGACTTGACACCAGAGAGGCTGAATACCGCACTGAGTCAATGCGGTCTTAGCCTCTCTGGTGTCAACACTCTGTCTGATTTTGGATTTTTTTTTTTTTTTCCAAAATCAGACTTGACACCAGAGAGGCTGAATACTGCACTGAGTCAATGCGGTCTTAGCCTCTCTGGTCTCAACACTCTGTCTGATTTTGGATTTTTTTTTTTTTTTTTTCAAAAATCAGACTTGACACCAGAGAGGCTGAATACCGCACTGAGTCAATGCGGTCTTAGCCTCTCTGGTGTCAACACTCTGTCTGATTTTGGCTTATTATTTTTTTTTTTCCAAAATCAGACTTGACACCAGAGAGGCTGAATACCGCACTGAGTCAATGCGGTCTTAGCCTCTCTGGTCTCAACACTCTGTCTGATTTTGGATTTTTTTTTTTTTTTTTCAAAAATCAGACTTGACACCAGAGAGGCTGAATACCGCACGTAGTCAATGCAGTCTTAGCCTCTCTGGTGTCAACACTCTGTCTGATTTTGGATTTTTTTTTTTTTTTCCAAAATCAGACTTGACACCAGAGAGGCTGAGTACCGCACTGAGTCAATGCGGTCTTAGCCTCTCTGGTGTCAACACTCTGTCTGATTTTGGATTATTATTTTTTTTTTTCCAAAATCAGACTTGACACCAGAGAGGCTGAATACTGCACTGAGTCAATGCGGTCTTAGCCTCTCTGGTCTCAACACTCTGTCTGATTTTGGATTTTTTTTTTTTTTTTCAAAAATTAGACTTGACACCAGAGAGGCTGAATACCGCACGTAGTCAATGCGGTCTTAGCCTCTCTGGTGTCAACACTCTGTCTGATTTTGGATTTTTTTTTTTTTTTCCAAAATCAGACTTGACACCAGAGAGGCTGAGTACCGCACTGAGTCAATGCGGTCTTAGCCTCTCTGGTGTCAACACTCTGTCTGATTTTGGATTTTTTATTTTTTTTTCCAAAATCAGACTTGACACCAGAGAGGCTGAATACCGCACTGAGTCAATGCGGTCTTAGCCTCTCTGGTCTCAACACTCTGTCTGATTTTGGATTTTTTTTTTTTTTTTTCCCAAAATCAGACTTGACACCAGAGAGGCTGAATACCGCACTGAGTCAATGCGGTCTTAGCCTCTCTGGTGTCAACACTCTGTCTGATTTTGGATTTTTTTTTTTTTTTTTTACAAAATCAGACTTGACACCAGAGAGGCTGAATACCGCACTGAGTCAATGCGGTCTTAGCCTCTCTGGTGTCAACACTCTGTCTGATTTTGGATTTTTTTTTTTTTTTCCAAAATCAGACTTGACACCAGAGAGGCTGAATACCGCACTGAGTCAATGCGGTCTTAGCCTCTCTGGTCTCAACACTCTGTCTGATTTTGGATTTTTTTTTTTTTTTTTTCAAAAATCAGACTTGACACCAGAGAGGCTGAATACCGCACTGAGTCAATGCGGTCTTAGCCTCTCTGGTGTCAACACTCTGTCTGATTTTGGATTATTATTTTTTTTTTTCCAAAATCAGACTTGACACCAGAGAGGCTGAATACCGCACTGAGTCAATGCGGTCTTAGCCTCTCTGGTCTCAACACTCTTGTCTGATTTTGGATTTTTTTTTTTTTTTTTTCCAAAATCAGACTTGACACCAGAGAGGCTGAATACCGCACTGAGTCAATGCGGTCTTAGCCTCTCTGGTGTCAACACTCTGTCTGATTTTGGATTTTTTTTTTTTTTTTTCCAAAATCAGACTTGACACCAGAGAGGCTGAATACCGCACTGAGTCAATGCAGTCTTAGCCTCTCTGGTGTCAACACTCTGTCTGATTTTGGATTTTTTTTTTTTTTTCCAAAATCAGACTTGACACCAGAGAGGCTGAATACCGCACTGAGTCAATGCGGTCTTAGCCTCTCTGGTCTCAACACTCTGTCTGATTTTGGTTTTTTTTTTTTTTTTTCAAAATCAGACTTGACACCAGAGAGGCTGAATACCGCACTGAGTCAATGCGGTCTTAGCCTCTCTGGTGTCAACACTCTGTCTGATTTTGGATTTTTTTTTTTTTTTTTTTCAAAATCAGACTTGACACCAGAGAGGCTGAATACCGCAAGTAGTCAATGCGGTCTTAGCCTCTCTGGTGTCAACACTCTGTCTGATTTTGGATTTTTTTTTTTTTTTTCCAAAATCAGACTTGACACCAGAGAGGCTGAGTACCGCACTGAGTCAATGCAGTCTTAGCCTCTCTGGTGTCAACACTCTGTCTGA
Organism: Poromitra crassiceps; assembly: GCF_964638095.1. Taxonomy (NCBI): domain Eukaryota; kingdom Metazoa; phylum Chordata; class Actinopteri; order Beryciformes; family Melamphaidae; genus Poromitra; species Poromitra crassiceps. Next base: position 366,802 of record NW_028152194.1, read on the forward strand.
TTTTGGATTTTTTATTTTTTTTTCCAAAATCAGACTTGACACCAGAGAGGCTGAATACCGCACTGAGTCAATGCGGTCTTAGCCTCTCTGGTCTCAACACTCTGTCTGATTTTGGATTTTTTTTTTTTTTTTTCCCAAAATCAGACTTGACACCAGAGAGGCTGAATACCGCACTGAGTCAATGCGGTCTTAGCCTCTCTGGTGTCAACACTCTGTCTGATTTTGGATTTTTTTTTTTTTTTTCCAAAATCAGACTTGACACCAGAGAGGCTGAATACCGCACTGAGTCAATGCGGTCTTAGCCTCTCTGGTGTCAACACTCTGTCTGATTTTGGATTTTTTTTTTTTTTTTCCAAAATCAGACTTGACACCAGAGAGGCTGAATACTGCACTGAGTCAATGCGGTCTTAGCCTCTCTGGTCTCAACACTCTGTCTGATTTTGGATTTTTTTTTTTTTTTCCCAAAATCAGACTTGACACCAGAGAGGCTGAATACCGCACTGAGTCAATGCGGTCTTAGCCTCTCTGGTGTCAACACTCTGTCTGATTTTGGATTTTTTTTTTTTTTCCCCCAAAATCAGACTTGACACCAGAGAGGCTGAATACCGCACTGAGTCAATGCGGTCTTAGCCTCTCTGGTGTCAACACTCTGTCTGATTTTGGATTTTTTTTTTTTTTTCCAAAATCAGACTTGACACCAGAGAGGCTGAATACCGCACTGAGTCAATGCGGTCTTAGCCTCTCTGGTCTCAACACTCTGTCTGATTTTGGATTTTGGATTTTTTTTTTTTTTTCAAAAATCAGACTTGACACCAGAGAGGCTGAATACTGCACTGAGTCAATGCGGTCTTAGCCTCTCTGGTGTCAACACTCTGTCTGATTTTGGATTATTATTATTTTTTTCCAAAATCAGACTTGACACCAGAGAGGCTGAATACTGCACTGAGTCAATGCGGTCTTAGCCTCTCTGGTCTCAACACTGTCTGATTTTGGATTTTTTTTTTTTTTTTTCCAAAATCAGACTTGACACCAGAGAGGCTGAATACCGCACGTAGTCAATGCGGTCTTAGCCTCTCTGGTGTCAACACTCTGTCTGATTTTGGATTTTTTTTTTTTTTTCCAAAATCAGACTTGACACCAGAGAGGCTGAGTACCGCACTGAGTCAATGCGGTCTTAGCCTCTCTGGTGTCAACACTCTGTCTGATTTTGGATTTTTTATTTTTTTTTCCAAAATCAGACTTGACACCAGAGAGGCTGAATACCGCACTGAGTCAATGCGGTCTTAGCCTCTCTGGTCTCAACACTCTGTCTGATTTTGGATTTTTTTTTTTTTTTTTCCCAAAATCAGACTTGACACCAGAGAGGCTGAATACCGCACTGAGTCAATGCGGTCTTAGCCTCTCTGGTGTCAACACTCTGTCTGATTTTGGATTTTTTTTTTTTTTTTTTTCCAAAATCAGACTTGACACCAGAGAGGCTGAATACCGCACGGAGTCAATGCGGTCTTAGCCTCTCTGGTGTCAACACTCTGTCTGATTTTGGATTTTTTTTTTTTTTTCCAAAATCAGACTTGACACCAGAGAGGCTGAATACTGCACTGAGTCAATGCGGTCTTAGCCTCTCTGGTCTCAACACTCTGTCTGATTTTGGATTTTTTTTTTTTTTTTTTCAAAAATCAGACTTGACACCAGAGAGGCTGAATACCGCACTGAGTCAATGCGGTCTTAGCCTCTCTGGTGTCAACACTCTGTCTGATTTTGGATTATTTTTTATTTTTTTCCAAAATCAGACTTGACACCAGAGAGGCTGAATACCACACTGAGTCAATGCGGTCTTAGCCTCTCTGGTCTCAACACTCTGTCTGATTTTGGATTTTTTTTTTTTTTTTTCCAAAATCAGACTTGACACCAGAGAGGCTGAATACCGCACGTAGTCAATGCGGTCTTAGCCTCTCTGGTGTCAACACTCTGTCTGATTTTGGATTTTTTTTTTTTTTTCCAAAATCAGACTTGACACCAGAGAGGCTGAGTACCGCACTGAGTCAATGCGGTCTTAGCCTCTCTGGTGTCAACACTCTGTCTGATTTTGGATTATTATTATTTTTTCCAAAATCAGACTTGACACCAGAGAGGCTGAATACTGCACTGAGTCAATGCGGTCTTAGCCTCTCTGGTCTCAACACTCTGTCTGATTTTGGATTTTTTTTTTTTTTTTTTCCAAAATCAGACTTGACACCAGAGAGGCTGAATACCGCACGTAGTCAATGCGGTCTTAGCCTCTCTGGTGTCAACACTCTGTCTGATTTTGGATTTTTTTTTTTTTTTCCAAAATCAGACTTGACACCAGAGAGGCTGAGTACCGCACTGAGTCAATGCGGTCTTAGCCTCTCTGGTGTCAACACTCTGTCTGATTTTGGATTTTTTATTTTTTTTTCCAAAATCAGACTTGACACCAGAGAGGCTGAATACCGCACTGAGTCAATGCGGTCTTAGCCTCTCTGGTCTCAACACTCTGTCTGATTTTGGATTTTTTTTTTTTTTTTTCCCAAAATCAGACTTGACACCAGAGAGGCTGAATACCGCACTGAGTCAATGCGGTCTTAGCCTCTCTGGTGTCAACACTCTGTCTGATTTTGGATTTTTTTTTTTTTTTTTTCCAAAATCAGACTTGACACCAGAGAGGCTGAATACCGCACTGAGTCAATGCGGTCTTAGCCTCTCTGGTGTCAACACTCTGTCTGATTTTGGATTATTATTATTTTTTTCCAAAATCAGACTTGACACCAGAGAGGCTGAATACTGCACTGAGTCAATGCGGTCTTAGCCTCTCTGGTCTCAACACTCTGTCTGATTTTGGATTTTTTTTTTTTTTTTTCCAAAATCAGACTTGACACCAGAGAGGCTGAATACCGCACTGAGTCAATGCGGTCTTAGCCTCTCTGGTGTCAACACTCTGTCTGATTTTGGATTTTTTTTTTTTTTTTTCCAAAATCAGACTTGACACCAGAGAGGCTGAATACCGCACTGAGTCAATGCGGTCTTAGCCTCTCTGGTCTCAACACTCTGTCTGATTTTGGATTTTGGATTTTTTTTTTTTTTTCAAAAATCAGACTTGACACCAGAGAGGCTGAATACCGCACTGAGTCAATGCGGTCTTAGCCTCTCTGGTGTCAACACTCTGTCTGATTTTGGATTATTATTATTTTTTTCCAAAATCAGACTTGACACCAGAGAGGCTGAATACTGCACTGAGTCAATGCGGTCTTAGCCTCTCTGGTCTCAACACTGTCTGATTTTGGATTTTTTTTTTTTTTTTTCCAAAATCAGACTTGACACCAGAGAGGCTGAATACCGCACGTAGTCAATGCGGTCTTAGCCTCTCTGGTGTCAACACTCTGTCTGATTTTGGATTTTTTTTTTTTTTTCCAAAATCAGACTTGACACCAGAGAGGCTGAATACCGCAAGTAGTCAATGCGGTCTTAGCCTCTCTGGTGTCAACACTCTGTCTGATTTTGGATTTTTTTTTTTTTTTTCCAAAATCAGACTTGACACCAGAGAGGCTGAGTACCGCACTGAGTCAATGCAGTCTTAGCCTCTCTGGTGTCAACACTCTGTCTGATTTTGGATTTTTTATTTTTTTTTCCAAAATCAGACTTGACACCAGAGAGGCTGAATACCGCACTGAGTCAATGCGGTCTTAGCCTCTCTGGTCTCAACACTCTGTCTGATTTTGGATTTTTTTTTTTTTTTTTCCCAAAATCAGACTTGACACCAGAGAGGCTGAATACCGCACTGAGTCAATGCGGTCTTAGCCTCTCTGGTGTCAACACTCTGTCTGATTTTGGATTTTTTTTTTTTTTTCCAAAATCAGACTTGACACCAGAGAGGCTGAATACCGCACTGAGTCAATGCGGTCTTAGCCTCTCTGGTGTCAACACTCTGTCTGATTTTGGATTTTTTTTTTTTTTTTCCAAAATCAGACTTGACACCAGAGAGGCTGAATACTGCACTGAGTCAATGCGGTCTTAGCCTCTCTGGTCTCAACACTCTGTCTGATTTTGGATTTTTTTTTTTTTTTTCCCAAAATCAGACTTGACACCAGAGAGGCTGAATACCGCACTGAGTCAATGCGGTCTTAGCCTCTCTGGTGTCAACACTCTGTCTGATTTTGGATTTTTTTTTTTTTTTCCCCCAAAATCAGACTTGACACCAGAGAGGCTGAATACCGCACTGAGTCAATGCGGTCTTAGCCTCTCTGGTGTCAACACTCTGTCTGATTTTGGATTTTTTTTTTTTTTTCCAAAATCAGACTTGACACCAGAGAGGCTGAATACCGCACTGAGTCAATGCGGTCTTAGCCTCTCTGGTCTCAACACTCTGTCTGATTTTGGATTTTGGATTTTTTTTTTTTTTTCAAAAATCAGACTTGACACCAGAGAGGCTGAATACTGCACTGAGTCAATGCGGTCTTAGCCTCTCTGGTGTCAACACTCTGTCTGATTTTGGATTATTATTATTTTTTTCCAAAATCAGACTTGACACCAGAGAGGCTGAATACTGCACTGAGTCAATGCGGTCTTAGCCTCTCTGGTCTCAACACTGTCTGATTTTGGATTTTTTTTTTTTTTTTTCCAAAATCAGACTTGACACCAGAGAGGCTGAATACCGCACGTAGTCAATGCGGTCTTAGCCTCTCTGGTGTCAACACTCTGTCTGATTTTGGATTTTTTTTTTTTTTTCCAAAATCAGACTTGACACCAGAGAGGCTGAGTACCGCACTGAGTCAATGCGGTCTTAGCCTCTCTGGTGTCAACACTCTGTCTGATTTTGGATTTTTTATTTTTTTTTCCAAAATCAGACTTGACACCAGAGAGGCTGAATACCGCACTGAGTCAATGCGGTCTTAGCCTCTCTGGTCTCAACACTCTGTCTGATTTTGGATTTTTTTTTTTTTTTTTCCCAAAATCAGACTTGACACCAGAGAGGCTGAATACCGCACTGAGTCAATGCGGTCTTAGCCTCTCTGGTGTCAACACTCTGTCTGATTTTGGATTTTTTTTTTTTTTTTTTTCCAAAATCAGACTTGACACCAGAGAGGCTGAATACCGCACGGAGTCAATGCGGTCTTAGCCTCTCTGGTGTCAACACTCTGTCTGATTTTGGATTTTTTTTTTTTTTTCCAAAATCAGACTTGACACCAGAGAGGCTGAATACTGCACTGAGTCAATGCGGTCTTAGCCTCTCTGGTCTCAACACTCTGTCTGATTTTGGATTTTTTTTTTTTTTTTTTCAAAAATCAGACTTGACACCAGAGAGGCTGAATACCGCACTGAGTCAATGCGGTCTTAGCCTCTCTGGTGTCAACACTCTGTCTGATTTTGGATTATTTTTTATTTTTTTCCAAAATCAGACTTGACACCAGAGAGGCTGAATACCACACTGAGTCAATGCGGTCTTAGCCTCTCTGGTCTCAACACTCTGTCTGATTTTGGATTTTTTTTTTTTTTTTTCCAAAATCAGACTTGACACCAGAGAGGCTGAATACCGCACGTAGTCAATGCGGTCTTAGCCTCTCTGGTGTCAACACTCTGTCTGATTTTGGATTTTTTTTTTTTTTTTCCAAAATCAGACTTGACACCAGAGAGGCTGAGTACCGCACTGAGTCAATGCGGTCTTAGCCTCTCTGGTGTCAACACTCTGTCTGATTTTGGATTATTATTATTTTTTTCCAAAATCAGACTTGACACCAGAGAGGCTGAATACTGCACTGAGTCAATGCGGTCTTAGCCTCTCTGGTCTCAACACTCTGTCTGATTTTGGATTTTTTTTTTTTTTTTTTCCAAAATCAGACTTGACACCAGAGAGGCTGAATACCGCACGTAGTCAATGCGGTCTTAGCCTCTCTGGTGTCAACACTCTGTCTGATTTTGGATTTTTTTTTTTTTTTCCAAAATCAGACTTGACACCAGAGAGGCTGAGTACCGCACTGAGTCAATGCGGTCTTAGCCTCTCTGGTGTCAACACTCTGTCTGATTTTGGATTTTTTATTTTTTTTTCCAAAATCAGACTTGACACCAGAGAGGCTGAATACCGCACTGAGTCAATGCGGTCTTAGCCTCTCTGGTCTCAACACTCTGTCTGATTTTGGATTTTTTTTTTTTTTTTTCCCAAAATCAGACTTGACACCAGAGAGGCTGAATACCGCACTGAGTCAATGCGGTCTTAGCCTCTCTGGTGTCAACACTCTGTCTGATTTTGGATTTTTTTTTTTTTTTTTTCCAAAATCAGACTTGACACCAGAGAGGCTGAATACCGCACTGAGTCAATGCGGTCTTAGCCTCTCTGGTGTCAACACTCTGTCTGATTTTGGATTATTATTATTTTTTTCCAAAATCAGACTTGACACCAGAGAGGCTGAATACTGCACTGAGTCAATGCGGTCTTAGCCTCTCTGGTCTCAACACTCTGTCTGATTTTGGATTTTTTTTTTTTTTTTTCCAAAATCAGACTTGACACCAGAGAGGCTGAATACCGCACTGAGTCAATGCGGTCTTAGCCTCTCTGGTGTCAACACTCTGTCTGATTTTGGATTTTTTTTTTTTTTTTTCCAAAATCAGACTTGACACCAGAGAGGCTGAATACCGCACTGAGTCAATGCGGTCTTAGCCTCTCTGGTCTCAACACTCTGTCTGATTTTGGATTTTGGATTTTTTTTTTTTTTTCAAAAATCAGACTTGACACCAGAGAGGCTGAATACCGCACTGAGTCAATGCGGTCTTAGCCTCTCTGGTGTCAACACTCTGTCTGATTTTGGATTATTATTATTTTTTTCCAAAATCAGACTTGACACCAGAGAGGCTGAATACTGCACTGAGTCAATGCGGTCTTAGCCTCTCTGGTCTCAACACTGTCTGATTTTGGATTTTTTTTTTTTTTTTTCCAAAATCAGACTTGACACCAGAGAGGCTGAATACCGCACGTAGTCAATGCGGTCTTAGCCTCTCTGGTGTCAACACTCTGTCTGATTTTGGATTTTTTTTTTTTTTTTCCAAAATCAGACTTGACACCAGAGAGGCTGAGTACCGCACTGAGTCAATGCGGTCTTAGCCTCTCTGGTGTCAACACTCTGTCTGATTTTGGATTTTTCATTTTTTTTTCCAAAATCAGACTTGACACCAGAGAGGCTGAATACCGCACTGAGTCAATGCGGTCTTAGCCTCTCTGGTCTCAACACTCTGTCTGATTTTGGATTTTTTTTTTTTTTTTTCCCAAAATCAGACTTGACACCAGAGAGGCTGAATACCGCACTGAGTCAATGCGGTCTTAGCCTCTCTGGTGTCAACACTCTGTCTGATTTTGGATTTTTTTTTTTTTTTTTTTCCAAAATCAGACTTGACACCAGAGAGGCTGAATACAGCACGGAGTCAATGCGGTCTTAGCCTCTCTGGTGTCAACACTCTGTCTGATTTTGGATTTTTTTTTTTTTTTCCAAAATCAGACTTGACACCAGAGAGGCTGAATACTGCACTGAGTCAATGCGGTCTTAGCCTCTCTGGTCTCAACACTCTGTCTGATTTTGGATTTTTTTTTTTTTTTTTTCAAAAATCAGACTTGACACCAGAGAGGCTGAATACCGCACTGAGTCAATGCGGTCTTAGCCTCTCTGGTGTCAACACTCTGTCTGATTTTGGATTATTTTTTATTTTTTTCCAAAATCAGACTTGACACCAGAGAGGCTGAATACCACACTGAGTCAATGCGGTCTTAGCCTCTCTGGTCTCAACACTCTGTCTGATTTTGGATTTTTTTTTTTTTTTTTCCAAAATCAGACTTGACACCAGAGAGGCTGAATACCGCACGTAGTCAATGCGGTCTTAGCCTCTCTGGTGTCAACACTCTGTCTGATTTTGGATTTTTTTTTTTTTTTCCAAAATCAGACTTGACACCAGAGAGGCTGAGTACCGCACTGAGTCAATGCGGTCTTAGCCTCTCTGGTGTCAACACTCTGTCTGATTTTGGATTATTATTATTTTTTTCCAAAATCAGACTTGACACCAGAGAGGCTGAATACTGCACTGAGTCAATGCGGTCTTAGCCTCTCTGGTCTCAACACTCTGTCTGATTTTGGATTTTTTTTTTTTTTTTTCCAAAATCAGACTTGACACCAGAGAGGCTGAATACCGCACGTAGTCAATGCGGTCTTAGCCTCTCTGGTGTCAACACTCTGTCTGATTTTGGATTTTTTTTTTTTTTTTCCAAAATCAGACTTGACACCAGAGAGGCTGAGTACCGCACTGAGTCAATGCGGTCTTAGCCTCTCTGGTGTCAACACTCTGTCTGATTTTGGATTTTTTATTTTTTTTTCCAAAATCAGACTTGACACCAGAGAGGCTGAATACCGCACTGAGTCAATGCGGTCTTAGCCTCTCTGGTCTCAACACTCTGTCTGATTTTGGATTTTTTTTTTTTTTTTTCCCAAAATCAGACTTGACACCAGAGAGGCTGAATACCGCACTGAGTCAATGCGGTCTTAGCCTCTCTGGTGTCAACACTCTGTCTGATTTTGGATTTTTTTTTTTTTTTTTTCCAAAATCAGACTTGACACCAGAGAGGCTGAATACCGCACTGAGTCAATGCGGTCTTAGCCTCTCTGGTGTCAACACTCTGTCTGATTTTGGATTATTATTATTTTTTTCCAAAATCAGACTTGACACCAGAGAGGCTGAATACTGCACTGAGTCAATGCGGTCTTAGCCTCTCTGGTGTCAACACTCTGTCTGATTTTGGATTTTTTTTTTTTTTTTCCAAAATCAGACTTGACACCAGAGAGGCTGAGTACCGCACTGAGTCAATGCGGTCTTAGCCTCTCTGGTGTCAACACTCTGTCTGATTTTGGATTTTTTATTTTTTTTTCCAAAATCAGACTTGACACCAGAGAGGCTGAATACCACACTGAGTCAATGCGGTCTTAGCCTCTCTGGTCTCAACACTCTGTCTGATTTTGGATTTTTTTTTTTTTTTTTTCCAAAATCAGACTTGACACCAGAGAGGCTGAATACCGCACTGAGTCAATGCGGTCTTAGCCTCTCTGGTGTCAACACTCTGTCTGATTTTGGATTTTTTTTTTTTTTTTTTTCCAAAATCAGACTTGACACCAGAGAGGCTGAATACCGCACTGAGTCAATGCGGTCTTAGCCTCTCTGGTGTCAACACTCTGTCTGATTTTGGATTTTTTTTTTTTTTTTCCAAAATCAGACTTGACACCAGAGAGGCTGAATACTGCACTGAGTCAATGCGGTCTTAGCCTCTCTGGTCTCAACACTCTGTCTGATTTTGGATTTTTTTTTTTTTTTTTTCAAAAATCAGACTTGACACCAGAGAGGCTGAATACCGCACTGAGTCAATGCGGTCTTAGCCTCTCTGGTGTCAACACTCTGTCTGATTTTGGATTATTATTTTTTTTTTTCCAAAATCAGACTTGACACCAGAGAGGCTGAATACCGCACTGAGTCAATGCGGTCTTAGCCTCTCTGGTCTCAACACTCTGTCTGATTTTGGATTTTTTTTTTTTTTTTTCCAAAATCAGACTTGACACCAGAGAGGCTGAATACCGCACGTAGTCAATGCGGTCTTAGCCTCTCTGGTGTCAACACTCTGTCTGATTTTGGATTTTTTTTTTTTTTTCCAAAATCAGACTTGACACCAGAGAGGCTGAGTACTGCACTGAGTCAATGCGGTCTTAGCCTCTCTGGTGTCAACACTCTGTCTGATTTTGGATTATTATTATTTTTTTCCAAAATCAGACTTGACACCAGAGAGGCTGAATACTGCACTGAGTCAATGCGGTATTAGCCTCTCTGGTCTCAACACTCTGTCTGATTTTGGATTTTTTTTTTTTTTTTTCCAAAATCAGACTTGACACCAGAGAGGCTGAATACCGCACGTAGTCAATGCGGTCTTAGCCTCTCTGGTGTCAACACTCTGTCTGATTTTGAATTTTTTTTTTTTTTTCCAAAATCAGACTTGACACCAGAGAGGCTGAGTACCGCACTGAGTCAATGCGGTCTTAGCCTCTCTGGTGTCAACACTCTGTCTGATTTTGGATTTTTTATTTTTTTTTCCAAAATCAGACTTGACACCAGAGAGGCTGAATACCGCACTGAGTCAATGCGGTCTTAGCCTCTCTGGTCTCAACACTCTGTCTGATTTTGGATTTTTTTTTTTTTTTTTCCCAAAATCAGACTTGACACCAGAGAGGCTGAATACCGCACTGAGTCAATGCGGTCTTAGCCTCTCTGGTGTCAACACTCTGTCTGATTTTGGATTTTTTTTTTTTTTTTTTCCAAAATCAGACTTGACACCAGAGAGGCTGAATACCGCACTGAGTCAATGCGGTCTTAGCCTCTCTGGTGTCAACACTCTGTCTGATTTTGGATTTTTTTTTTTTTTTCCAAAATCAGACTTGACACCAGAGAGGCTGAATACTGCACTGAGTCAATGCGGTCTTAGCCTCTCTGGTCTCAACACTCTGTCTGATTTTGGATTTTTTTTTTTTTTTTTTCAAAAATCAGACTTGACACCAGAGAGGCTGAATACCGCACTGAGTCAATGCGGTCTTAGCCTCTCTGGTGTCAACACTCTGTCTGATTTTGGCTTATTATTTTTTTTTTTCCAAAATCAGACTTGACACCAGAGAGGCTGAATACCGCACTGAGTCAATGCGGTCTTAGCCTCTCTGGTGTCAACACTCTGTCTGATTTTGGATTTTTTTTTTTTTTTCCAAAATCAGACTTGACACCAGAGAGGCTGAATACCGCACTGAGTCAATGCGGTCTTAGCCTCTCTGGTCTCAACACTCTGTCTGATTTTGGATTTTTTTTTTTTTTTTTTCAAAAATCAGACTTGACACCAGAGAGGCTGAATACCGCACTGAGTCAATGCGGTCTTAGCCTCTCTGGTGTCAACACTCTGTCTGATTTTGGATTATTTTTATTTTTTTTCCAAAATCAGACTTGACACCAGAGAGGCTGAATACCGCACTGAGTCAATGCGGTCTTAGCCTCTCTGGTCTCAACACTCTTGTCTGATTTTGGATTTTTTTTTTTTTTTTTTCCAAAATCAGACTTGACACCAGAGAGGCTGAATACCGCACTGAGTCAATGCGGTCTTAGCCTCTCTGGTGTCAACACTCTGTCTGATTTTGGATTTTTTTTTTTTTTTTTTCCAAAATCAGACTTGACACCAGAGAGGCTGAATACCGCACTGAGTCAATGCGGTCTTAGCCTCTCTGGTGTCAACACTCTGTCTGATTTTGGATTTTTTTTTTTTTTTCCAAAATCAGACTTGACACCAGAGAGGCTGAATACTGCACTGAGTCAATGCGGTCTTAGCCTCTCTGGTCTCAACACTCTGTCTGATTTTGGATTTTTTTTTTTTTTTTTTCAAAAATCAGACTTGACACCAGAGAGGCTGAATACCGCACTGAGTCAATGCGGTCTTAGCCTCTCTGGTGTCAACACTCTGTCTGATTTTGGATTATTATTTTTTTTTTTCCAAAATCAGACTTGACACCAGAGAGGCTGAATACCGCACTGAGTCAATGCGGTCTTAGCCTCTCTGGTCTCAACACTCTGTCTGATTTTGGATTTTTTTTTTTTTTTTTCCAAAATCAGACTTGACACCAGAGAGGCTGAATACCGCACGTAGTCAATGCGGTCTTAGCCTCTCTGGTGTCAACACTCTGTCTGATTTTGGATTTTTTTTTTTTTTTCCAAAATCAGACTTGACACCAGAGAGGCTGAGTACCGCACTGAGTCAATGCGGTCTTAGCCTCTCTGGTGTCAACACTCTGTCTGATTTTGGATTATTATTATTTTTTTCCAAAATCAGACTTGACACCAGAGAGGCTGAATACTGCACTGAGTCAATGCGGTCTTAGCCTCTCTGGTCTCAACACTCTGTCTGATTTTGGATTTTTTTTTTTTTTTTTCCAAAATCAGACTTGACACCAGAGAGGCTGAATACCGCACGTAGTCAATGCGGTCTTAGCCTCTCTGGTGTCAACACTCTGTCTGATTTTGAATTTTTTTTTTTTTTCCAAAATCAGACTTGACACCAGAGAGGCTGAGTACCGCACTGAGTCAATGCGGTCTTAGCCTCTCTGGTGTCAACACTCTGTCTGATTTTGGATTTTTTATTTTTTTTTCCAAAATCAGACTTGACACCAGAGAGGCTGAATACCGCACTGAGTCAATGCGGTCTTAGCCTCTCTGGTCTCAACACTCTGTCTGATTTTGGATTTTTTTTTTTTTTTTTCCCAAAATCAGACTTGACACCAGAGAGGCTGAATACCGCACTGAGTCAATGCGGTCTTAGCCTCTCTGGTGTCAACACTCTGTCTGATTTTGGATTTTTTTTTTTTTTTTTTCCAAAATCAGACTTGACACCAGAGAGGCTGAATACCGCACTGAGTCAATGCGGTCTTAGCCTCTCTGGTGTCAACACTCTGTCTGATTTTGGATTTTTTTTTTTTTTTCCAAAATCAGACTTGACACCAGAGAGGCTGAATACTGCACTGAGTCAATGCGGTCTTAGCCTCTCTGGTCTCAACACTCTGTCTGATTTTGGATTTTTTTTTTTTTTTTTCAAAAATCAGACTTGACACCAGAGAGGCTGAATACCGCACTGAGTCAATGCGGTCTTAGCCTCTCTGGTGTCAACACTCTGTCTGATTTTGGCTTATTATTTTTTTTTTTCCAAAATCAGACTTGACACCAGAGAGGCTGAATACCGCACTGAGTCAATGCGGTCTTAGCCTCTCTGGTCTCAACACTCTGTCTGATTTTGGATTTTTTTTTTTTTTTTTCAAAAATCAGACTTGACACCAGAGAGGCTGAATACCGCACGTAGTCAATGCAGTCTTAGCCTCTCTGGTGTCAACACTCTGTCTGATTTTGGATTATTTATTTTTTTTTTCCAAAATCAGACTTGACACCAGAGAGGCTGAATACTGCACTGAGTCAATGCGGTCTTAGCCTCTCTGGTCTCAACACTCTGTCTGATTTTGGATTTTTTTTTTTTTTTTCCAAAATTAGACTTGACACCAGAGAGGCTGAATACCGCACGTAGTCAATGCGGTCTTAGCCTCTCTGGTGTCAACACTCTGTCTGATTTTGGATTTTTTTTTTTTTTCAAAAATCAGACTTGACACCAGAGAGGCTGAATACCGCACTGAGTCAATGCGGTCTTAGCCTCTCTGGTGTCAACACTCTGTCTGATTTTGGATTATTATTTTTTTTTTTCCAAAATCAGACTTGACACCAGAGAGGCTGAATACCGCACTGAGTCAATGCGGTCTTAGCCTCTCTGGTCTCAACACTCTTGTCTGATTTTGGATTTTTTTTTTTTTTTTTTCCAAAATCAGACTTGACACCAGAGAGGCTGAATACCGCACTGAGTCAATGCGGTCTTAGCCTCTCTGGTGTCAACACTCTGTCTGATTTTGGATTTTTTTTTTTTTTTTTCCAAAATCAGACTTGACACCAGAGAGGCTGAATACCGCACTGAGTCAATGCAGTCTTAGCCTCTCTGGTGTCAACACTCTGTCTGATTTTGGATTTTTTTTTTTTTTTCCAAAATCAGACTTGACACCAGAGAGGCTGAATACCGCACTGAGTCAATGCGGTCTTAGCCTCTCTGGTCTCAACACTCTGTCTGATTTTGGATTTTTTTTTTTTTTTTCAAAATCAGACTTGACACCAGAGAGGCTGAATACCGCACTGAGTCAATGCGGTCTTAGCCTCTCTGGTGTCAACACTCTGTCTGATTTTGGATTTTTTTTTTTTTTTTTTTCAAAATCAGACTTGACACCAGAGAGGCTGAATACCGCAAGTAGTCAATGCGGTCTTAGCCTCTCTGGTGTCAACACTCTGTCTGATTTTGGATTTTTTTTTTTTTTTTCCAAAATCAGACTTGACACCAGAGAGGCTGAGTACCGCACTGAGTCAATGCAGTCTTAGCCTCTCTGGTGTCAACACTCTGTCTGATTTTGGATTTTTTATTTTTTTTTCCAAAATCAGACTTGACACCAGAGAGGCTGAATACCGCACTGAGTCAATGCGGTCTTAGCCTCTCTGGTCTCAACACTCTGTCTGATTTTGGATTTTTTTTTTTTTTTTTCCCAAAATCAGACTTGACACCAGAGAGGCTGAATACCGCACTGAGTCAATGCGGTCTTAGCCTCTCTGGTGTCAACACTCTGTCTGATTTTGGATTTTTTTTTTTTTTTCCAAAATCAGACTTGACACCAGAGAGGCTGAATACCGCACTGAGTCAATGCGGTCTTAGCCTCTCTGGTGTCAACACTCTGTCTGATTTTGGATTTTTTTTTTTTTTTTCCAAAATCAGACTTGACACCAGAGAGGCTGAATACTGCACTGAGTCAATGCGGTCTTAGCCTCTCTGGTCTCAACACTCTGTCTGATTTTGGATTTTTTTTTTTTTTTCCCAAAATCAGACTTGACACCAGAGAGGCTGAATACCGCACTGAGTCAATGCGGTCTTAGCCTCTCTGGTGTCAACACTGTCTGATTTTGGATTTTTTTTTTTTTTCCAAAATCAGACTTGACACCAGAGAGGCTGAATACCGCACTGAGTCAATGCGGTCTTAGCCTCTCTGGTCTCAACACTCTGTCTGATTTTGGATTTTTTTTTTTTTTTCCAAAATCAGACTTGACACCAGAGAGGCTGAATACCGCACTGAGTCAATGCTGTCTTAGCCTCTCTGGTCTCAACACTCTGTCTGATTTTGGATTTTTTTTTTTTTTTTTCAAAATCAGACTTGACACTAGAGAGGCTGAGTACTGCACTGAGTCAATGCGGTCTTAGCCTCTCTGGTGTCAACACTCTGTCTGATTTTGGATTTTTTTTTTTTTTTCCAAAATCAGACTTGACACCAGAGAGGCTGAATACCGCACTGAGTCAATGCGGTCTTAGCCTCTCTGGTCTCAACACTCTGTCTGATTTTGGATTTTTTTTTTTTTTTTTTTTTCAAAAATCAGACTTGACACCAGAGAGGCTGAATACCGCACTGAGTCAATGCGGTCTTAGCCTCTCTGGTGTCAACACTCTGTCTGATTTTGGATTATTATTATTTTTTTTCCAAAATCAGACTTGACACCAGAGAGGCTGAATACTGCACTGAGTCAATGCGGTCTTAGCCTCTCTGGTCTCAACACTCTGTCTGATTTTGGATTTTTTTTTTTTTTTTTTTCCAAAATCAGACTTGACACCAGAGAGGCTGAATACCGCACGTAGTCAATGCGGTCTTAGCCTCTCTGGTGTCAACACTCTGTCTGATTTTGGATTTTTTTTTTTTTTTCCAAAATCAGACTTGACACCAGAGAGGCTGAGTACCGCACTGAGTCAATGCGGTCTTAGCCTCTCTGGTGTCAACACTCTGTCTGATTTTGGATTTTTTTTTTTTCTTTCCCAAAATCAGACTTGACACCAGAGAGGCTGAATACCGCACTGAGTCAATGCGGTCTTAGCCTCTCTGGTCTCAACACTCTGTCTGATTTTGGATTTTTTTTTTTTTTTCCAAAATCAGACTTGACACCAGAGAGGCTGAATACCGCACTGAGTCAATGCGGTCTTAGCCTCTCTGGTGTCAACACTCTGTCTGATTTTGGATTTTTTTTTTTTTTTTCCCAAAATCAGACTTGACACCAGAGAGGCTGAATACCGCACTGAGTCAATGCGGTCTTAGCCTCTCTGGTCTCAACACTCTGTCTGATTTTGGATTTTTTTTTTTTTTTCCAAAATCAGACTTGACACCAGAGAGGCTGAATACCGCACTGAGTCAATGCGGTCTTAGCCTCTCTGGTGTCAACACTCTGTCTGATTTTGGATTTTTTTTTTTTTTTTCCAAAATCAGACTTGACACCAGAGAGGCTGAGTACAGCACTGAGTCAATGCGGTCTTAGCCTCTCTGGTGTCAACACTCTGTCTGATTTTGGATTTTTTTTTTTTTTTTCCAAAATCAGACTTGACACCAGAGAGGCTGAATACCGCACTGAGTCAATGTGGTCTTAGCCTCTCTGGTCTCAACACTCTGTCTGATTTTGGATTTTTTTTTTTTTTTCCCAAAATCAGACTTGACACCAGAGAGGCTGAATACCGCACTGAGTCAATGCGGTCTTAGCCTCTCTGGTGTCAACACTCTGTCTGATTTTGGATTTTTTTTTTTTTTTCCAAAATCAGACTTGACACCAGAGAGGCTGAATACCGCACTGAGTCAATGCGGTCTTAGCCTCTCTGGTCTCAACACTCTGTCTGATTTTGGATTTTTTTTTTTTTTTTTTTTCAAAAATCAGACTTGACACCAGAGAGGCTGAATACCGCACTGAGTCAATGCGGTCTTAGCCTCTCTGGTGTCAACACTCTGTCTGATTTTGGATTATTATTATTTTTTTTCCAAAATCAGACTTGACACCAGAGAGGCTGAATACTGCACTGAGTCAATGCGGTCTTAGCCTCTCTGGTCTCAACACTCTGTCTGATTTTGGATTTTTTTTTTTTTTTTTCCAAAATCAGACTTGACACCAGAGAGGCTGAATACCGCACGTAGTCAATGCGGTCTTAGCCTCTCTGGTGTCAACACTCTGTCTGATTTTGGATTTTTTTTTTTTTTTCCAAAATCAGACTTGACACCAGAGAGGCTGAGTACCGCACTGAGTCAATGCGGTCTTAGCCTCTCTGGTGTCAACACTCTGTCTGATTTTGGATTTTTTTTTTTTTTTTCCCAAAATCAGACTTGACACCAGAGAGGCTGAATACCGCACTGAGTCAATGCGGTCTTAGCCTCTCTGGTCTCAACACTCTGTCTGATTTTGGATTTTTTTTTTTTTTTCCAAAATCAGACTTGACACCAGAGAGGCTGAATACCGCACTGAGTCAATGCGGTCTTAGCCTCTCTGGTGTCAACACTCTGTCTGATTTTGGATTTTTTTTTTTTTTTCCAAAATCAGACTTGACACCAGAGAGGCTGAATACCGCACTGAGTCAATGCGGTCTTAGCCTCTCTGGTGTCAACACTCTGTCTGATTTTGGATTTTTTTTTTTTTTTTCCAAAATCAGACTTGACACCAGAGAGGCTGAATACTGCACTGAGTCAATGCGGTCTTAGCCTCTCTGGTCTCAACACTCTGTCTGATTTTGGATTTTTTTTTTTTTTTCCCAAAATCAGACTTGACACCAGAGAGGCTGAATACCGCACTGAGTCAATGCGGTCTTAGCCTCTCTGGTGTCAACACTCTGTCTGATTTTGGATTTTTTTTTTTTTTTCCAAAATCAGACTTGACACCAGAGAGGCTGAATACCGCACTGAGTCAATGGGGTCTTAGCCTCTCTGGTCTCAACACTCTGTCTGATTTTGGATTTTTTTTTTTTTTTTCCAAAATCAGACTTGACACCAGAGAGGCTGAATACCGCACTGAGTCAATGCTGTCTTAGCCTCTCTGGTCTCAACACTCTGTCTGATTTTGGATTTTTTTTTTTTTTTTTCAAAATCAGACTTGACACTAGAGAGGCTGAATACCGCACTGAGTCAATGCGGTCTTAGCCTCTCTGGTGTCAACACTCTGTCTGATTTTGGATTTTTTTTTTTTTTTTCCCAAAATCAGACTTGACACCAGAGAGGCTGAATACCGCACTGAGTCAATGCAGTCTTAGCCTCTCTGGTCTCAACACTCTGTCTGATTTTGGATTTTTTTTTTTTTTTCCAAAATCAGACTTGACACCAGAGAGGCTGAATACCGCACTGAGTCAATGCGGTCTTAGCCTCTCTGGTGTCAACACTCTGTCTGATTTTGGATTTTTTTTTTTTTTTTCCAAAATCAGACTTGACACCAGAGAGGCTGAGTACCGCACTGAGTCAATGCGGTCTTAGCCTCTCTGGTGTCAACACTCTGTCTGATTTTGGATTTTTTTTTTTTTTTTCCAAAATCAGACTTGACACCAGAGAGGCTGAATACCGCACTGAGTCAATGTGGTCTTAGCCTCTCTGGTCTCAACACTCTGTCTGATTTTGGATTTTTTTTTTTTTTTTCCAAAATCAGACTTGACACCAGAGAGGCTGAATACCGCACTGAGTCAATGCTGTCTTAGCCTCTCTGGTCTCAACACTCTGTCTGATTTTGGATTTTTTTTTTTTTTTTTCAAAATCAGACTTGACACTAGAGAGGCTGAATACCGCACTGAGTCAATGCGGTCTTAGCCTCTCTGGTGTCAACACTCTGTCTGATTTTGGATTTTTTTTTTTTTTTTCCCAAAATCAGACTTGACACCAGAGAGGCTGAATACCGCACTGAGTCAATGCAGTCTTAGCCTCTCTGGTCTCAACACTCTGTCTGATTTTGGATTTTTTTTTTTTTTTCCAAAATCAGACTTGACACCAGAGAGGCTGAATACCGCACTGAGTCAATGCGGTCTTAGCCTCTCTGGTGTCAACACTCTGTCTGATTTTGGATTTTTTTTTTTTTTTTCCAAAATCAGACTTGACACCAGAGAGGCTGAGTACCGCACTGAGTCAATGCGGTCTTAGCCTCTCTGGTGTCAACACTCTGTCTGATTTTGGATTTTTTTTTTTTTTTTCCAAAATCAGACTTGACACCAGAGAGGCTGAATACCGCACTGAGTCAATGCGGTCTTAGCCTCTCTGGTGTCAACACTCTGTCTGATTTTGGATTTTTTTTTTTTTTTCCAAAATCAGACTTGACACCAGAGAGGCTGAATACCGCACTGAGTCAATGCGGTCTTAGCCTCTCTGGTGTCAACACTCTGTCTGATTTTGGATTTTTTTTTTTTTTTTCCAAAATCAGACTTGACACCAGAGAGGCTGAATACCGCACTGAGTCAATGCGGTCTTAGCCTCTCTGGTCTCAACACTCTGTCTGATTTTGGATTTTTTTTTTTTTTCCCCAAAATCAGACTTGACACCAGAGAGGCTGAATACCGCACTGAGTCAATGCGGTCTTAGCCTCTCTGGTGTCAACACTCTGTCTGATTTTGGATTTTTTTTTTTTTTTCCAAAATCAGACTTGACACCAGAGAGGCTGAATACCGCACTGAGTCAATGCGGTCTTAGCCTCTCTGGTCTCAACACTCTGTCTGATTTTGGATTTTTTTTTTTTTTTTCCAAAATCAGACTTGACACCAGAGAGGCTGAATACCGCACTGAGTCAATGCTGTCTTAGCCTCTCTGGTCTCAACACTCTGTCTGATTTTGGATTTTTTTTTTTTTTTTTCAAAATCAGACTTGACACTAGAGAGGCTGAATACCGCACTGAGTCAATGCGGTCTTAGCCTCTCTGGTGTCAACACTCTGTCTGATTTTTTTTTTTTTTTTTTTTTTTCCCAAAATCAGACTTGACACCAGAGAGGCTGAATACCGCACTGAGTCAATGCAGTCTTAGCCTCTCTGGTCTCAACACTCTGTCTGATTTTGGATTTTTTTTTTTTTTTCCAAAATCAGACTTGACACCAGAGAGGCTGAATACCGCACTGAGTCAATGCGGTCTTAGCCTCTCTGGTGTCAACACTCTGTCTGATTTTGGATTTTTTTTTTTTTTTTCCAAAATCAGACTTGACACCAGAGAGGCTGAGTACCGCACTGAGTCAATGCGGTCTTAGCCTCTCTGGTGTCAACACTCTGTCTGATTTTGGATTTTTTTTTTTTTTTTCCAAAATCAGACTTGACACCAGAGAGGCTGAGTACCGCACTGAGTCAATGCGGTCTTAGCCTCTCTGGTGTCAACACTCTGTCTGATTTTGGATTTTTTTTTTTTTTTTCCAAAATCAGACTTGACACCAGAGAGGCTGAATACCGCACTGAGTCAATGCGGTCTTAGCCTCTCTGGTGTCAACACTCTGTCTGATTTTGGATTTTTTTTTTTTTTTTCCAAAATCAGACTTGACACCAGAGAGGCTGAGTACCGCACTGAGTCAATGCGGTCTTAGCCTCTCTGGTGTCAACACTCTGTCTGATTTTGGATTTTTTTTTTTTTTTTCCAAAATCAGACTTGACACCAGAGAGGCTGAATACCGCACTGAGTCAATGTGGTCTTAGCCTCTCTGGTCTCAACACTCTGTCTGATTTTGGATTTTTTTTTTTTTTTTCCAAAATCAGACTTGACACCAGAGAGGCTGAATACCGCACTGAGTCAATGCTGTCTTAGCCTCTCTGGTCTCAACACTCTGTCTGATTTTGGATTTTTTTTTTTTTTTTTCAAAATCAGACTTGACACTAGAGAGGCTGAATACCGCACTGAGTCAATGCGGTCTTAGCCTCTCTGGTGTCAACACTCTGTCTGATTTTGGATTTTTTTTTTTTTTTTCCCAAAATCAGACTTGACACCAGAGAGGCTGAATACCGCACTGAGTCAATGCAGTCTTAGCCTCTCTGGTCTCAACACTCTGTCTGATTTTGGATTTTTTTTTTTTTTTCCAAAATCAGACTTGACACCAGAGAGGCTGAATACCGCACTGAGTCAATGCGGTCTTAGCCTCTCTGGTGTCAACACTCTGTCTGATTTTGGATTTTTTTTTTTTTTTTCCAAAATCAGACTTGACACCAGAGAGGCTGAGTACCGCACTGAGTCAATGCGGTCTTAGCCTCTCTGGTGTCAACACTCTGTCTGATTTTGGATTTTTTTTTTTTTTTTCCAAAATCAGACTTGACACCAGAGAGGCTGAATACCGCACTGAGTCAATGCGGTCTTAGCCTCTCTGGTGTCAACACTCTGTCTGATTTTGGATTTTTTTTTTTTTTTTCCAAAATCAGACTTGACACCAGAGAGGCTGAATACCGCACTGAGTCAATGCGGTCTTAGCCTCTCTGGTGTCAACACTCTGTCTGATTTTGGATTTTTTTTTTTTTTTTCCAAAATCAGACTTGACACCAGAGAGGCTGAATACCGCACTGAGTCAATGCGGTCTTAGCCTCTCTGGTCTCAACACTCTGTCTGATTTTGGATTTTTTTTTTTTTTTTCCCAAAATCAGACTTGACACCAGAGAGGCTGAATACCGCACTGAGTCAATGCGGTCTTAGCCTCTCTGGTGTCAACACTCTGTCTGATTTTGGATTTTTTTTTTTTTTTTCCAAAATCAGACTTGACACCAGAGAGGCTGAATACCGCACTGAGTCAATGCGGTCTTAGCCTCTCTGGTCTCAACACTCTGTCTGATTTTGGATTTTTTTTTTTTTTTTCCAAAATCAGACTTGACACCAGAGAGGCTGAATACCGCACTGAGTCAATGCTGTCTTAGCCTCTCTGGTCTCAACACTCTGTCTGATTTTGGATTTTTTTTTTTTTTTTTTTCAAAATCAGACTTGACACTAGAGAGGCTGAATACCGCACTGAGTCAATGCGGTCTTAGCCTCTCTGGTGTCAACACTCTGTCTGATTTTTTTTTTTTTTTTTTTTTTTCCCAAAATCAGACTTGACACCAGAGAGGCTGAATACCGCACTGAGTCAATGCAGTCTTAGCCTCTCTGGTCTCAACACTCTGTCTGATTTTGGATTTTTTTTTTTTTTTCCAAAATCAGACTTGACACCAGAGAGGCTGAATACCGCACTGAGTCAATGCGGTCTTAGCCTCTCTGGTGTCAACACTCTGTCTGATTTTGGATTTTTTTTTTTTTTTTCCAAAATCAGACTTGACACCAGAGAGGCTGAGTACCGCACTGAGTCAATGCGGTCTTAGCCTCTCTGGTGTCAACACTCTGTCTGATTTTGGATTTTTTTTTTTTTTTTCCAAAATCAGACTTGACACCAGAGAGGCTGAATACCGCACTGAGTCAATGTGGTCTTAGCCTCTCTGGTCTCAACACTCTGTCTGATTTTGGATTTTTTTTTTTTTTTTCCAAAATCAGACTTGACACCAGAGAGGCTGAATACCGCACTGAGTCAATGCTGTCTTAGCCTCTCTGGTCTCAACACTCTGTCTGATTTTGGATTTTTTTTTTTTTTTTTCAAAATCAGACTTGACACTAGAGAGGCTGAATACCGCACTGAGTCAATGCGGTCTTAGCCTCTCTGGTGTCAACACTCTGTCTGATTTTGGATTTTTTTTTTTTTTTTCCCAAAATCAGACTTGACACCAGAGAGGCTGAATACCGCACTGAGTCAATGCAGTCTTAGCCTCTCTGGTCTCAACACTCTGTCTGATTTTGGATTTTTTTTTTTTTTTCCAAAATCAGACTTGACACCAGAGAGGCTGAATACCGCACTAAGTCAATGCGGTCTTAGCCTCTCTGGTGTCAACACTCTGTCTGATTTTGGATTTTTTTTTTTTTTTTCCAAAATCAGACTTGACACCAGAGAGGCTGAGTACCGCACTGAGTCAATGCGGTCTTAGCCTCTCTGGTGTCAACACTCTGTCTGATTTTGGATTTTTTTTTTTTTTTTCCAAAATCAGACTTGACACCAGAGAGGCTGAATACCGCACTGAGTCAATGTGGTCTTAGCCTCTCTGGTCTCAACACTCTGTCTGATTTTGGATTTTTTTTTTTTTTTTTCCAAAATCAGACTTGACACCAGAGAGGCTGAATACCGCACTGAGTCAATGCTGTCTTAGCCTCTCTGGTCTCAACACTCTGTCTGATTTTGGATTTTTTTTTTTTTTTTTCAAAATCAGACTTGACACTAGAGAGGCTGAATACCGCACTGAGTCAATGCGGTCTTAGCCTCTCTGGTGTCAACACTCTGTCTGATTTTGGATTTTTTTTTTTTTTTTCCCAAAATCAGACTTGACACCAGAGAGGCTGAATACCGCACTGAGTCAATGCAGTCTTAGCCTCTCTGGTCTCAACACTCTGTCTGATTTTGGATTTTTTTTTTTTTTTCCAAAATCAGACTTGACACCAGAGAGGCTGAATACCGCACTGAGTCAATGCGGTCTTAGCCTCTCTGGTGTCAACACTCTGTCTGATTTTGGATTTTTTTTTTTTTTTTCCAAAATCAGACTTGACACCAGAGAGGCTGAGTACCGCACTGAGTCAATGCGGTCTTAGCCTCTCTGGTGTCAACACTCTGTCTGATTTTGGATTTTTTTTTTTTTTTTCCAAAATCAGACTTGACACCAGAGAGGCTGAATACCGCACTGAGTCAATGCGGTCTTAGCCTCTCTGGTGTCAACACTCTGTCTGATTTTGGATTTTTTTTTTTTTTTTCCAAAATCAGACTTGACACCAGAGAGGCTGAATACCGCACTGAGTCAATGCGGTCTTAGCCTCTCTGGTGTCAACACTCTGTCTGATTTTGGATTTTTTTTTTTTTTTTCCAAAATCAGACTTGACACCAGAGAGGCTGAATACCGCACTGAGTCAATGCGGTCTTAGCCTCTCTGGTCTCAACACTCTGTCTGATTTTGGATTTTTTTTTTTTTTTCCCAAAATCAGACTTGACACCAGAGAGGCTGAATACCGCACTGAGTCAATGCGGTCTTAGCCTCTCTGGTGTCAACACTCTGTCTGATTTTGGATTTTTTTTTTTTTTTCCAAAATCAGACTTGACACCAGAGAGGCTGAATACCGCACTGAGTCAATGCGGTCTTAGCCTCTCTGGTCTCAACACTCTGTCTGATTTTGGATTTTTTTTTTTTTTTTCCAAAATCAGACTTGACACCAGAGAGGCTGAATACCGCACTGAGTCAATGCTGTCTTAGCCTCTCTGGTCTCAACACTCTGTCTGATTTTGGATTTTTTTTTTTTTTTTTCAAAATCAGACTTGACACTAGAGAGGCTGAATACCGCACTGAGTCAATGCGGTCTTAGCCTCTCTGGTGTCAACACTCTGTCTGATTTTTTTTTTTTTTTTTTTTTTTCCCAAAATCAGACTTGACACCAGAGAGGCTGAATACCGCACTGAGTCAATGCAGTCTTAGCCTCTCTGGTCTCAACACTCTGTCTGATTTTGGATTTTTTTTTTTTTTTTCCAAAATCAGACTTGACACCAGAGAGGCTGAATACCGCACTGAGTCAATGCGGTCTTAGCCTCTCTGGTGTCAACACTCTGTCTGATTTTGGATTTTTTTTTTTTTTTTCCAAAATCAGACTTGACACCAGAGAGGCTGAGTACCGCACTGAGTCAATGCGGTCTTAGCCTCTCTGGTGTCAACACTCTGTCTGATTTTGGATTTTTTTTTTTTTTTTCCAAAATCAGACTTGACACCAGAGAGGCTGAATACCGCACTGAGTCAATGTGGTCTTAGCCTCTCTGGTCTCAACACTCTGTCTGATTTTGGATTTTTTTTTTTTTTTTCCAAAATCAGACTTGACACCAGAGAGGCTGAATACCGCACTGAGTCAATGCTGTCTTAGCCTCTCTGGTCTCAACACTCTGTCTGATTTTGGATTTTTTTTTTTTTTTTTCAAAATCAGACTTGACACTAGAGAGGCTGAATACCGCACTGAGTCAATGCGGTCTTAGCCTCTCTGGTGTCAACACTCTGTCTGATTTTGGATTTTTTTTTTTTTTTTCCCAAAATCAGACTTGACACCAGAGAGGCTGAATACCGCACTGAGTCAATGCAGTCTTAGCCTCTCTGGTCTCAACACTCTGTCTGATTTTGGATTTTTTTTTTTTTTTCCAAAATCAGACTTGACACCAGAGAGGCTGAATACCGCACTGAGTCAATGCGGTCTTAGCCTCTCTGGTGTCAACACTCTGTCTGATTTTGGATTTTTTTTTTTTTTTTCCAAAATCAGACTTGACACCAGAGAGGCTGAGTACCGCACTGAGTCAATGCGGTCTTAGCCTCTCTGGTGTCAACACTCTGTCTGATTTTGGATTTTTTTTTTTTTTTTCCAAAATCAGACTTGACACCAGAGAGGCTGAATACCGCACTGAGTCAATGTGGTCTTAGCCTCTCTGGTCTCAACACTCTGTCTGATTTTGGATTTTTTTTTTTTTTTGTCCAAAATCAGACTTGACACCAGAGAGGCTGAATACTGCACTGAGTCAATGCGGTCTTAGCCTCTCTGGTCTCAACACTCTGTCTGATTTTGGATTTTTTTTTTTTTTTTCCCAAAATCAGACTTGACACCAGAGAGGCTGAATACCGCACTGAGTCAATGCGGTCTTAGCCTCTCTGGTGTCAACACTCTGTCTGATTTTGGATTTTTTTTTTTTTTTCCAAAATCAGACTTGACACCAGAGAGGCTGAATACCGCACTGAGTCAATGCGGTCTTAGCCTCTCTGGTCTCAACACTCTGTCTGATTTTGGATTTTTTTTTTTTTTTTTTTTTTCAAAAATCAGACTTGACACCAGAGAGGCTGAATACTGCACTGAGTCAATGCGGTCTTAGCCTCTCTGGTCTCAACACTGTGTCTGATTTTGGATTTTTTTTTTTTTTTTCCAAAATCAGACTTGACACCAGAGAGGCTGAATACCGCACTGAGTCAATGCGGTCTTAGCCTCTCTGGTGTCAACACTCTGTCTGATTTTGGATTTTTTTTTTTTTTTTCCAAAATCAGACTTGACACCAGAGAGGCTGAATACCGCACTGAGTCAATGCGGTCTTAGCCTCTCTGGTCTCAACACTCTGTCTGATTTTGGATTTTTTTTTTTTTTTTCCAAAATCAGACTTGACACCAGAGAGGCTGAATACCGCACTGAGTCAATGCTGTCTTAGCCTCTCTGGTCTCAACACTCTGTCTGATTTTGGATTTTTTTTTTTTTTTTTCAAAATCAGACTTGACACTAGAGAGGCTGAATACCGCACTGAGTCAATGCGGTCTTAGCCTCTCTGGTGTCAACACTCTGTCTGATTTTGGATTTTTTTTTTTTTTTTCCAAAATCAGACTTGACACCAGAGAGGCTGAATACCGCACTGAGTCAATGCGGTCTTAGCCTCTCTGGTCTCAACACTCTGTCTGATTTTGGATTTTTTTTTTTTTTTTTCCCAAAATCAGACTTGACACCAGAGAGGCTGAATACCGCACTGAGTCAATGCGGTCTTAGCCTCTCTGGTGTCAACACTCTGTCTGATTTTGGATTTTTTTTTTTTTTTTTTCAAAAATCAGACTTGACACCAGAGAGGCTGAATACCGCACTGAGTCAATGCGGTCTTAGCCTCTCTGGTGTCAACACTCTGTCTGATTTTGGATTTTTTTTTTTTTTTCCAAAATCAGACTTGACACCAGAGAGGCTGAATACTGCACTGAGTCAATGCGGTCTTAGCCTCTCTGGTCTCAACACTCTGTCTGATTTTGGATTTTTTTTTTTTTTTTTTCAAAAATCAGACTTGACACCAGAGAGGCTGAATACCGCACTGAGTCAATGCGGTCTTAGCCTCTCTGGTGTCAACACTCTGTCTGATTTTGGATTATTATTATTTTTTTCCAAAATCAGACTTGACACCAGAGAGGCTGAATACTGCACTGAGTCAATGCGGTCTTAGCCTCTCTGGTCTCAACACTCTGTCTGATTTTGGATTTTTTTTTTTTTTTTTCCAAAATCAGACTTGACACCAGAGAGGCTGAATACCGCACGTAGTCAATGCGGTCTTAGCCTCTCTGGTGTCAACACTCTGTCTGATTTTGGATTTTTTTTTTTTTTTTCCAAAATCAGACTTGACACCAGAGAGGCTGAGTACCGCACTGAGTCAATGCGGTCTTAGCCTCTCTGGTGTCAACACTCTGTCTGATTTTGGATTTTTTATTTTTTTTTCCAAAATCAGACTTGACACCAGAGAGGCTGAATACCGCACTGAGTCAATGCGGTCTTAGCCTCTCTGGTCTCAACACTCTGTCTGATTTTGGATTTTTTTTTTTTTTTTTCCCAAAATCAGACTTGACACCAGAGAGGCTGAATACCGCACTGAGTCAATGCGGTCTTAGCCTCTCTGGTGTCAACACTCTGTCTGATTTTGGATTTTTTTTTTTTTTTTTTCCAAAATCAGACTTGACACCAGAGAGGCTGAATACCGCACTGAGTCAATGCGGTCTTAGCCTCTCTGGTGTCAACACTCTGTCTGATTTTGGATTTTTTTTTTTTTTTCCAAAATCAGACTTGACACCAGAGAGGCTGAATACTGCACTGAGTCAATGCGGTCTTAGCCTCTCTGGTCTCAACACTCTGTCTGATTTTGGATTTTTTTTTTTTTTTTTTCAAAAATCAGACTTGACACCAGAGAGGCTGAATACCGCACTGAGTCAATGCGGTCTTAGCCTCTCTGGTGTCAACACTCTGTCTGATTTTGGATTTTTTTTTTTTTTTTCCAAAATCAGACTTGACACCAGAGAGGCTGAGTACCGCACTGAGTCAATGCGGTCTTAGCCTCTCTGGTGTCAACACTCTGTCTGATTTTGGATTTTTTTTTTTTTTTTCCAAAATCAGACTTGACACCAGAGAGGCTGAATACCGCACTGAGTCAATGCGGTCTTAGCCTCTCTGGTCTCAACACTCTGTCTGATTTTGGATTTTTTTTTTTTTTTTTTCAAAAATCAGACTTGACACCAGAGAGGCTGAATACCGCACTGAGTCAATGCGGTCTTAGCCTCTCTGGTGTCAACACTCTGTCTGATTTTGGATTATTATTTTTTTTTTCCAAAATCAGACTTGACACCAGAGAGGCTGAATACTGCACTGAGTCAATGCGGTCTTAGCCTCTCTGGTCTCAACACTCTGTCTGATTTTGGATTTTTTTTTTTTTTTTTCCAAAATCAGACTTGACACCAGAGAGGCTGAATACCGCACGTAGTCAATGCGGTCTTAGCCTCTCTGGTGTCAACACTCTGTCTGATTTTGGATTTTTTTTTTTTTTTCCAAAATCAGACTTGACACCAGAGAGGCTGAGTACCGCACTGAGTCAATGCGGTCTTAGCCTCTCTGGTGTCAACACTCTGTCTGATTTTGGATTTTTTATTTTTTTTTCCAAAATCAGACTTGACACCAGAGAGGCTGAATACCGCACTGAGTCAATGCGGTCTTAGCCTCTCTGGTCTCAACACTCTGTCTGATTTTGGATTTTTTTTTTTTTTTTTCCCAAAATCAGACTTGACACCAGAGAGGCTGAATACCGCACTGAGTCAATGCGGTCTTAGCCTCTCTGGTGTCAACACTCTGTCTGATTTTGGATTTTTTTTTTTTTTTTTTCCAAAATCAGACTTGACACCAGAGAGGCTGAATACCGCACTGAGTCAATGCGGTCTTAGCCTCTCTGGTGTCAACACTCTGTCTGATTTTGGATTTTTTTTTTTTTTTCCAAAATCAGACTTGACACCAGAGAGGCTGAATACTGCACTGAGTCAATGCGGTCTTAGCCTCTCTGGTCTCAACACTCTGTCTGATTTTGGATTTTTTTTTTTTTTTTTTCAAAAATCAGACTTGACACCAGAGAGGCTGAATACCGCACTGAGTCAATGCGGTCTTAGCCTCTCTGGTGTCAACACTCTGTCTGATTTTGGATTATTTTTTTTTTTTTTCCAAAATCAGACTTGACACCAGAGAGGCTGAATACCGCACTGAGTCAATGCGGTCTTAGCCTCTCTGGTCTCAACACTCTGTCTGATTTTGGATTTTTTTTTTTTTTTTTCCAAAATCAGACTTGACACCAGAGAGGCTGAATACCGCACGTAGTCAATGCGGTCTTAGCCTCTCTGGTGTCAACACTCTGTCTGATTTTGGATTTTTTTTTTTTTTTCCAAAATCAGACTTGACACCAGAGAGGCTGAGTACCGCACTGAGTCAATGCGGTCTTAGCCTCTCTGGTGTCAACACTCTGTCTGATTTTGGATTATTATTATTTTTTTTCCAAAATCAGACTTGACACCAGAGAGGCTGAATACTGCACTGAGTCAATGCGGTCTTAGCCTCTCTGGTCTCAACACTCTGTCTGATTTTGGATTTTTTTTTTTTTTTTTCCAAAATTAGACTTGACACCAGAGAGGCTGAATACCGCACGTAGTCAATGCGGTCTTAGCCTCTCTGGTGTCAACACTCTGTCTGATTTTGGATTTTTTATTTTTTTTTCCAAAATCAGACTTGACACCAGAGAGGCTGAATACCGCACTGAGTCAATGCGGTCTTAGCCTCTCTGGTCTCAACACTCTGTCTGATTTTGGATTTTTTTTTTTTTTTTTCCCAAAATCAGACTTGACACCAGAGAGGCTGAATACCGCACTGAGTCAATGCAGTCTTAGCCTCTCTGGTGTCAACACTCTGTCTGATTTTGGATTTTTTTTTTTTTTTTTTACAAAATCAGACTTGACACCAGAGAGGCTGAATACCGCACTGAGTCAATGCGGTCTTAGCCTCTCTGGTGTCAACACTCTGTCTGATTTTGGATTTTTTTTTTTTTTTCCAAAATCAGACTTGACACCAGAGAGGCTGAATACCGCACTGAGTCAATGCGGTCTTAGCCTCTCTGGTCTCAACACTCTGTCTGATTTTGGATTTTTTTTTTTTTTTTTCAAAAATCAGACTTGACACCAGAGAGGCTGAATACCGCACTGAGTCAATGCGGTCTTAGCCTCTCTGGTGTCAACACTCTGTCTGATTTTGGATTATTTTTTATTTTTTTTCCAAAATCAGACTTGACACCAGAGAGGCTGAATACTGCACTGAGTCAATGCGGTCTTAGCCTCTCTGGTCTCAACACTCTTGTCTGATTTTGGATTTTTTTTTTTTTTTTTTCCAAAATCAGACTTGACACCAGAGAGGCTGAATACCGCACTGAGTCAATGCGGTCTTAGCCTCTCTGGTGTCAACACTCTGTCTGATTTTGGATTTTTTTTTTTTTGTCCAAAATCAGACTTGACACCAGAGAGGCTGAATACCGCACTGAGTCAATGCGGTCTTAGCCTCTCTGGTGTCAACACTCTGTCTGATTTTGGATTTTTTTTTTTTTTTTCCAAAATCAGACTTGACACCAGAGAGGCTGAATACTGCACTGAGTCAATGCGGTCTTAGCCTCTCTGGTCTCAACACTCTGTCTGATTTTGGATTTTTTTTTTTTTTTTCCCAAAATCAGACTTGACACCAGAGAGGCTGAATACCGCACTGAGTCAATGCGGTCTTAGCCTCTCTGGTGTCAACACTCTGTCTGATTTTGGATTTTTTTTTTTTTTTCCAAAATCAGACTTGACACCAGAGAGGCTGAATACCGCACTGAGTCAATGCGGTCTTAGCCTCTCTGGTCTCAACACTCTGTCTGATTTTGGATTTTGGATTTCTTTTTTTTTTTCAAAAATCAGACTTGACACCAGAGAGGCTGAATACCGCACTGAGTCAATGCGGTCTTAGCCTCTCTGGTGTCAACACTCTGTCTGATTTTGGATTATTATTATTTTTTTCCAAAATCAGACTTGACACCAGAGAGGCTGAATACTGCACTGAGTCAATGCGGTCTTAGCCTCTCTGGTCTCAACACTCTGTCTGATTTTGGATTTTTTTTTTTTTTTTTTCCAAAATCAGACTTGACACCAGAGAGGCTGAATACCGCACGTAGTCAATGCGGTCTTAGCCTCTCTGGTGTCAACACTCTGTCTGATTTTGGATTTTTTTTTTTTTTTCCAAAATCAGACTTGACACCAGAGAGGCTGAGTACCGCACTGAGTCAATGCGGTCTTAGCCTCTCTGGTGTCAACACTCTGTCTGATTTTGGATTTTTTATTTTTTTTTCCAAAATCAGACTTGACACCAGAGATGCTGAATACCGCACTGAGTCAATGCGGTCTTAGCCTCTCTGGTCTCAACACTCTGTCTGATTTTGGA
Source organism: Poromitra crassiceps (assembly GCF_964638095.1). Classification (NCBI taxonomy): domain Eukaryota; kingdom Metazoa; phylum Chordata; class Actinopteri; order Beryciformes; family Melamphaidae; genus Poromitra; species Poromitra crassiceps. The sequence continues at coordinate 397,582 of NW_028152194.1, forward strand.
TTTTTTTTTTTTTTTTCCCAAAATCAGACTTGACACCAGAGAGGCTGAATACCGCACTGAGTCAATGCGGTCTTAGCCTCTCTGGTGTCAACACTCTGTCTGATTTTGGATTTTTTTTTTTTTTTTTTCCAAAATCAGACTTGACACCAGAGAGGCTGAATACCGCACTGAGTCAATGCGGTCTTAGCCTCTCTGGTGTCAACACTCTGTCTGATTTTGGATTTTTTTTTTTTTTTCCAAAATCAGACTTGACACCAGAGAGGCTGAATACTGCACTGAGTCAATGTGGTCTTAGCCTCTCTGGTCTCAACACTCTGTCTGATTTTGGATTTTTTTTTTTTTTTTTTCAAAAATCAGACTTGACACCAGAGAGGCTGAATACTGCACTGAGTCAATGCGGTCTTAGCCTCACTGGTGTCAACACTCTGTCTGATTTTGGATTATTATTTTTTTTTTTCCAAAATCAGACTTGACACCAGAGAGGCTGAATACCGCACTGAGTCAATGCGGTCTTAGCCTCTCTGGTCTCAACACTCTGTCTGATTTTGGATTTTTTTTTTTTTTTTCCAAAATCAGACTTGACACCAGAGAGGCTGAATACCGCACGTAGTCAATGCGGTCTTAGCCTCTCTGGTGTCAACACTCTGTCTGATTTTGGATTTTTTTTTTTTTTCCAAAATCAGACTTGACACCAGAGAGGCTGAGTACCGCACTGAGTCAATGCGGTCTTAGCCTCTCTGGTGTCAACACTCTGTCTGATTTTGGATTATTATTATTTTTTTTCCAAAATCAGACTTGACACCAGAGAGGCTGAATACTGCACTGAGTCAATGCGGTCTTAGCCTCTCTGGTCTCAACACTCTGTCTGATTTTGGATTTTTTTTTTTTTTTTTCCAAAATTAGACTTGACACCAGAGAGGCTGAATACCGCACGTAGTCAATGCGGTCTTAGCCTCTCTGGTGTCAACACTCTGTCTGATTTTGGATTTTTTAGTTTTTTTTCCAAAATCAGACTTGACACCAGAGAGGCTGAATACCGCACTGAGTCAATGCGGTCTTAGCCTCTCTGGTCTCAACACTCTGTCTGATTTTGGATTTTGGATTTTTTTTTTTTTTTCAAAAATCAGACTTGACACCAGAGAGGCTGAATACCGCACTGAGTCAATGCGGTCTTAGCCTCTCTGGTGTCAACACTCTGTCTGATTTTGGATTATTATTATTTTTTTCCAAAATCAGACTTGACACCAGAGAGGCTGAATACCGCACTGAGTCAATGCGGTCTTAGCCTCTCTGGTGTCAACACTCTGTCTGATTTTGGATTATTATTATTTTTTTTCCAAAATCAGACTTGACACCAGAGAGGCTGAATACCGCACTGAGTCAATGCGGTCTTAGCCTCTCTGGTCTCAACACTCTGTCTGATTTTGGATTTTTTTTTTTTTTTTTCCAAAATCAGACTTGACACCAGAGAGGTTGAATACCGCACGTTGTCAATGCGGTCTTAGCCTCTCTGGTGTCAACACTCTGTCTGATTTTGGATTTTTTTTTTTTTTTCCAAAATCAGACTTGACACCAGAGAGGCTGAGTACCGCACTGAGTCAATGCGGTCTTAGCCTCTCTGGTGTCAACACTCTGTCTGATTTTGGATTATTATTATTTTTTTTCCAAAATCAGACTTGACACCAGAGAGGCTGAATACTGCACTGAGTCAATGCGGTCTTAGCCTCTCTGGTCTCAACACTCTGTCTGATTTTGGATTTTTTTTTTTTTTTTTCGAAAATTAGACTTGACACCAGAGAGGCTGAATACCGCACGTAGTCAATGCGGTCTTAGCCTCTCTGGTGTCAACACTCTGTCTGATTTTGGATTTTTTTTTTTTTTTTCCAAAATCAGACTTGACACCAGAGAGGCTGAATACCGCACTGAGTCAATGCGGTCTTAGCCTCTCTGGTCTCAACACTCTGTCTGATTTTGGATTTTTTTTTTTTTTTTTCCCAAAATCAGACTTGACACCAGAGAGGCTGAATACCGCACTGAGTCAATGCGGTCTTAGCCTCTCTGGTGTCAACACTCTGTCTGATTTTTGATTTTTTTTTTTTTTTTTTACAAAATCAGACTTGACACCAGAGAGGCTGAATACCGCACTGAGTCAATGCGGTCTTAGCCTCTCTGGTGTCAACACTCTGTCTGATTTTGGATTTTTTTTTTTTTTCCAAAATCAGACTTGACACCAGAGAGGCTGAATACCGCACTGAGTCAATGCGGTCTTAGCCTCTCTGGTCTCAACACTCTGTCTGATTTTGGATTTTTTTTTTTTTTTTTTCAAAAATCAGACTTGACACCAGAGAGGCTGAATACCGCACTGAGTCAATGCGGTCTTAGCCTCTCTGGTGTCAACACTCTGTCTGATTTTGGATTTTTTTTTTTTTTTTTCCAAAATCAGACTTGACACCAGAGAGGCTGAATACCGCACTGAGTCAATGCGGTCTTAGCCTCTCTGGTCTCAACACTCTGTCTGATTTTGGATTTTTTTTTTTTTTTTTCCAAAATTAGACTTGACACCAGAGAGGCTGAATACCGCACTGAGTCAATGCGGTCTTAGCCTCTCTGGTGTCAACACTCTGTCTGATTTTGGATTATTATTTTTTTTTTTCCAAAATTAGACTTGACACCAGAGAGGCTGAATACCGCACTGAGTCAATGCGGTCTTAGCCTCTCTGGTCTCAACACTCTGTCTGATTTTGGATTTTGGATTTTTTTTTTTTTTTCAAAAATCAGACTTGACACCAGAGAGGCTGAATACCGCACTGAGTCAATGCGGTCTTAGCCTCTCTGGTGTCAACACTCTGTCTGATTTTGGATTATTATTATTTTTTTCCAAAATCAGACTTGACACCAGAGAGGCTGAATACCGCACTGAGTCAATGCGGTCTTAGCCTCTCTGGTGTCAACACTCTGTCTGATTTTGGATTATTATTTTTTTTTTTCCAAAATCAGACTTGACACCAGAGAGGCTGAATACCGCACTGAGTCAATGCGGTCTTAGCCTCTCTGGTCTCAACACTCTGTCTGATTTTGGATTTTTTTTTTTTTTTTTCCAAAATCAGACTTGACACCAGAGAGGTTGAATACCGCACGTTGTCAATGCGGTCTTAGCCTCTCTGGTGTCAACACTCTGTCTGATTTTGGATTTTTTTTTTTTTTTCCAAAATCAGACTTGACACCAGAGAGGCTGAGTACCGCACTGAGTCAATGCGGTCTTAGCCTCTCTGGTGTCAACACTCTGTCTGATTTTGGATTATTATTATTTTTTTTCCAAAATCAGACTTGACACCAGAGAGGCTGAATACTGCACTGAGTCAATGCGGTCTTAGCCTCTCTGGTCTCAACACTCTGTCTGATTTTGGATTTTTTTTTTTTTTTTTTCGAAAATTAGACTTGACACCAGAGAGGCTGAATACCGCACGTAGTCAATGCGGTCTTAGCCTCTCTGGTGTCAACACTCTGTCTGATTTTGGATTTTTTTTTTTTTTTTCCAAAATCAGACTTGACACCAGAGAGGCTGAATACCGCACTGAGTCAATGCGGTCTTAGCCTCTCTGGTGTCAACACTCTGTCTGATTTTGGATTTTTTTTTTTTTTCCAAAATCAGACTTGACACCAGAGAGGCTGAATACCGCACTGAGTCAATGCGGTCTTAGCCTCTCTGGTCTCAACACTCTGTCTGATTTTGGATTTTTTTTTTTTTTTTTTCAAAAATCAGACTTGACACCAGAGAGGCTGAATACCGCACTGAGTCAATGCGGTCTTAGCCTCTCTGGTGTCAACACTCTGTCTGATTTTGGATTTTTTTTTTTTTTTTTCCAAAATCAGACTTGACACCAGAGAGGCTGAATACCGCACTGAGTCAATGCGGTCTTAGCCTCTCTGGTCTCAACACTCTTGTCTGATTTTGGATTTTTTTTTTTTTTTTTCCAAAATCAGACTTGACACCAGAGAGGCTGAATACCGCACTGAGTCAATGCGGTCTTAGCCTCTCTGGTGTCAACACTCTGTCTGATTTTGGATTTTTTTTTTTTTGTCCAAAATCAGACTTGACACCAGAGAGGCTGAATACTGCACTGAGTCAATGCGGTCTTAGCCTCTCTGGTGTCAACACTCTGTCTGATTTTGGATTTTTTTTTTTTTTTTCCAAAATCAGACTTGACACCAGAGAGGCTGAATACTGCACTGAGTCAATGCGGTCTTAGCCTCTCTGGTCTCAACACTCTGTCTGATTTTGGATTTTTTTTTTTTTTTCCCAAAATCAGACTTGACACCAGAGAGGCTGAATACCGCACTGAGTCAATGCGGTCTTAGCCTCTCTGGTCTCAACACTCTGTCTGATTTTGGATTTTGGATTTTTTTTTTTTTTTCAAAAATCAGACTTGACACCAGAGAGGCTGAATACCGCACTGAGTCAATGCGGTCTTAGCCTCTCTGGTGTCAACACTCTGTCTGATTTTGGATTATTATTATTTTTTTCCAAAATCAGACTTGACACCAGAGAGGCTGAATACTGCACTGAGTCAATGCGGTCTTAGCCTCTCTGGTCTCAACACTCTGTCTGATTTTGGATTTTTTTTTTTTTTTTTCCAAAATCAGACTTGACACCAGAGAGGCTGAATACCGCACGTAGTCAATGCGGTCTTAGCCTCTCTGGTGTCAACACTCTGTCTGATTTTGGATTTTTTTTTTTTTTTCCAAAATCAGACTTGACACCAGAGAGGCTGAGTACCGCACTGAGTCAATGCGGTCTTAGCCTCTCTGGTGTCAACACTCTGTCTGATTTTGGATTTTTTATTTTTTTTTCCAAAATCAGACTTGACACCAGAGAGGCTGAATACCGCACTGAGTCAATGCGGTCTTAGCCTCTCTGGTGTCAACACTCTGTCTGATTTTGGATTTTTTTTTTTTTTTTTCCCAAAATCAGACTTGACACCAGAGAGGCTGAATACCGCACTGAGTCAATGCGGTCTTAGCCTCTCTGGTGTCAACACTCTGTCTGATTTTGGATTTTTTTTTTTTTTTTTTCCAAAATCAGACTTGACACCAGAGAGGCTGAATACCGCACTGAGTCAATGCGGTCTTAGCCTCTCTGGTGTCAACACTCTGTCTGATTTTGGATTTTTTTTTTTTTTTCCAAAATCAGACTTGACACCAGAGAGGCTGAATACTGCACTGAGTCAATGCGGTCTTAGCCTCTCTGGTCTCAACACTCTGTCTGATTTTGGATTTTTTTTTTTTTTTTTTCAAAAATCAGACTTGACACCAGAGAGGCTGAATACCGCACTGAGTCAATGCGGTCTTAGCCTCTCTGGTGTCAACACTCTGTCTGATTTTGGATTATTTTATTTTTTTTTCCAAAATCAGACTTGACACCAGAGAGGCTGAATACCGCACTGAGTCAATGCGGTCTTAGCCTCTCTGGTCTCAACACTCTGTCTGATTTTGGATTTTTTTTTTTTTTTTTCCAAAATCAGACTTGACACCAGAGAGGCTGAATACCGCACGTAGTCAATGCGGTCTTAGCCTCTCTGGTGTCAACACTCTGTCTGATTTTGGATTTTTTTTTTTTTTTCCAAAATCAGACTTGACACCAGAGAGGCTGAGTACCGCACTGAGTCAATGCGGTCTTAGCCTCTCTGGTGTCAACACTCTGTCTGATTTTGGATTTTTTTTTTTTTTTCCAAAATCAGACTTGACACCAGAGAGGCTGAATACTGCACTGAGTCAATGCGGTCTTAGCCTCTCTGGTCTCAACACTCTGTCTGATTTTGGATTTTTTTTTTTTTTTTTTCAAAAATCAGACTTGACACCAGAGAGGCTGAATACCGCACTGAGTCAATGCGGTCTTAGCCTCTCTGGTGTCAACACTCTGTCTGATTTTGGATTTTTTTTTTTTTTTTTCCAAAATCAGACTTGACACCAGAGAGGCTGAATACCGCACTGAGTCAATGCGGTCTTAGCCTCTCTGGTCTCAACACTCTGTCTGATTTTGGATTTTGGATTTTTTTTTTTTTTTCAAAAATCAGACTTGACACCAGAGAGGCTGAATACCGCACTGAGTCAATGCGGTCTTAGCCTCTCTGGTGTCAACACTCTGTCTGATTTTGGATTATTATTATTTTTTTCCAAAATCAGACTTGACACCAGAGAGGCTGAATACTGCACTGAGTCAATGCGGTCTTAGCCTCTCTGGTCTCAACACTCTGTCTGATTTTGGATTTTTTTTTTTTTTTTTCCAAAATCAGACTTGACACCAGAGAGGCTGAATACCGCACGTAGTCAATGCGGTCTTAGCCTCTCTGGTGTCAACACTCTGTCTGATTTTGGATTTTTTTTTTTTTTTCCAAAATCAGACTTGACACCAGAGAGGCTGAGTACCGCACTGAGTCAATGCGGTCTTAGCCTCTCTGGTGTCAACACTCTGTCTGATTTTGGATTTTTTTTTTTTTTTTCCAAAATCAGACTTGACACCAGAGAGGCTGAATACCGCACTGAGTCAATGCGGTCTTAGCCTCTCTGGTCTCAACACTCTGTCTGATTTTGGATTTTTTTTTTTTTTTTCCCCAAAATCAGACTTGACACCAGAGAGGCTGAATACCGCACTGAGTCAATGCGGTCTTAGCCTCTCTGGTGTCAACACTCTGTCTGATTTTGGATTTTTTTTTTTTTTTTTTTCCAAAATCAGACTTGACACCAGAGAGGCTGAATACCGCACTGAGTCAATGCGGTCTTAGCCTCTCTGGTGTCAACACTCTGTCTGATTTTGGATTTTTTTTTTTTTTTCCAAAATCAGACTTGACACCAGAGAGGCTGAATACTGCACTGAGTCAATGCGGTCTTAGCCTCTCTGGTCTCAACACTCTGTCTGATTTTGGATTTTTTTTTTTTTTTTTTTAAAAATCAGACTTGACACCAGAGAGGCTGAATACCGCACTGAGTCAATGCGGTCTTAGCCTCTCTGGTGTCAACACTCTGTCTGATTTTGGATTATTTTATTTTTTTTCCAAAATCAGACTTGACACCAGAGAGGCTGAATACCGCACTGAGTCAATGCGGTCTTAGCCTCTCTGGTCTCAACACTCTGTCTGATTTTGGATTTTTTTTTTTTTTTTTCCAAAATCAGACTTGACACCAGAGAGGCTGAATACCGCACGTAGTCAATGCGGTCTTAGCCTCTCTGGTGTCAACACTCTGTCTGATTTTGGATTTTTTTTTTTTTTTCCAAAATCAGACTTGACACCAGAGAGGCTGAGTACCGCACTGAGTCAATGCGGTCTTAGCCTCTCTGGTGTCAACACTCTGTCTGATTTTGGATTTTTTTTTTTTTTTCCAAAATCAGACTTGACACCAGAGAGGCTGAATACTGCACTGAGTCAATGCGGTCTTAGCCTCTCTGGTCTCAACACTCTGTCTGATTTTGGATTTTTTTTTTTTTTTTTTCAAAAATCAGACTTGACACCAGAGAGGCTGAATACCGCACTGAGTCAATGCGGTCTTAGCCTCTCTGGTGTCAACACTCTGTCTGATTTTGGATTATTTTTTTTTTTTCCCAAAATCAGACTTGACACCAGAGAGGCTGAATACCGCACTGAGTCAATGCGGTCTTAGCCTCTCTGGTCTCAACACTCTGTCTGATTTTGGATTTTGGATTTTTTTTTTTTTTTCAAAAATCAGACTTGACACCAGAGAGGCTGAATACCGCACTGAGTCAATGCGGTCTTAGCCTCTCTGGTGTCAACACTCTGTCTGATTTTGGATTATTATTATTTTTTTCCAAAATCAGACTTGACACCAGAGAGGCTGAATACTGCACTGAGTCAATGCGGTCTTAGCCTCTCTGGTCTCAACACTCTGTCTGATTTTGGATTTTTTTTTTTTTTTTTCCAAAATCAGACTTGACACCAGAGAGGCTGAATACCGCACGTAGTCAATGCGGTCTTAGCCTCTCTGGTGTCAACACTCTGTCTGATTTTGGATTTTTTTTTTTTTTTCCAAAATCAGACTTGACACCAGAGAGGCTGAGTACCGCACTGAGTCAATGCGGTCTTAGCCTCTCTGGTGTCAACACTCTGTCTGATTTTGGATTTTTTATTTTTTTTTCCAAAATCAGACTTGACACCAGAGAGGCTGAATACCGCACTGAGTCAATGCGGTCTTAGCCTCTCTGGTGTCAACACTCTGTCTGATTTTGGATTTTTTTTTTTTTTTTTCCCAAAATCAGACTTGACACCAGAGAGGCTGAATACCGCACTGAGTCAATGCGGTCTTAGCCTCTCTGGTGTCAACACTCTGTCTGATTTTGGATTTTTTTTTTTTTTTTTTCCAAAATCAGACTTGACACCAGAGAGGCTGAATACCGCACTGAGTCAATGCGGTCTTAGCCTCTCTGGTGTCAACACTCTGTCTGATTTTGGATTTTTTTTTTTTTTTTCCAAAATCAGACTTGACACCAGAGAGGCTGAATACTGCACTGAGTCAATGCGGTCTTAGCCTCTCTGGTCTCAACACTCTGTCTGATTTTGGATTTTTTTTTTTTTTTTTCAAAAATCAGACTTGACACCAGAGAGGCTGAATACCGCACTGAGTCAATGCGGTCTTAGCCTCTCTGGTGTCAACACTCTGTCTGATTTTGGATTTTTTTTTTTTTTTTTCCAAAATCAGACTTGACACCAGAGAGGCTGAGTACCGCACTGAGTCAATGCGGTCTTAGCCTCTCTGGTCTCAACACTCTGTCTGATTTTGGATTTTTTTTTTTTTTTTTCCAAAATCAGACTTGACACCAGAGAGGCTGAATACCGCACGTAGTCAATGCGGTCTTAGCCTCTCTGGTGTCAACACTCTGTCTGATTTTGGATTTTTTTTTTTTTTTTCCAAAATCAGACTTGACACCAGAGAGGCTGAGTACCGCACTGAGTCAATGCGGTCTTAGCCTCTCTGGTGTCAACACTCTGTCTGATTTTGGATTTTTTTTTTTTTTTCCAAAATCAGACTTGACACCAGAGAGGCTGAATACTGCACTGAGTCAATGCGGTCTTAGCCTCTCTGGTCTCAACACTCTGTCTGATTTTGGATTTTTTTTTTTTTTTTTTCAAAAATCAGACTTGACACCAGAGAGGCTGAATACCGCACTGAGTCAATGCGGTCTTAGCCTCTCTGGTGTCAACACTCTGTCTGATTTTGGATTTTTTTTTTTTTTTTTCCAAAATCAGACTTGACACCAGAGAGGCTGAATACCGCACTGAGTCAATGCGGTCTTAGCCTCTCTGGTCTCAACACTCTGTCTGATTTTGGATTTTTTTTTTTTTTTTTTCCAAAATCAGACTTGACACCAGAGAGGCTGAATACCGCACTGAGTCAATGCGGTCTTAGCCTCTCTGGTGTCAACACTCTGTCTGATTTTGGATTTTTTTTTTTTTGTCCAAAATCAGACTTGACACCAGAGAGGCTGAATACCGCACTGAGTCAATGCGGTCTTAGCCTCTCTGGTGTCAACACTCTGTCTGATTTTGGATTTTTTTTTTTTTTTTCCAAAATCAGACTTGACACCAGAGAGGCTGAATACTGCACTGAGTCAATGCGGTCTTAGCCTCTCTGGTCTCAACACTCTGTCTGATTTTGGATTTTTTTTTTTTTTTCCCCCAAAATCAGACTTGACACCAGAGAGGCTGAATACCGCACTGAGTCAATGCGGTCTTAGCCTCTCTGGTCTCAACACTCTGTCTGATTTTGGATTTTGGATTTTTTTTTTTTTTTCAAAAATCAGACTTGACACCAGAGAGGCTGAATACCGCACTGAGTCAATGCGGTCTTAGCCTCTCTGGTGTCAACACTCTGTCTGATTTTGGATTATTATTATTTTTTTCCAAAATCAGACTTGACACCAGAGAGGCTGAATACTGCACTGAGTCAATGCGGTCTTAGCCTCTCTGGTCTCAACACTCTGTCTGATTTTGGATTTTTTTTTTTTTTTTTCCAAAATCAGACTTGACACCAGAGAGGCTGAATACCGCACGTAGTCAATGCGGTCTTAGCCTCTCTGGTGTCAACACTCTGTCTGATTTTGGATTTTTTTTTTTTTTTCCAAAATCAGACTTGACACCAGAGAGGCTGAGTACCGCACTGAGTCAATGCGGTCTTAGCCTCTCTGGTGTCAACACTCTGTCTGATTTTGGATTTTTTTTTTTTTTTTCCAAAATCAGACTTGACACCAGAGAGGCTGAATACCGCACTGAGTCAATGCGGTCTTAGCCTCTCTGGTCTCAACACTCTGTCTGATTTTGGATTTTTTTTTTTTTTTTTCCCAAAATCAGACTTGACACCAGAGAGGCTGAATACCGCACTGAGTCAATGCGGTCTTAGCCTCTCTGGTGTCAACACTCTGTCTGATTTTGGATTTTTTTTTTTTTTTTTTCCAAAATCAGACTTGACACCAGAGAGGCTGAATACCGCACTGAGTCAATGCGGTCTTAGCCTCTCTGGTGTCAACACTCTGTCTGATTTTGGATTTTTTTTTTTTTTTCCAAAATCAGACTTGACACCAGAGAGGCTGAATACTGCACTGAGTCAATGCGGTCTTAGCCTCTCTGGTCTCAACACTCTGTCTGATTTTGGATTTTTTTTTTTTTTTTTTCAAAAATCAGACTTGACACCAGAGAGGCTGAATACCGCACTGAGTCAATGCGGTCTTAGCCTCTCTGGTGTCAACACTCTGTCTGATTTTGGATTATTATTTTTTTTTTCCAAAATCAGACTTGACACCAGAGAGGCTGAATACCGCACTGAGTCAATGCGGTCTTAGCCTCTCTGGTCTCAACACTCTGTCTGATTTTGGATTTTTTTTTTTTTTTTTCCAAAATCAGACTTGACACCAGAGAGGCTGAATACCGCACGTAGTCAATGCGGTCTTAGCCTCTCTGGTGTCAACACTCTGTCTGATTTTGGATTTTTTTTTTTTTTTTCCAAAATCAGACTTGACACCAGAGAGGCTGAGTACCGCACTGAGTCAATGCGGTCTTAGCCTCTCTGGTGTCAACACTCTGTCTGATTTTGGATTTTTTTTTTTTTTTCCAAAATCAGACTTGACACCAGAGAGGCTGAATACTGCACTGAGTCAATGCGGTCTTAGCCTCTCTGGTCTCAACACTCTGTCTGATTTTGGATTTTTTTTTTTTTTTTTTCAAAAATCAGACTTGACACCAGAGAGGCTGAATACCGCACTGAGTCAATGCGGTCTTAGCCTCTCTGGTGTCAACACTCTGTCTGATTTTGGATTATTTATTTTTTTTCCCAAAATCAGACTTGACACCAGAGAGGCTGAATACCGCACTGAGTCAATGCGGTCTTAGCCTCTCTGGTCTCAACACTCTGTCTGATTTTGGATTTTGGATTTTTTTTTTTTTTTCAAAAATCAGACTTGACACCAGAGAGGCTGAATACCGCACTGAGTCAATGCGGTCTTAGCCTCTCTGGTGTCAACACTCTGTCTGATTTTGGATTATTATTATTTTTTTCCAAAATCAGACTTGACACCAGAGAGGCTGAATACTGCACTGAGTCAATGCGGTCTTAGCCTCTCTGGTCTCAACACTCTGTCTGATTTTGGATTTTTTTTTTTTTTTTTCCAAAATCAGACTTGACACCAGAGAGGCTGAATACCGCACGTAGTCAATGCGGTCTTAGCCTCTCTGGTGTCAACACTCTGTCTGATTTTGGATTTTTTTTTTTTTTTCCAAAATCAGACTTGACACCAGAGAGGCTGAGTACCGCACTGAGTCAATGCGGTCTTAGCCTCTCTGGTGTCAACACTCTGTCTGATTTTGGATTTTTTTTTTTTTTTTCCAAAATCAGACTTGACACCAGAGAGGCTGAATACCGCACTGAGTCAATGCGGTCTTAGCCTCTCTGGTCTCAACACTCTGTCTGATTTTGGATTTTTTTTTTTTTTTTCCCCAAAATCAGACTTGACACCAGAGAGGCTGAATACCGCACTGAGTCAATGCGGTCTTAGCCTCTCTGGTGTCAACACTCTGTCTGATTTTGGATTTTTTTTTTTTTTTTTTCCAAAATCAGACTTGACACCAGAGAGGCTGAATACCGCACTGAGTCAATGCGGTCTTAGCCTCTCTGGTGTCAACACTCTGTCTGATTTTGGATTTTTTTTTTTTTTTTTCCAAAATCAGACTTGACACCAGAGAGGCTGAATACCGCACTGAGTCAATGCGGTCTTAGCCTCTCTGGTCTCAACACTCTGTCTGATTTTGGATTTTTTTTTTTTTTTTTCCAAAATCAGACTTGACACCAGAGAGGCTGAATACCGCACGTAGTCAATGCGGTCTTAGCCTCTCTGGTGTCAACACTCTGTCTGATTTTGGATTTTTTTTTTTTTTTCCAAAATCAGACTTGACACCAGAGAGGCTGAGTACCGCACTGAGTCAATGCGGTCTTAGCCTCTCTGGTGTCAACACTCTGTCTGATTTTGGATTTTTTTTTTTTTTTCCAAAATCAGACTTGACACCAGAGAGGCTGAATACTGCACTGAGTCAATGCGGTCTTAGCCTCTCTGGTCTCAACACTCTGTCTGATTTTGGATTTTTTTTTTTTTTTTTTCAAAAATCAGACTTGACACCAGAGAGGCTGAATACCGCACTGAGTCAATGCGGTCTTAGCCTCTCTGGTGTCAACACTCTGTCTGATTTTGGATTTTTTTTTTTTTTTTTCCAAAATCAGACTTGACACCAGAGAGGCTGAATACCGCACTGAGTCAATGCGGTCTTAGCCTCTCTGGTCTCAACACTCTGTCTGATTTTGGATTTTTTTTTTTTTTTTTTCCAAAATCAGACTTGACACCAGAGAGGCTGAATACCGCACTGAGTCAATGCGGTCTTAGCCTCTCTGGTGTCAACACTCTGTCTGATTTTGGATTTTTTTTTTTTTGTCCAAAATCAGACTTGACACCAGAGAGGCTGAATACCGCACTGAGTCAATGCGGTCTTAGCCTCTCTGGTGTCAACACTCTGTCTGATTTTGGATTTTTTTTTTTTTTTTCCAAAATCAGACTTGACACCAGAGAGGCTGAATACTGCACTGAGTCAATGCGGTCTTAGCCTCTCTGGTCTCAACACTCTGTCTGATTTTGGATTTTTTTTTTTTTTTCCCAAAATCAGACTTGACACCAGAGAGGCTGAATACCGCACTGAGTCAATGCAGTCTTAGCCTCTCTGGTCTCAACACTCTGTCTGATTTTGGATTTTGGATTTTTTTTTTTTTTCAAAAATCAGACTTGACACCAGAGAGGCTGAATACCGCACTGAGTCAATGCGGTCTTAGCCTCTCTGGTGTCAACACTCTGTCTGATTTTGGATTATTATTATTTTTTTCCAAAATCAGACTTGACACCAGAGAGGCTGAATACTGCACTGAGTCAATGCGGTCTTAGCCTCTCTGGTGTCAACACTCTGTCTGATTTTGGATTTTTTTTTTTTTTTTCCAAAATCAGACTTGACACCAGAGAGGCTGAATACCGCACTGAGTCAATGCGGTCTTAGCCTCTCTGGTCTCAACACTCTGTCTGATTTTTGATTTTTTTTTTTTTTTTCCCAAAATCAGACTTGACACCAGAGAGGCTGAATACCGCACTGAGTCAATGCGGTCTTAGCCTCTCTGGTGTCAACACTCTGTCTGATTTTGGATTTTTTTTTTTTTTTTTCCAAAATCAGACTTGACACCAGAGAGGCTGAATACCGCACTGAGTCAATGCGGTCTTAGCCTCTCTGGTGTCAACACTCTGTCTGATTTTGGATTTTTTTTTTTTTTTCCAAAATCAGACTTGACACCAGAGAGGCTGAATACTGCACTGAGTCAATGCGGTCTTAGCCTCTCTGGTGTCAACACTCTGTCTGATTTTGGATTATTTTTTTTTTTTTTCCAAAATCAGACTTGACACCAGAGAGGCTGAATACCGCACTGAGTCAATGCGGTCTTAGCCTCTCTGGTCTCAACACTCTGTCTGATTTTGGATTTTTTTTTTTTTTTTTCCAAAATCAGACTTGACACCAGAGAGGCTGAATACCGCACGTAGTCAATGCGGTCTTAGCCTCTCTGGTGTCAACACTCTGTCTGATTTTGGATTTTTTTTTTTTTTTCCAAAATCAGACTTGACACCAGAGAGGCTGAGTACCGCACTGAGTCAATGCGGTCTTAGCCTCTCTGGTGTCAACACTCTGTCTGATTTTGGATTATTTTTATTTTTTTTCCAAAATCAGACTTGACACCAGAGAGGCTGAATACCGCACTGAGTCAATGCGGTCTTAGCCTCTCTGGTCTCAACACTCTGTCTGATTTTGGATTTTTTTTTTTTTTTTTTCCAAAATCAGACTTGACACCAGAGAGGCTGAATACCGCACTGAGTCAATGCGGTCTTAGCCTCTCTGGTGTCAACACTCTGTCTGATTTTGGATTTTTTTTTTTTTGTCCAAAATCAGACTTGACACCAGAGAGGCTGAATACCGCACTGAGTCAATGCGGTCTTAGCCTCTCTGGTGTCAACACTCTGTCTGATTTTGGATTTTTTTTTTTTTTTTCCAAAATCAGACTTGACACCAGAGAGGCTGAATACTGCACTGAGTCAATGCGGTCTTAGCCTCTCTGGTCTCAACACTCTGTCTGATTTTGGATTTTTTTTTTTTTTTCCCAAAATCAGACTTGACACCAGAGAGGCTGAATACCGCACTGAGTCAATGCAGTCTTAGCCTCTCTGGTCTCAACACTCTGTCTGATTTTGGATTTTGGATTTTTTTTTTTTTTTCAAAAATCAGACTTGACACCAGAGAGGCTGAATACCGCACTGAGTCAATGCGGTCTTAGCCTCTCTGGTGTCAACACTCTGTCTGATTTTGGATTATTATTATTTTTTTCCAAAATCAGACTTGACACCAGAGAGGCTGAATACTGCACTGAGTCAATGCGGTCTTAGCCTCTCTGGTGTCAACACTCTGTCTGATTTTGGATTTTTTTTTTTTTTTTCCAAAATCAGACTTGACACCAGAGAGGCTGAATACCGCACTGAGTCAATGCGGTCTTAGCCTCTCTGGTCTCAACACTCTGTCTGATTTTTGATTTTTTTTTTTTTTTTCCCAAAATCAGACTTGACACCAGAGAGGCTGAATACCGCACTGAGTCAATGCGGTCTTAGCCTCTCTGGTGTCAACACTCTGTCTGATTTTGGATTTTTTTTTTTTTTTTTCCAAAATCAGACTTGACACCAGAGAGGCTGAATACCGCACTGAGTCAATGCGGTCTTAGCCTCTCTGGTGTCAACACTCTGTCTGATTTTGGATTTTTTTTTTTTTTTCCAAAATCAGACTTGACACCAGAGAGGCTGAATACTGCACTGAGTCAATGCGGTCTTAGCCTCTCTGGTCTCAACACTCTGTCTGATTTTGGATTTTTTTTTTTTTTTTTTCAAAAATCAGACTTGACACCAGAGAGGCTGAATACCGCACTGAGTCAATGCGGTCTTAGCCTCTCTGGTGTCAACACTCTGTCTGATTTTGGATTATTATTTTTTTTTTTCCAAAATCAGACTTGACACCAGAGAGGCTGAATACCGCACTGAGTCAATGCGGTCTTAGCCTCTCTGGTCTCAACACTCTGTCTGATTTTGGATTTTTTTTTTTTTTTTTCCAAAATCAGACTTGACACCAGAGAGGCTGAATACCGCACTGAGTCAATGCGGTCTTAGCCTCTCTGGTGTCAACACTCTGTCTGATTTTGGATTTTTTTTTTTTTGTCCAAAATCAGACTTGACACCAGAGAGGCTGAATACCGCACTGAGTCAATGCGGTCTTAGCCTCTCTGGTGTCAACACTCTGTCTGATTTTGGATTTTTTTTTTTTTTTTCCAAAATCAGACTTGACACCAGAGAGGCTGAATACTGCACTGAGTCAATGCGGTCTTAGCCTCTCTGGTCTCAACACTCTGTCTGATTTTGGATTTTTTTTTTTTTTTCCCAAAATCAGACTTGACACCAGAGAGGCTGAATACCGCACTGAGTCAATGCGGTCTTAGCCTCTCTGGTCTCAACACTCTGTCTGATTTTGGATTTTGGATTTTTTTTTTTTTTTCAAAAATCAGACTTGACACCAGAGAGGCTGAATACCGCACTGAGTCAATGCGGTCTTAGCCTCTCTGGTGTCAACACTCTGTCTGATTTTGGATTATTATTATTTTTTTCCAAATCAGACTTGACACCAGAGAGGCTGAATACTGCACTGAGTCAATGCGGTCTTAGCCTCTCTGGTGTCAACACTCTGTCTGATTTTGGATTTTTTTTTTTTTTTCCAAAATCAGACTTGACACCAGAGAGGCTGAATACCGCACTGAGTCAATGCGGTCTTAGCCTCTCTGGTCTCAACACTCTGTCTGATTTTTGATTTTTTTTTTTTTTTTCCCAAAATCAGACTTGACACCAGAGAGGCTGAATACTGCACTGAGTCAATGCGGTCTTAGCCTCTCTGGTGTCAACACTCTGTCTGATTTTGGATTTTTTTTTTTTTTTTTTCCAAAATCAGACTTGACACCAGAGAGGCTGAATACCGCACTGAGTCAATGCGGTCTTAGCCTCTCTGGTGTCAACACTCTGTCTGATTTTGGATTTTTTTTTTTTTTTCCAAATCAGACTTGACACCAGAGAGGCTGAATACTGCACTGAGTCAATGCGGTCTTAGCCTCTCTGGTCTCAACACTCTGTCTGATTTTGGATTTTTTTTTTTTTTTTTCAAAAATCAGACTTGACAACCAGAGAGGCTGAATACCGCACTGAGTCAATGCGGTCTTAGCCTCTCTGGTGTCAACACTCTGTCTGATTTTGGATTATTATTATTTTTTTCCAAAATCAGACTTGACACCAGAGAGGCTGAATACCGCACTGAGTCAATGCGGTCTTAGCCTCTCTGGTCTCAACACTCTGTCTGATTTTGGATTTTTTTTTTTTTTTTTTTTCCAAAATCAGACTTGACACCAGAGAGGCTGAATACCGCACGTAGTCAATGCGGTCTTAGCCTCTCTGGTGTCAACACTCTGTCTGATTTTGGATTTTTTTTTTTTTTTCAAAATCAGACTTGACACCAGAGAGGCTGAATACTGCACTGAGTCAATGCGGTCTTAGCCTCTCTGGTCTCAACACTCTGTCTGATTTTGGATTTTTTTTTTTTTGTCCAAAATCAGACTTGACACCAGAGAGGCTGAATACCGCACTGAGTCAATGCGGTCTTAGCCTCTCTGGTGTCAACACTCTGTCTGATTTTGGATTTTTTTTTTTTTTTCCAAAATCAGACTTGACACCAGAGAGGCTGAATACTGCACTGAGTCAATGCGGTCTTAGCCTCTCTGGTCTCAACACTCTGTCTGATTTTGGATTTTTTTTTTTTTTTTCCCAAAATCAGACTTGACACCAGAGAGGCTGAATACCGCACTGAGTCAATGCAGTCTTAGCCTCTCTGGTCTCAACACTCTGTCTGATTTTGGATTTGGATTTTTTTTTTTTTTCAAAAATCAGACTTGACACCAGAGAGGCTGAATACCGCACTGAGTCAATGCGGTCTTAGCCTCTCTGGTGTCAACACTCTGTCTGATTTTGGATTATTATTATTTTTTTCCAAAATCAGACTTGACACCAGAGAGGCTGAATACTGCACTGAGTCAATGCGGTCTTAGCCTCTCTGGTGTCATCACTCTGTCTGATTTTGGATTTTTTTTTTTTTTTCCAAAATCAGACTTGACACCAGAGAGGCTGAATACCGCACTGAGTCAATGCGGTCTTAGCCTCTCTGGTCTCAACACTCTGTCTGATTTTGATTTTTTTTTTTTTTTTCCCAAAATCAGACTTGACACCAGAGAGGCTGAATACCGCACTGAGTCAATGCGGTCTTAGCCTCTCTGGTGTCAACACTCTGTCTGATTTTGGATTTTTTTTTTTTTTTTTCCAAAATCAGACTTGACACCAGAGAGGCTGAATACCGCACTGAGTCAATGCGGTCTTAGCCTCTCTGGTGTCAACACTCTGTCTGATTTTGGATTTTTTTTTTTTTTTCCAAAATCAGACTTGACACCAGAGAGGCTGAATACTGCACTGAGTCAATGCGGTCTTAGCCTCTCTGGTCTCAACACTCTGTCTGATTTTGGATTTTTTTTTTTTTTTTTTCAAAATCAGACTTGACACCAGAGAGGCTGAATACCGCACTGACTCAATGCGGTCTTAGCCTCTCTGGTGTCAACACTCTGTCTGATTTTGGATTATTTTATTTTTTTTCCAAAATCAGACTTGACACCAGAGAGGCTGAATACCGCACTGAGTCAATGCGGTCTTAGCCTCTCTGGTCTCAACACTCTGTCTGATTTTGGATTTTTTTTTTTTTTTTTTCCAAAATCAGACTTGACACCAGAGAGGCTGAATACCGCACTGAGTCAATGCGGTCTTAGCCTCTCTGGTGTCAACACTCTGTCTGATTTTGGATTTTTTTTTTTTTGTCCAAAATCAGACTTGACACCAGAGAGGCTGAATACCGCACTGAGTCAATGCGGTCTTAGCCTCTCTGGTGTCAACACTCTGTCTGATTTTGGATTTTTTTTTTTTTTTTCCAAAATCAGACTTGACACCAGAGAGGCTGAATACTGCACTGAGTCAATGCGGTCTTAGCCTCTCTGGTCTCAACACTCTGTCTGATTTTGGATTTTTTTTTTTTTTTCCCAAAATCAGACTTGACACCAGAGAGGCTGAATACCGCACTGAGTCAATGCGGTCTTAGCCTCTCTGGTCTCAACACTCTGTCTGATTTTGGATTTTGGATTTTTTTTTTTTTTTCAAAAATCAGACTTGACACCAGAGAGGCTGAATACCGCACTGAGTCAATGCGGTCTTAGCCTCTCTGGTGTCAACACTCTGTCTGATTTTGGATTATTATTATTTTTTTCCAAAATCAGACTTGACACCAGAGAGGCTGAATACTGCACTGAGTCAATGCGGTCTTAGCCTCTCTGGTCTCAACACTCTGTCTGATTTTGGATTTTTTTTTTTTTTTTTCAAAATCAGACTTGACACCAGAGAGGCTGAATACCGCACTGAGTCAATGCGGTCTTAGCCTCTCTGGTGCTCAACACTCTGTCTGATTTTGGATTTTTTTTTTTTTTTTTCCAAAATCAGACTTGACACCAGAGAGGCTGAATACCGCACTGAGTCAATGCGGTCTTAGCCTCTCTGGTGTCAACACTCTGTCTGATTTTGGATTTTTTTTTTTTTTTTTCCAAAATCAGACTTGACACCAGAGAGGCTGAATACTGCACTGAGTCAATGCGGTCTTAGCCTCTCTGGTGTCAACACTCTGTCTGATTTTGGATTTTTTTTTTTTTTTTTCCAAAATCAGACTTGACACCAGAGAGGCTGAATACTGCACTGAGTCAATGCGGTCTTAGCCTCTCTGGTCTCAACACTCTGTCTGATTTTGGATT